>NW_022589715.1:1468068-1694237 GCF_004348235.1 Phoca vitulina | reverse complement strand
AATGGGGGCGCCTGGGTGGCTCAGTCATTAAGCGTCTGCCTTCGGCTCAGGTCATGGTCCCAGCGTCCTGGGATAGAGCCCCACATCGGGCTCCCTGCTCGGCGGGAAGCCTGCTTCTCCCTCTCCCACTCCCCCTGCTTGTGTTCCCTCTCTCACTGTGTCTCTCTCTGTCAAATAAATAAAATCTTTAAAAAATAAAAATAAAAAAAAGTAATCCTTATACTAAAGTGACATATTTTGGGGTGTCCTATTCTGCCACCCTTCATGCTCTCTCCTGGTTCCCCACCTATAATCATCAGTCCTCTATCTCTCTCCTTTGTTAGTTTCTCTTTCTCCACCTCCACACAAATGTCGGAAAAATTGACCATGATAGAAAGAAAAGATTTACAATAGCCACCACTCCATCCCTGCTCCTGTAAGGAGTGAGGACTTTTACTTCCTAGGTCATTTCCTGTTTCTTCGTATTATATGCAGAAGCAAAGTAAGGGGTAAAGAAAATAAATCTCAAAAATTCATATAGAATCACATTGATTTATAAGAAAAATAAATAAGAAAAAAGATGGGTCAAAGCCTTAAAGAGACAATTCATTAACTGACACATGTACTAAAGTCTTTGTAATTGTTAATTTTTTCAGTAGTCAAACTCTCTAGTAATCGAGAAAATGCAAATCAAGATATATATATAGTGTATTTATTAATATTATAATGTATGTATACACATACATATGCAGTGTGCATATATATTTGAATATAAGCCAAGGTAAAGTGAAAATATCATTTCCATGGGGCACGTGGGTGGCTCAGTTGGTTAACTGTCAGCCTTTGGCTCAGGTCATGATCCCAGGGTCCTGGGATCCAGCCCCGCGTTGGGCTCCCTGCTTGGTGCGGCAGGAAGCCTGCTTCTCCCTCTCCCGCTCCCCCTGCTTGTGCTCTCTCTCTAATAAATAAATAAAATCTTTAAAAAAAAAGAGAGAAAATATCACTTCCATACTCCACTAGTGGGAATATAATTCTGGAAGGGAACTGTAGTAAATGTATGAAGCACCTTAATATTAATAGTCTTACTCTGCCTATAATTTCATTTCTGAGAAATCTATCCAGAAAATGTACATATAACAATACGAATTAAGTCTTGCACAAATATATGCATTGCAGTATTACTTATTATGGCAAAACCTGAAAATAACTTAAGCATCCAACAATAAAAGATTAAGTATTCCTGGCATGATAGAACCATAGATAATCATTTATCTAATTAAGTATTATTATAAAGGAATCTGAAATAATAAAGATTATTCTCAAAATACCATTAATTTTTTAAAATGTTACCAAACCATATTTCCCAAATATATAAAAACTGCATATATTATATGTAAATTCATATTTTAAAAGAGCTATACACCACAAATGTTAGCAGTAGTAGGGATCAAAGGAAATTTAGGGTTATTTCTTTTTTCTCTTCCTACATTTCATTACATTCCAGTTTTTACAAATGTGTGTATAATTTTGGTGGTTAGAAAAATAAAAGTGCTCATTTTGTGCAAAGAGAGCCAAGTGTCCTTTCCCCAGAGCCCCTTTGTCCTCACTCTGTGTGAACACCAGGTCCTGAACAGCCTTCCCTGTGCTACTCCCTCTGCCTTGTGAGAGCTAAAATGGTAAAATATTAATCAGGTGTTCTGCTTTTAGCACAATAAAATTCTGAGCAGCTCTCCAAAGAGTTGAATTGTATTATCACTGGTACATGTTGCTGTTTGGCCTGTTCTATAATCTGAGCAATCTATGGACAGGCTGTGCGGCCCGCCAACTCTTCCCACAAGGACATCCTCTGTTTCTCTCCCCTTTCATCCTCACTCCCTTTCTCTACTGAGCTCCACTCTTAGATATTTGAATAGTCACCTGAACACCTTCTTCACTTACTTCCTTACTATGCCACTGCACTGTTCTCTTGTCAACTATTATCAATTCATTCACTTCTTCAGTTATTGGGCTTTAATACATTTTTTATTAGGGGATATCATATACAAGACACAAAGATACAAAAAAAAATTAAAACCCACACTTCTTGCCTTAGAGTATACAGGCTGGTGGGAAGTCAAACAAACAAGCAAACAATCACAATATTCTTACATGATTGCTTTAATGGAGGACTGTGGGAACTTCAGGTTGAACACAGAAGCCTTCCCTTAATGGGGAGTCAGGAAAAGATTTGCAATTGAAGTCACATCTCAAGTGACTTTAAAGAAAGGAGTATGAAAGGGAGTTGATCTGTCTCCAAACAAAAGAAACAGCAGGTCTGAAAACAAGTACGTGGAGATTGAATCAGAAGTACAATGGAGGTGAGGGGGGTGGAGAGGTGAGGGGGATAGGGAGGTGGGACGGGAAAACCACTGGGAGGTAAGATACAGTGGCATTATCCTCTTCTGGACCTTAATCCCACCCCATCTCACCAGTGGTCTGGGGTAGCCAGAATACGCCACTTGAAAGCTGGGCCATCCCAACACCAAAGAAATGAGGCCTGCAGTAGAGAGCAGGCTGCCTCAAGTTCACCACCCATAGACAGCCTTGGATATCCTGCTCCCACTTACCCACCCACCTGCTACATAATAATAATGCCCATATAATTATTTTCCAGACTCTGCTGCATCCTTCTCAATGTGTATTTGTAAGCTTTTCTCTTATTACTCTGTCTTTTGTCAGAGAGTCCTAGCTGAGAACCTAAGGTAGGTAGAGGAAAATATTTTCCTCCCCTACAGCAATGTAGTGGAAAACAAGGCAAGAGAGAATTTCAAGAAGGAGCTGTGGTCAACAGAGAAAATATGCAAATGACCACTACCCCCAGTTTTATTCTACTCTAGTCCTGGAATATGCTTCTCTAAGTCCATTGACCCACAGTTTAGTAATTTACAAAGCTCTAGTTTTTAAATCCTGACTCCTTATCCCCAGCTGCAAAAGTTACATGTTATTTCTAAATTTCAATTTCTTCACCTGTAAAATAGAGATAATAATATCACCTACATTGGGGGGTTACTGCAAGACACTTTTTAAAAAATAGTAGCAATGAGTAGAACTTAAAAAGTTCTGAATAAAAGCTAACTATAACTGTTAATATTATAGTTATTATCACTACTCAACACCTTCTTCAGAAAAACTAACCCTCACAAACTGTAACATTGGAAATATTAGAAAATCATGCTCACTTGTTTTTGTTGTTAAGATTTTCATTCACTCAGCTTCTCAGCCATAACCCACCTAAACCCAGTATCTAAGTTTGCTCCATACACCTGGGAATTACTGAGTTAATACTGATTCTGCTGCCTTCCTCACACCATATATGCTGTTCTCCATGTGTATGACTCAAGATTTAATCTAAAATTTTCTAGATTAGCATTTCTGCCAAATATATGTATCATCTATTTTCCAAATTTTGGAGTTATACCTGTATCTTCCTAGAAAACACATAAAATCTGGGTTTATACATCATAGTTAAGCAATCAAACCAAATTAAACTAGACACTGTAAATGCTGGGGATGGTCTTGCTCTATATCAAATATCTGTTCATATCACGGAAATAAAAGAGAATAAGTGAAATGGATGTAATATGGCCACTTGAATACTGCTGCTACATCTTGAATTTTCAATCAACAATGAGAACAATTCAACCTCTTATATATAGACATTATCTATAGAGGTGTTTTTCTTTTTTTTAAAGTGAAACTTGATTGATTGAGAGAGAGAGAATGTGCTGGCGTGCAAGCAGGGGAGGTGGGGCAGAGGGAGAAGGAGAGAGAATCTTAAGCGGACTCCATGCCTAGCGTGGAACCTGACCTGCGGCTTGATCTCAGGACCCTGAGCTCATAACCAGAGCCGAAATCAGGAGTCAGACACTTAACCAACTGAGCCACCCAGGCCCCCCTAGGAGTGCTTTTTCAAGTGATTTAAATATTCTCATGGTCAGAACTCTTCTCTAAAATTTATTTTCCAGATGAGTAGATAGTAATGGAGACCCAGATGTGACAAAATTTGAAGATCTTTACACCACTATGTCTATCGCACCTGTCAGAATATACCATCACCATTGTGTTCAGCCGCCAGCTATCAAAAAGCCACATCCAGTTTTCTGTACTGAATAGATTACAGACTTGGTTATTGAACCAAAAATATTTGAATATAAATAGGTATTTTAAATGTACATTTTTATTCCTCCAATGTTCAGTCACTGGCAAAAACAAAGAATAAATTAAATAGCTTTGAAATAATATAGTCTTCATCAATTATGTAACCAAACTCAGTATGAGCTGTCTAGTTGAATAACTTACTTAGAGGTGATATAAATTAAGCAACCTAGAAATAGATCCCTTTCCACTTAGCCACTGGCTCTATCTAATGTTGGTGAGGAAGGCAGTAATAATATTTTTATTTATAATAGAAATGATGCAATGAATACTTAGCAGTCATGATTTTCATAACCTTTAAAACTTGGCTTCTAGAATACAGGACCCCTGGTCTTTTAGGACTTGGGTACCTCTCTAGCATACCTGGGAGGATTCCTTAGGAAAGGCCACTGTGTGAATACATTTAAATGAATACATCAGTAAGGCTTTTATTAGTAAAAGTTAGACTTCTACTAATACATTAGTAAGTTAGACTTCTACTAATACATTAGTAAGACTGTTCTATCCTGTTCAAAGAGGAGTGGGAGATGGGGTAGAAGGAATAACCCTTTTAGGAAGTAGCTTAGATGAAGCTGATCTATAGCCTAATGTGTCTCTCAGTTAATATTCAGATGTTACATCCAGCCATGCTTAACCTTTGCCTGTATGCCAGACGCCAGGTCCTGCTCTGCTCCTATGGTAATACCTACCTAATGGCCAATTACTGAGATGCCTCCTTTCTGACCATGGATACCGAAGCTCTCCATCCTGCTCAGGAAACTTTCCATTTTGCTTTGGGCTACTCTCCAGGGCAGGGCGAGGCTCCCTTCTGAGATTTTAAGGTCTTTATAATTCTGTTATAGTTCAGACTACTCTCACAGTCCACCCTGTTCAGAACAACAGCAGCCAAAATTTCAGGCAAAAAATGTTTCCAAATAAAATACCCAGACTTTAGGAAGCAGTCCTTGAAAATTCGATGTGTATCAATGACAGCAAATGCTACAATCTGTTCAGCTCTTGGTGGAAAAAGAAAGGTATGGCTTGATAAATAGCCAGCACTTATATTTACATCAATTGTACCTTTCTAAATAATACTGAACTGTTGATGCCTAGGATAGGATTTATGCCAGAAATTCAATATAGTGGCTGAAATGAGGCAAGTATTTACAGTGGTTCACTAAAAGCCTCTTTCTTCAACCTTCCCCTCTTGTCAGGTTTGTAGAAGGTACTAAAGATGGATGAGGCCAGGTATAAACCTGACTCGTTCACTGATGGCCAATTGAAGGCTATCCCGTGTACATTTAACTGGGATGGAGCTATTGAACAACATTTATTTGTTCATGCATTCATTGCTTGCCTACCTAATTAATATTTATTAAGTGCCTGTTTATTATATGAGTCACTTCAAACAAATATTTAGAAGAAAAAGTAAAGAAAAAAAATTCTTAAAAAAAAATCATTAAAGACAAAGGATAACTGAGGAAATGTTCCATATTAAAGGAAACTAAAGGGATATAACAACTAACGAGGATACGTGACCCGAATTGGATCTGGAATCAAGGAAAGAGTGTTGCTATAAAAGGCATTATTGGGATAATTGTTAAAAATCTGAATATATCTTATAGTAAATAATAGTAGATCAATATAAAATTTCATGACTGTGATAATTATATACACAAGTATTTAGGGATAAAAGTTCGTAATATCTGTAACTTACTCTCAAATGACCCAAAATAGATAAATTTTGAAGAAGAAAATAAAGTGAGGAATGCCATAGCAGCTAATAATTGCTTTAAATCTATAGCAGTTAATACACCATACTAGTGGCAGACTAGAAAACTAAACAAAAGGTACAGCATAAATAGCCCCCCAAGAAGACCCTCAAATATATGTAATACAGAAGTATGACAAAGATGACATTACCAGGAAGTGTGGAAAGGATGCCTTTTCATTAATTGGCTCTGAAATCACTGATGTCCATATGAGGGTTGGGGAAGTAGACCCTCACATTATGAGTAGTCTATTCCAAGGGATTAAATACTTACGCATGGGGGGAAAAAACAAAACTATAAGTTTTTATAAAAAGAAAGAAGAATGCCTATTTGACCAATGGAGTAGGGAAGGATTTCTTACACAAGGCAAAAAGTTCACTATAAAGGAAAAGATGAACGCATTTAAGTATATTACAGTTATGATCTTCTGTTCATCAAAAGACT
Organism: Phoca vitulina; assembly: GCF_004348235.1. Lineage (NCBI taxonomy): Eukaryota > Metazoa > Chordata > Mammalia > Carnivora > Phocidae > Phoca > Phoca vitulina. The sequence goes on along the minus strand of NW_022589715.1, from coordinate 1,687,869 downwards.
CTGACAGAAGAAAGTGAATAGGCAAGTCATGAAAAAGTGAAAATTCAATATATACAGAAATACTAGAGGTGCCTTAGTCAGTTAAGCATCTGACTCTTGATTTCAGCTCAGGTCATGATCTCAGGGTCGTGAGATGGAGCCTGTAAGGCTCTGTGCTGGGCATGGAGCCTACTTAAGATTCTCCTTCCCTCTCCCTTTATCCCTCCCCCCATCCCTCTCTAAAAAAGGGGAAAAAAAGAAAATAAAGAAGTACTAAAGGTCAATGAGAAAAAGACAAAATTTCAGTAGAAGACGGTTCAAAGACTTGAATAAACAATACTCCAAAGGGAGCCCAAGGCTGCTTGGTCTCAGGACCCTGGGATCATACCTGAGCTGAAGGCTCCCTGCTCAGTGGGGAGCCTGCTTCTCCTTCTCCCTCTGTCCCTCCCCCTGCTCATGCTCTCTTTCTCTTTCTCTCTCTCTCTCTCTCTCTCTCTCTCTCGCTGTCTCTCTCAAATACGTAAAATCTTTTTTTGTTTTAAAAGGGCCACAGGCCTTGACATTTTAAAAAAAAATTTAAATTTAAGCTATAATACATACTAATACAAGGTTAGAATTTTATTTAAACTATGAGGAGGAGGCGCCTGGGTGGCTCAGTCGGTTGAGTGACTGCTTTCAGCTCTGGTCATGATCCCAGGGTCCTGGGATCGAGCCCTGCATAGGGCTCCCTGCTCAGTAGAGGAGTCTGCTTCTCCCTCTCCTCCTGCTCATGCTCTCACTCTTGCTCACTCTCTCTCTTTCAAATCTTTAAAAAAAAAACTAAAAAATAAACTATGAGGAGAACAGGAAGGTAAGATGCATGACCTGGAATAAGCCACTTATATTTGGCACTTATCTAGATGGTCTGATTGGATCTGGGGATAAATGAGCTGAGGTAAATGTAAAATGCCATGCTGTTTGGGGCAATTAGTTATGAAAAATGTGTATTATTTCTTCAAATGTGTGGTATATTTCATGTGAGTGTCTTGGCATTCCAATAAGAATCTCAACTCAGGTCTGAATTTTGTAAGGGTGTTCTCCCCTAGAACACTTGCATTCTTTCTCATTTTGTATCTTGTCTGTGATTTTCTCTTAGGATCATTTCTACTCTTTAAAATCCATCTTCTTTAAATACAGTTTCTACAGCTAGGATTGCCAAACTCATATTCTTTTATCCTTTCAAAAGGTTCTGAAGTCCCAGATTTTCCAACATCCCACCCAAGTAATGGGGAAACAGCTGGTGTTCACCATTGGCTCTCCTCTAGTGAATATATCAAAGTCTTCATTCATAGTCTCTGGCATAGTATTCAAAACATTTTTCTGGATTTTTTTTTTTTAAGATTTTATTTATTTATTTGACAGAGAGAGAGACACAGCAAGAGAGGGAACACAAGCAGGGGGAGTGGGAGAGGGAGAAGCAGGCTTCCTGCGGAGCATGGAGCCCGATGTGGGGCTCGATCCCAGGACCCTGGGATCATGACCTGAGCCGAAGGCAGACGCTTAAAGACTGAGCCACCCAGGCGCCCCTGGATGTTTTTAATGTAATAAAAATCTAATTTATATTTTCATATCAAGCCTGACATTCCTAGTATCTGCAACACATAATCATTTCAGCAAAGCCTTGACAGAGTTTTTCAGGATAACGTTGAAGATAAGACTGAAGTGGACCCAAAGATAGTTGTTGCTTGTTGATTAATGTGGTACCTTACATATCTTTTTCCACTTGAAGGCTATGATTACTGTGAGGACAGTGACCATGTTTATTTATCATGGTATCTTAAAAATCACAGACACTCAGTAAATTTTGTGGATTGAAAAAAAGAATGTTCAATTGTAAAATCTTTATTTTAGATAATTCTGGTTTTGCTGCCAAGCACCCATCTCCTTCTGATAATGGCATTCTAATCATGCATGTGGTGTGAGTTATCTCAAAGCCTCTAGCTCCTCATACAGGCATGTGAAGTAACCTTGTCACTTAGCCATGTTCCATCCTTCTGGCTATAGTAACTTCTTCAAAATGGGCACAAGACACAGTCCTGGCCAATGAAGCTCAAATCCAGGACGGATGGAACTGTTGGGAAAGAGAAGCACTCTTTACACTGAGAATGCTAACTGTATGGATGCCATCAATCTAGAGCTACCAGAGGCCACCAAATGGAAGAGGATGCAGCCAGCACAGAATAAAGAAGAGCCAAAACAGGAGAGTCACAGCCAAAGTCCTGCTGCCCTTTGGTGAGCCTTAGATCTAGCAATGAATGACGCTGATCAATGCTTGAACTTTTCAGTAATATGAACTAATACATATTCCTTTTTAAAGCTAGTGTGACTTGTTTCTGACCTTTGCAACGGAAGTATACTGATACTATTAAACTTTTAACTAGTGACTTAGATAAATTAAAAAAAAAAAAACATTTTTTAAAGGTTTTAAAAATTTAACATATTGATTTACATAACTCCTAATTAAGAGTTCCATTAACCTCCCGACAACTGGCAGTATAAATAGCCTGGGCTTGCTGAGCCTATAACCAGGAGTCAAAGACTAAACCAAAGGCCTAGAGTTAGGGGAGGAGGACAGGGATGAAGCCTATGGGGAAAAGAGCTTAGAAGGAGTGCTTGCAGGGGCACCTGGGCGGCTAAATTTGTTAAGGGTCCAACTCTTGACTTCAGCTCAGGTCATGATCTCAGGGTTGTGAGATGGAGCCTGCATTAGGCTCTGTGCTGGGTGTGGAGCCTCCTTAGGATTCTGTTTCTTCCTCTCTCTCTCCCTCTCAAATAAAAAAAAAGAAAAGAAAAGAAAAAAAAAAAAAGTAGCGCCTGCAGGAAAACAAAGCAGGGATGTTTATGGAACAAGTCTTTTGGGAATAGATGAAAACAGTCTAAGCCAGAGACAAATGGAAGCAAGAAGAGTACATAATACAATTCTTTTTCAAGAAGGACTTGGCAGGTGGCTAGTGTAATATGGCCCTTGGCTCCTTCTCCAGATTCATCACCTACCACTGCTCCTCTCTAGCTCCCTAACTCAAGCCATTTTCAACCACTAGCAATTGCCTAAATAGGTTATGTGGATTCTTTCCTCAGGGCCTTTGCATATACCCACCCCCATACCAGGACGCCCTTCTCTGTCTTCACGCAGCCTTCATGACTCAGCCTCAGTCTCTCTCTGAGAAGCCTTGAGAGGCCTCCTCTGTGCCTTGTGATCCACCTCCATGGGAAGGCCTGGACCTCTTGAGGGGACACCCTTGTCTTCCTATTTGTCACCTGTCTATAATACAAGCTGCCTCAGTAAAGGGATCTTACCTAATTAACTTTAATATCTCCAGTGCCCAGCATGATGTCTGATCCATAATACATACTTCTAAAACATGAATTGATAAAATTAATTGAACTGAATGAAGAAAGATTAAAGATGACCAGTAACAAAACAGCCCTATAGATTCTGTACTTTCATCAACTCCAGCTAAAAAACTAAAACAGGGGCGCCTGGGTGGCTCAGTCTGTAAGCATCTGCCTTCTGCTCAAGTCATGATCTTAGGGACCTGGGATCAAGCCCCGAATTGGGCTCTCTGCTTAGCGGCGAGTCTGCTTCTCCCTCTCCCCCTGTGATCTCTCTCGCTTTTGCTCTCTCTCAAATAAATAAATAAAATCTTTTAAAAAAATAAAAATAAAAATAAATAAAAGACTAAAACAAAACATCATCACACTAAAAGATCCAATGAGTATACTGAGCATTTACTATGGCCATGGGACTAGAAATTTCTCTACCTTCTAATCCAATGTACTACCATCCCCAAATATAAAGCAGATCCTCCTCCAATTCCCCCATTATAGTCCACTCCACGAAGAGTCTTCTCCCTGCCAGAACAAGGCATTCTCTGAGAGCCAAATTCATCTTACAAATGCAGCACGTGCTCAGCTGTCAAGATGCTTTTGCTCTCTGTCGGCCCCACTACTTATCTCCTCTATATTACAAACAACTATAAAATAATGACCAAATATCTCTTTATAAGTGTCTTTTCATTGTAAAGCACTGCATGTAGCTGAGTTTTTATTGAGTAGTTTTAGTCATTATGACTTGACATAAGAAAGTGATGATTCCTTCAGGTCCCTTAAATTTTTCCTAAGTAAAAAAGCAAATTTTATTTTAGACTGAATAGTGCTTAGTATGGATTTTTTTACATCTTACAGGGGAACCAAGGAGCTTATTTCAAATATTTAAAGTGCTAATATGTAGTAGAGGAATTAAAGTTAGCATGGTTTCAGAGGATACAACTGTAATATATGGGTAGAAATCAGAAGACAGATTTTAGCTTAAAATAAGGAAGAACTGTATGTCCTTCCATTAAAGCTGTTCAACAATTGAGGGGGCTGAGTTATAAAACAGAGAATTTAGTGAGAGTCATAAAAAGAAATACTCCCATTAATTTTATGTCTTACAGATATTACTTCATTATGCCACGTTCATGGCATTTTGAAATATGTGATAAAGCCATAGGTCTCTCTTTTGTAGATGAAGAAATCAACAGGCTTAAATGATTTGCCCAAGGTCACACATATTGACTGATACAAGTTTGATGCTCTTTTTGTTAAATAACATTTATTTATTGTCTTCAGAAATAATAAGCTTCCTGCAATTGCAGGTGACGTTAGTTATTGCTATTTAATTCTTAATCTTCTAAGCAAAACTTGGATTTTTATATCTAAAAGTTCACCTGGGGCACCTGGGTGGCTCAGTTGGTTAAGCATCTGACTTCAGCTCAGGTCAAGATCTCAGGGTCCTGGGATCGAGCCCCATGTCGGGCTCTGAGCTCATGGGGGAGTCTGCTTCTCCCTCTCCCTCTCCCTTTGCCCCTCCCCCTCATTCTCTTTCTCTCTCTCTCTCTCAAATAAATAAAGAAAATCTTTAAAAAAAAATAAAAATAAAAAATAAAAGTTTGCCAACTTGGAACATTTTAATGGGTAAGGCTTTTATAGTTCTGCAAATTCTTAGGCATGGCACTTTAATTAGTTTTAACCAATTTTGAATCAAACAAGCTTGATGCTAATGATTAGCCTACAAATTGCAAGATCATCTGTAACAAATGTTTAAAACTATTAAATGTCAACATGTCATTACAAATCCAGTGGCAGTTGGGGAAATAAATGTCAAATTTTTCATTATTTACTTCAGAGTTTCAATAGTAACTGTAGCCACAGTTAATAGTCCAATCTTTTTGTCGAGAAACAAGTGCTTGCATTGAATCACAAATCAAAAAGAGATATAAATTTTTCTCAACTCCCTAAAGTTTACAAGGAACTCTTCCTTCCATAGATAGGTCATAATTTCAAATTGAATTAGCATTACAAAACTATGGTGGTGGGAAGGGGAGGGACTAAGATCCACAAAGGGATAAATGGGGGAAAATAAATAGGCAATCTAAATAAATTAGAGAGGCACATGGGTGGCTCAGTCAGTTAAGCACCCAACTCTTGATTTCTGCTCAGGTCATGATCTCAGGGTCATGAGATCGAGCCCTGCATCAGGCTCCACACCGAGCACTGGAGCCTGCTTAAGATTCTCTCTCTCTCTCTTTCCCTCTGTCCCTCCCCCTCACACATGCTTGCTCTCTCTCAAAAGAAAGATAAAGAATAAAATCAGAAACAACCAGTAAACAATAAATAAAACTTTTCATTCACTAATAACAAAAGAAATAAAAAATGAAATTATAGTGAAATATGATTACTTTTACTTATCAAACTGAAAAAAATTTAAAATACAAAAGCGTTCAGTACTGGTGATGATGCAATAGCAGAAGTGCTCTGTGGTAGGTAGCCTGAAAGACGGCTGCCGTGATTCCCACCTCCTTGTACTCTCACCTTGTGTAGTCCCCATCCTCAAGTGTGGGCTTGATTTGATAACTTGCTTCTTACAGAAAGAGTACAGAAAAAAGTGTGTCATTTCCAAGGTTAACTGTGCCTTCCATCCATATTATTGGCTCTCTCTCAATCTGTCCCCTGTTTACTCTGAGAGAAGTCAGCTGCCATGTTGCGAGCTGCCCTAAGGAGAGGCCGATGTGGCAAGGAACTGAAACCTCTGCCCAAGAGCCAGCAAAAACCTGAGGTCTGCCTACAGCCACCTGAGTGAACTTGAAAGCAAGCACTCCCTCCTTTGAGCCTTGAGATAAAAGCAGCACTGATCAACACCTTGACTGCAGCCCTATGAGAGACCCTAACCCAGTAAAATCATGCTGGGATATCAGACCCTCAGAAACTGGGAGATAACAGATGCTTGTTGTTTTCAGCTGCTAAATTGTTAGGTAATTTTTTATACAACAATAGATAACCAATACATCCTCTAATATACTTTAAGATTCTGGAAAGTTAGTATGACAATATGCATCAAGAGCCCTGCAGAAATTTTATCCATTTTTACCCAATAATTCCACATTTAGTATTCTTTATAAACAAATTAATTGGCATCTGGTAAAAGATTATTTACAAGAAAATCTAAACATTATTTTTGAGAGTAAACCTTAAAACTAATATTTATAATGCTTAAATTTTCAAAAAAGTCAAATGCCCCCCAAATACTGGAAATACATAAAAATACCAGTAAGATTTTTCTAAAGGAGACAATTGAAAAGGAAAGTAATAAGACAGCACTAGCCCTATCCTAATATTAAAACATATTTTAAAGTTACAGTAACTAAAACAGCAAGATATTGGCACATAAATAGGTGGATAAGTGGATCAGAACAGACAAAATAGGTATAGAAATTTAGTATGTGTTAAAAATATTCAAGACAAGGAAGAGAAGACAGATAATTTAATATGTAGCCAAACAGGTAGTCATCTAGGGGAAAAAACTTTAATCGATGCCCCCAATCTTAACTAAAGTTCAAATGAAACAAAAAGTAAAGCAGAAAAACACAAATAATAGGGTTTTTTTAAACATAAAATCTTAAAGGGAAAAAGTTATTTCCACAGAAAATACAAAATCTAAAATGCACACAAGAAAATACTGATAGGGGTGCCTGAATGGCACAGTCAGTTGGGCGTCCAACTCTTGGTTTCGGCTTGGATGGTGATCTCAGGGTGGTGAGATCGAGTCCCACCATGGGCTCTGTGCTCAGCACAGAGTCTGCTTGGATTCTCTTTCCCTGTCCCTCTGATCCTCTGCTCCTCTCTCTCTCTCTCTCCCCCTCTCTCTCTAAAAGGTAAATAAATCTTTAAAAAAAGAAAAGAAAATACTGAAAAATTTGATGACATGAAAACTTTAAAGAATACCTGCATGGGAGAAAAAAAAGGTCACAAGCAAGCACTTTAAAGTCAAAGAGCCCTTAAAATTAAATTTTAAGAAGACAATATGGGAAATACTAAATATAGGAGTGTAGAGTGAATATGGAGAAAAGGAAATTAAAATAACTCTTAAACAAAAGAAAAGATGCTCAAACTATTTCATAATGAGAAATGCAAATTAAATGAGATAACAAGTATCATCCATCAGAATGACAAGGTCCAAAGTGTTGAACAGTATGCATGTGTGGGACAGCAGACACTGTCGAACATGGTGATGGAAGCATTCATTGCTACAACCTCTCCGGAGAGCAATTTGCTATATGCATCAAACTTTGCAGCCTACTAGAACTCTATCCTGCAGATAGACTCACATTTGGATAAAAACATATAGATTCAGGGATGTTCACTGCCACATTTTTAATAACCAAACATATAAGACAACTCAAATAGGCATCAATAGGAGACTAGTTAAATAAATTCAGGGACTTCAATACAATGGAATAATGTTCAGCTTCTGAAAAGAATGAGGCAGCCCAACATGACTGTTAAGACTGGTAAATGTAAATAAATAAATAAATAAATAAATAAATAAACAAATTTGTGTGAATATGTTCTCACTGTGTTAAAAAAGAGAGAATATATATTCTATGCACATAACAGCATAGAAATTATCAGTAATTGCAAATATATATACGTGTGTGTATATCCATATGTACACACACACACACATATATATAGTGATTTTTCTCTGGATGGTAAGATTGCAAATGGTTTTGTTTTCTTTTTTTTATTATTTTCTTAATAAACCTTTTCCTACATTTTCTAAAATAACCACACAGAATATTCAAAGTAAAAGAAAAAAGACTTTCAAAACATGCATGTACATACGAAAAACTATAATGGTAAATATTATGTTCAATAGTGATTGAAGAGGGTAGGAAGAAAGTCTGATTTTTTAAAGGTTATCAGGGCTGAGCATTTTCTTCATGTAGTCATGAAAAATGAACATTATATTGACTTTCACATATGTCACATAACAGTGATAAGGACAGAGTAATGGAAGAAGAGATATAATCAATCTTTAGGTGCAACAGTTTGCTTTTCTGTTAAGTGTCTTTTCCAAAAGCAATTACTAAGAAGTGAAACCTGAACCAAAAGGAAAACAAACAAGTCAACATATGCTTTCAAACACCTTTGTAAGTTAAAGTTAGACTGGGCCAGTAATTGTCTCTAACATGGGAAACAGAATGCATTGTGGGAGCAATGTATTTTGTAGTTTGGGGAAGATCCACACTAAAAGCAAAAAATCCTTACTCACTAATTTCAAGCTGCCAGTAATGGGAAGGACCTATTGACCAAACTATAAAATGAAAAGACAGACTAGGGGCTCCCGGGTGGCTCAGTCGTTAAGTGTCTGCCTTCGGCTCAGGTCATGATCCCAGGGTCCTGGGATCAAGCCCCGCATCAGGCTCCCTGCTCCACAGGAAGCCTGCCTCTCCCCCTCCCTCTCCCACTCCCCCTGCTTGTGTTCCCTCTCTCACTGTCTCTGTCAAATAAATAAATAAAATCTTCAAAAAAAAAAAAAAGAGACTATTCTGCAGATCTATAAAGCTACTGAAATATATACAGAATTACAGAACCACCTCCCAATTTGGCATCATCCAATGGTAAGTACTACAGTCTGAATGTCTGTGTTCCCCCAAAATGCATATGTTGAAATTCTAACCTCCAAAGGTGACAGCATTAGGAGGTGGAGGCCTTTGGGACATGATGATTAGGTCATGAGGGTGGAGCCCTCCTGAACAGGATTAGTATTTATAAACAAAAAAAAATCTCACAGAGCTCCCTAGCCCCTCTCACTAGATGAGGACAGAAGTTTATAGAGATGGAAGAGAGCCCTCACCAGATCATGCACCCTGATCTTGGAATTCCAGCCTCCAGAACTCTGAGCAATACATTTCTGCTATTTAAATGCCACCCAGTTTGTGGTCTTTTGTTATGGCTGCCCAAACCGACTAAGACAGTCAGTCTTTCTCTTCTGGATTCCATCTGCCATTTTAAGGCTTACTTGTGAGGGTGGGTTCAGGAAGGAAGGTATGGCACGGAAGAAATTTTTTTTTAAATGGCTATTTTACCGATGCCTGGGGAGAAGGGGGAGAGCATCAGAAGAAACGGGGTACGAGATGCATGAGATCTGGCACAGTGAAGGTGGGGTGCTAGAAAACCAAAGGAAATCATAGGGCATTGAGGAGAGGGGTTGCCCCAAATCGTGTCTGGGACTCTGAGAGATGACTGCTTCCCAGGATCACCCCAGCTCACACATGTGCTTACAGACACTGGCAAGTGTGGGGAGTGCTCAGTTTTTATTATGCAGGTAGAAGGCCAGAGCCCAGCTTTATCTGGGGAGAAGAGGATTCCAATGTCATACCCCCGATCTACTGAATCAAAATTTCCAAGGTGAGGTCTAACAACCTGTGTTTTTTTTTTTCTAAGCTCCCTAGCTGGTTCTGAATTATCAAGACCATTGCCCACTGTTTAAGAATGACTTTTACATCGTATCTTACTCTGGATGACACCTATATTACACATCTCTTTCTTTTCTGGTCCTAACACTGTAATCTTTCAGAGAGCCCAAAGCATGGAGAATCGTCTGAAATCTTCACCAGCCAACATTATATAAACAGTGGCTAAGCAATTAAATCATTATTATCGAAATATAAATTTCAGTAATATATCACTTGATTAAGCCTACAAAAGATAAGAATGTGTGATAAATCAGTATTTGTAAGTCCTCTTTCTGTCAACTACAATTTTTTAGCACTATGGGAAAATCAGTATATAATTTGATTTTGAGTCACCAAGGAAATAGAATAACAAAATCTCATAAATGGAAAGGACCTTAAAAGTCATTGAGTCCAACATCTCCTCTAATGCCTGAATCCCTACTAAAGCATCTCTGACAGGTGATTTTACAGCCTGGCATCTCCAGAAAACAAGAATGTATTAGGTAATGCAGAAAGAACAAAATATAAACCTGTGAATGAAAAGCAAAATTATAAAAACTTATGTGAAAGCAATCTCAGCCTCCCAGAAAATTACAAGGATGGGTATTTGCTCTTGTTTTCTTGACGTTAATTTGACGCAGAAATTTGAACTTGGCCTAAACAAAAGAACTGCATCAAAGCACTAGACTGTCCAAACAGGACGGCGTTTCCTTGAAGATATCGCCCTTGTCCGGAGGCAGAAATAGCATAATCACTACAAAATTCACAGATTGCAAACAGTTCTAATGTTGGCAGCACTGAGCTAAGAGGCCACATTCTTATTCCACTACACAACCCTTTGAAAAGGGGGGGGGGGGGGGCGGTGCTGAAGAAGGGTCTACACTGGCCATGACAACAATTTAGTAGATTACACTAAGCCTGACTCTTTCGCAGTAGGCAAGGCGGTCGCGGCCCTCCTGGATAGGACAGGTTAGGCCGGCCCAAAGCAGGTGAATATGTACTTCCTTGCTGTCACCCCAACACAGAGGGAGACATACTCTCAGGAGCTCCAAATAGCGAGAGAGGCCAAGAAGGAAGCCAAGTTCACTCAGAGTGGAGGCTGTCAGCTTGGAACTGTGCCACTTACACCATTCCTATGCAATCTAGGGAAAGAACACAAAGAAAAAAATAAGCCCCAAAGCCAGGTTTTCATACGTAAGGTCTTAATTGCTTAAAGTTGACCATGTCCACATGGCCTTTGCCCTTTCCTCACTACAAGGCTGGCATTGGGCAAATTACTTAACCTCTCTCTGTCTCATGCTCCTCCTATAGGAAACCATAATCTTCCTAACACATGATCACAGTGTTTCTTCCCCATGGCTAAAAAAAAATTTTTTTTTAAGATTTTATTTATTTATTTGAGAGAGAGAGCACGAATGAGAGCACAGGCTGGGTGAGGGGCAGGGGGAGAAGCAGGCTCTCTGCTGAGAGAGCCCAATGCAGCTTGATCCTAGGACTCTGGGATCATGACCTGAGCCGAAGGTGGATGCTTAACCGACTGAGCCACCCAGGCGCCCCACACCCCACCCCACTTCCTGGTTAAAATTTTTAAGGTTCCACACTAACAACAGAACAGAGTTTGAAATCGGTTTCCCCTTCAAGCCTCCCCCAATTTATTCTCCCACAGCCCTACTCATCAGCCTTTGGCAGTGTCTTGAGGTTCCCCACCTCCATACCTTTGCTTAGGTCTCTTCGCCCACCTGAAATCCACTCCCCTCTCCAAGCACACTTATTTCTGCCTACTGAAGTCCTGTGGATTCTTGGAATCTAGCAGAAGTTTCACATTTCTGAGCTTTTTGTTCACGGCATTCACCTGGCCCTTATTAGGAAAGGCCTGGTACTGTTGCAGGTCTTCACACGGGAGTTGATCTTCCCAGTGAAGTGTTTACTACTTGAGTTAAGGCATCTGCCTTTGGGACTAGGGTTGTCAAATAAAATATAGGATGCCTAGCTAAATTTGAATTTCAGATAAACAACAAATAACTTTTTCAGTATAAATACGTCTCATGCAATATTTCAAGCTCATCAGGGTGGAGGATGTCAGCTGCAGCTGCACCACTTAACACCACGCAGTCTCAATGCAGTTGAGAAAAAGTTTCCATGCAGTATTTAGAACATACACTAAAATAATACTGTTTATCTGGAATTCAAATTAACTAGGTATCCTATATTTTTATTTACTAAATCTGGCAGCCTCATTTGGGACACTTATATCACTTTGAATGCCCAACACAATACTCCAGGAGAGTGAGTTTAACAGCATATGCTAATTAGTTGAGCTACTATAATCTAAACAAACCTAAAGATGGTTATCATAGAACACATCTCCAGCATGTGGCCCTTGGTTCCTCCCTGTTCCAAAGGACCAACACTTGATCCACATGACCTCTCTGGATTAGCAGGATAACCAGGAATCCAACCCCACTGGTTTAGTTCCAAACAGTTGTTTGGGGAGCATGGAAGGTAAAGGACTGGTCCAATGCTGAAACCCAGGGAAACATGTTCCAGGCCCCAGGCAAGCAGGCTCCACACGCGGCCACCCAAGGGTCAGGTGTAGATCAGAGGAGAAAGGTCTGTTGCAGGAGGGTATGTGTGACTGAGAGAATCTCACAGAGCAGCTACAGCCAAACTAGTAACAGGGAGAGTGTCCAAGACACTGAGTCCATTTGGACAAAATTCCTCCCTCGAGTTCACTAAAGTCAATCTTCTATACACTTACCATGACTTTTCTCTGCGCCTTTCATCACACTGCTGTATGCTAGCTTTCTCCTGAGAAAGTGAAATAGCCGTGTTTTTCCAAATTCATGCCCCACCAGAGACAGGGTAGGAAAAGAGAGACATGGTCCTTAAAGAATAATACCATGTCCCAAGGTGGTACTCTGCTAAACAGGCCGAAAGTTTCCTGCAGCAGACACAGGGAGCCAAGCGTAGTCAGAAGGTCTGTGTTGAGTTGTAGGGAGTGGTGAGAGGTCACGAAGGGAGGTCACAAAAGGAGGAGGCCACCACACAGGTGCTTTTTAGGGCTGCCTTTTTGGCATCGCCTTTCCCCGTGAGATTCCTGAAATCCTTCCAGAGCATATCACGGTTGCTTCATCCTCAGTGGCACCCTGACTACCTTCGTCACCGGACACTTTCTCTCAGCTTTCACCACGTACACCAAAACCCTTGGCAAAGAGCCAAGAGGCCACAGAGAAATGCGGCTGCCCGACTGACTGACCCTCTATAGTTGGTTGGTGCCCTGTGTTCAAATTCCAGCTCAGCGACTTCTTCACCATGTGCCAGTAATAAGGTTACTTAACCTCTCTGCACCTCAGCTTCAAAATATACAAAAAGGAGGTTATAAAACCTCCTGACAAACCATGAGAGACTATGGACTCTGAGAAACAAACTGAGGGTTCTGGAGGGGAGGGGTTGGGGGGATGGGTTAGCCTGGTGATGGGTATTAAAGAGGGCACGTATTGAATGGAGCACTGGGTGTTACACACAATGAATCATGGAACACTACATCAAAAACTAATGATGTAATGTATGGTGATTAACATAATTTAAAAAAAAAAAAACATCCTGACATAGGAGTGCTGCCCCTTGAGTAAAATAATATTAAGATGATTAAAACATAATAATAAGAATTCAATATGCATTGGTATCTCCCACGTTCTACAACAATTTGTGGAGATAGGGGGAATCCATCTTTAACTTTGAAAGACTCTAAATATGGACAATTAATAAATGATGATGGTCTTATAAAGAGTTTCTTACAGAAAAGTAGAAGTGAAGGAAGAGTTAGAAAATCTAAGGAACATGTATAAATGAGCAGATTCAGATGACACGCAAGGTAGAGTATTAATAGAACTGATAGACGCACCTCCGGGGTCCTTTCTCATCTTGGCTCAAAGACTTGTGTGAAAGCTAAATGACTCGTAGGGTGCTAAGGAAGTGGTGTTAAATTTTATATCTTAATAAAGATCTGGGAGAAAGAGTGATCAGCAAGTTAATGAGATATTCCTGGTATTACTAATCTGAGGGATGTTGCAAATATCAGTAAGCAAAGATAAAATAATACAAAAACATAAAATAAAGCTTGGAAACACAGGTAAGATGTAGCTCTATAAAACTCAATGTGAAAAACGCTAACTCATTCAACGGAGAAGCTTGCTATGCCCAAGGGGGTGGAGGAAATAGGGAACTAATAATGAAAAAAGACACCGAGGGGCGCCTGGGTGGCTCAGTCGTTAAGCGTCTGCCTTCGGCTCAGGTCATGATCTCAGGGTCCTGGGATCGAGCCCCGCATCGGGCTCCCTGCTCAGCGGGAGACCTGCTTCTCCCTCTCCTACTCCCCCTGCTTGTGTTCCCTCTCTCTCTGTGTCTCTCTCTGTCAAATAAATAAATAAAATATTTTAAAAAAAAGAAAAAAAAGAAAAAAGACACCGAGGGGCAAACAAGAATAGCAAATTAGAAAGAAGTTTATATGATGAGCTCGGCCAGAGAGAAGAATAAACATCACTGTTTGAGTACATGTACAAAATCCTATTTTTCTACTGAGGAAAAAAAAAAAATAACAGCATGAATCTATTGAGATTGCTCTGAGGATGACGTACCAAGTTTGGGGACCCGGAAGGTCACAGAATTATGTCTAAAGTGAAGGAAATGAGTGCCAAGGAATAAAAACACTATAATAAGGGAAATGATAGTTCCCAGGAAGATAAACAAGGGCAGCTGAGTGGTTCATAAAAAATGAGAAGCACATGAAATTAGTCCATAAATATGTAAGAACGATGTGTAATGGGGGGTGGCATTTTGTCTGAAGAGAAATTAAGAAAGAGGAGGAATTTTCGAAAGAGAAATGAAGTGTAATAACCTGGTAAACCCACAAAGAGTGAAGCCATGAATCTAAAGCTGCCCAGGAAACAAGGGCAAGGCCATGTCTCCAGGCTTTTAAACCAGCTGGGCTCAGATGCTAGAGAGCATCCTTCCTCCTGAGATATGGTCTTGCTGGTGCAATGGACCAAACGACCTATCAAGCCCTTCCTGAGGAAAGGTTTATGATAAGAAGAAACATATGTCCTGCTCTCAGAGGGAACATCTCTCAAATAAGAATAAAGCAAAAATCCTGGCTCCCTACAGTTATTACGTGTCCCAAGACCCGGTTTCAGCAGCGACCCAAATCCCAAGGCAAATTCAACTTAATTTGTGACACTTCCATTAGCAAAGGGGACATGTGGCTTCAACACACTTTTTCTACTTAGAAAGTTTCTGACAAAGGTCAAACGATGTAGCAGAGTCAGTGATGTGTTCCAGGTCTCCAGAATAAGGAAGAGTTACAGTACTAAAAAAATTAATTAAGTGCTAACTATTATAATGTCAAAAGTGACAGAATTATAAAAGTTATATCTGGGAGTCTTGGGGTATAGGGAGAAAAGGGCAAGGACGGCATTAAGTTTGAGAAGGAAGAAGGAGACAGTTTCTTTCCGTGGTTAGGCAGGGCTTTCCATGGTTACTCAGGGCCGACTACAATAGAGAGAGCTCAATAAGCAGCAAGCAAAGCAGAAAGGCAAAGGGGGAGGAAGGAAGGAAACAGGGATGAAAGGAGGGAAGAAAAAAAGACCCATACCAGGATTCTCTCTATGCCACCAACTGGGAGCTCCCAAAGTGAGTGCAGTGAGTGGGACCCTGGGGCCCCCTGGAGTTGTGACCCAGAAGATCCAAAGATGCTTAGATTGTCTATAGCAGAATAGCATATTGTAAGGAGCCTACAGCTATTTCCACTGGGGGAAATGGCCTCAAAAATTTTACAGTAAAATCATGCACTTTGTTAAATAACTATTCACATTTTGAGAAACCACTCTTGACTTGCTATTGAGCCCTGGTAGAGACTGAATACCTTATAATGGAAAACCAGAAGACATGCAAACTAAGTGTTCTTTGATTTTTAACAACCCATAAATATAAGTATGACCAGCGGCACCTAATTATCAAGTGGACATGGTATTAATGAGATCAGGCTTGAGCACATCCTGAAGGCATAAGCAGGTGGCTCAGCCTGCCGCTGAGGCTGCTCCTAAAGTCTCATTCCTAAAGGCTATGTAACCACCTTTTTGTCAACCTTACTTTGAAAGTTCAGAGAAACATTCTCTATGACCATTTGACCAAGAGGGCATTTCAGCCTGACCTAGAGATACTTCTAGCCAAACTGCTGGCACCAGAAGTGGACTATAGCACAGAGTAGGTCTTTGAGCAGTTCTTCCTGTGGGTTACTTTGCCTAGAAGCAGATAAGACCTAAGGTCAGAATTTGTATCAGGCCATGGACAGTGTTTAGTGGTTGATCCAGACTGTCAGGAACTTGGAAGGATGAAGTTCCTTGGGAAATTCAGAAAAAGGGGATTCAGGAAAGAGCTATCTATGTACAGAGACCTGTCAGAATGGACCCACAGTGCAAGGATATTTTTGTCCCATATGAATCATGACCAAAGAACCTCCACTGGGAAGGAGTCTTTCTATAAAGAGTTATGTGTTAGCCTCCTTCCCTGACCAACCCATGCTTACTCACTGAGTTCATGAACGAGGTGGCCATGGAGGCAGAAATGGAAGTTACACATGGGTTCAACAATATAGGCTCCTTCTAGCCTCTAGAATAGGGAGAAGACAGCAAAGGGAAATGGGGTGTGAGATGAGTTTGGGGAGTTAGAGATCAGATGATAGCAGGCCTTTCTGCACATATTAAGGATATTGGTCTTCATCTAAAAGAAGTGGGAGGCCATTTAAAGTGGGTAGTATTTAAAGTGATGGGAGAGAAGAGGATACATAACATGCTTGGGGAACAAAAATGTTTTGGAGTGAAGCTAAAGTAAATACATGGAGGACAGTTAGGAGTTCCAGGAGCCCAGACAAGAACTGATGAAGCCTGGACTCAGGTGCTGCATTAAACAGATGAATAAGAGGATGGACTTGAGCAATATTTGTAAGTTAACATCATCAGCGTTTGTGATTGATCTGGTGCGGAAACTGGAGAAGACAGATGGATGCAGGAGCCCGTCACCGAGACAGGAAAACAACGGAAAGGGACCCAAAAGGAAGGAAACTGTCTTTTGAATAGAAATCATGGTTATTTCTTCTAATATACCTTCCCTCCCTCCCACCAATCAACAAACTCAAAAGATTAAATCAACTTCATTTTCAGTGATCAAACCACAGTCTGTCTCTGCCTTCAAAAGTATCTGTCCATTGCTCACTGACGCCTAATCTTTTTTAAAAAATAAAAAGTAAGCCTCAGTCACCACATTCCACAATTAGAAATAAATGGCATTATACTACTTTCCTAGGGCTGCCACGACAAATTATCAGAAATCAAGAGGCTTAAAACAAGAAAAATTTATTCCCTCTCGCTTCTGTAGACATCCAAAGTCAGTGTCATTAGGGCCATGCCCCCTCTGAAGGCTCTTGGGAAGAATCCCTCCTTTGAGCCTTCCAAGTTCTTTTTTTTTTTTTTTAAAGATTTTATTTATTTATTTGAGAGAGAGAGAGAGAGCACAAGAGGGGGGAGCAGGAGAGGGAGAAGCAGACTCCCTGCTGAGCAGGGAGCCCAATGCGAGACTCGATCCAGGGACTCCAGGATCATGACCTGAGCCGAAGGCAGTTGCTTAACCAACTGAGCCACCCAGGCGCCCGAGCCTTCCAAGTTCTTTCGGTTCCTCGCATTCCTTGGCTATGGTATCATAACTCCAGTCTCTGCTGCCTTCTTCATGTGACCTCCTTCTCCCTATGTATCTCTGTGTCCTCTCCTTTTGTATTCCTTATAAGGACACTGTCATTAGGTTCAGGGCCCACCCTAAAACTGGGATGAGCTCATTTTGAGATCCTTAATTACATCTGTAAAGACTTTATTTCCTAATAATACCACATTCACAAGTACTAGGGGTTAGGACTTATACACATCTTTTTGGGGCCTAGTTAACCTACTATAGGAGTAAAATCTAAACAAATTGTTTAGATACACTCTGCTTAGGTAAGCTTAGATGAGTTTCAGCTAAAATGGCATTCTCCAGAGTATGTCAGACAAATTTAAGTTCCTGGAGATGCTCAAAAATAAGTTTCTACCACAATCAAATAAGTTTGGGAAGCACAGGATGATATATACCCTTCTTATGGTTTATAAATTTACATATACCCAATAAAGTTTCTGAGAAGTCCATTCAGGTTGTTCAATCACACATTTTCAAATTAATTTGACCTGCAACTTTTCCTTTTGGTTATAAAGTACTCACTGACATCTAAAAAACTGTGGTCCATGGGGCATACTCACAGATATGTTGAGTTAAAATATAATCAATCAATAATCAGTGAGGACAAATGGTTTGGATTTCAAGGTTCTTCTCAATTTCGATGAGGAAGAAGAAGAAATGAAAGAAGGTCTTGTACATTGGGGGAAGGGGAGGGAGTAACCTGTGAATTCAGGCAGGGAGAATGCCGGAGCTGGTGGGCCTTATGCTGGGTCAGGTGCAGAAAGATGAGACTGGATACTCAAAGGAATTTTTGCTTAAAGAATTTTTTCTTCACTTTAAACTGTGAGGAGACAACACAAGCTGTGAAAGAGAGGTTTTTGGTTGACTGCTTGGATTTTTTATTTGTGGATGTGTTGGGTTGGTGTTCTCTAGTCAAGTAAAAGCACGTACAGCAACTTTGTGATTTATAGTTGTTTTTGTTTTGTATTTTCTCAAACATGATGATTTCCTTGTAAGAGGGCATGTTTTCCATGGGTTTTATTAATTGAAGTGCCATTGTAACTACATTTCTGTCATTCTGAATTCTTCCTGTATTTGCAGCTAAAAGCTGTAGTCTTTCTCCACTTGGTTCCTCAATTATCAAACACATATAACGGGGTGATGGCTTGGTCAATGAGAATCCTGATTCTTCACTGGAACAGGGGCTATAAAAGCTGTATGTCCTTGACTTTTGGCCAATGTGAGTGGGTAAGCCTCGGTTACCTGGAGACCTGGTAATTCCCAGTAGCCAAGATCACAGTGAGGGCCAGGGTTCCAGAGAAAGCACAGGCCTCTCATGCATCATGAGTTCCTCCCAGAATCCTGCGCCACCTGCAGCGTTGTGCACCCCCTCCTCCCGTGGCATTCTTTGTAGCTAATCTCTCAGCGTCTGGGACCATGTCTTCACTGGTCACACCAAAACTGGGGCTTACCTTCCTCTTTCTGGGAAGAAAAATGTGTACTCTGGGCTCCTCATCTGCTGGGATCCTATTACTTCCCCTCAAATTGATCAGCAGACTGAGACAGCTGTCGGGGGCAGAGGTACGGGGCCCCTCCACTATTCTTTCCTCATCTCCAGATTTTAGCTGGAGCTGTGGTTCACAAAGGTTTGCATCAGCTTCGAAACACTATGCCAGAGTTTCCTGAGGTGGAAGTCCTATACAGTTAGGGAAACACAAGATCATTTCATCAGATCTGAGAACAAACATCTTTTATGAGTTATGAATTTATGCTAATGTGCATCAGGAGGGAAAAAAGTAGCACACAAAATCTGTGATTCCATGACTGCATTTGCTTAGAATCAGTCCAATTTTTTAATATACTTTGCTTAATTCAAAGTTTAATTTAAAAAACATCAATAGGGACACCTGGGTGGCTCAGTTGGTTAAGCATCTGCCTTCAGCTCAGGTCATGATGTCAGGGTCCTAGGATCGAGTCTCCCCATCAAGCTCCCTGCTCGGTGGGGAGCCTGCTTCTCCCTCTCTCTCTGCCTCTCCCTCTGCTTGTGCTCTCTCTCTCTCTGACAATAATAAATAAATAATCTTAAAGAATAAAATAATAACATAAAATAAAAAACATCAATAATCATACAGGCGGGACCTCCCCTATATGCGAGATTTTACGTGACTGAGATTCAGGAAGCACCACTGCCTTATATACGGGCACCACCACAGAACCTTAAATGGAGGGACTTCAGTGGCAGCCTGGAGGGCAAGAGTCCCTTTACCAAACTTACCCTGACAAATGGATTCTGCCCTGAGTTCAATCTCCATCAATGTGTGAGAAATTCTAGGGAGACAATTTTCCATCACAGACAAGTTGTTACTGAAGGAGGATAGCAGCGTTTTTCCTTCTTAGGAAAAAAAAAAAAAAAACAATTAAAAAGCCAAACTGCCCTAGCGCAGGAGCCAAGAGACAAGTATCAGGTCTTAGAGGAGAACAGCAAAAGATTTCATTTCGGAAGCTGTAACTTAAGAGAGTAACGATAACAATCCAATGATTCTCATGCAAAGGGTCTTTGCTTCTGAACACTTCTGAGTAACTTAGAAAGATTATTTGCAGTGCACAGTAGGTTATTGAACACAATAATGCCTGCTCCTTCCTCTGAACTCTACATTTTTTTCTCCTGAATCCAGCCCCGCCCCCCTGCTTTACATATGTGCTGTGAAGGCTCCTGCTCAGATGCTCCAAGGAAAGTCAGAGTCACTGACCCCCTGGATTATCCCAGCAGGTCCCACAGGTACCAGACTCTTGCCAATTTTAGGTCTTTCCACCCTGATGTCAGTGTGAGCATTTAAAAAACAAAACAAAACAAAACAAAACAAAACATTACTCATATATACCCCACTAGGAAACTCTTGATGGATCTTTGTCATCCAATGAACAAAGTTATTATTAATTCACTGAATATTTTTTTGAGCGTGTACCATATGCCAGACACTGCTAAGCAGCATCCCCCTTGCCTAGAAGTGCATCTGTTGGAGGCATCTGTTGGAGAATGACTTGGAATTGATTAGAACCCAGTGCCTTAGAGACCCCTGGGCACATGCTTAAGAATGTTCTACTCATCCTTACCTTCCTGGTGAATGCCTATGCAATTTTCAACAACACTGTATATGTCCTGTGGCACCTTTTTGAACTCATCAAATTAAGGGTTTAAAAGTTTATCTTCCACAACAGTATGTGAGCTCCTCAAAGGTAAGAACTTTGCTTTTCTCATCTGTATATCCCCAATGCCCAGCACATTGTAAGCATGAATTTATCACCTGAATATGTCAATTGCTAAAATATAAAGCAATCTAAAATGCAAAAATTATTCATTAATTAATCACTGTTTTAGGTTACTCTTGTTATATGAGAAGAACCACAGCCATTTTTTAAATTTTTTTTCTTTAGAGCCACCTTTTCTAGTAATCATATTTTAGATGTGCCCAGTTAAAATAAGAAAAAGGAGGCCAGGGACTGAACTCAGGATAAACTCAAGAATGGGATCAAGAGAAAGGCCGTATGTTGGGAAAAAGCAAACGGTTTCAGTGAGAAGGAATTATTAAACATTTACATAAGGGATCATACAAAGAAACACATCTTCCCTAAGGATGTAGAAGTTCACTCATTCAGACACTCATTCAAACATTAAATGATGCTTTACAGAATGTTCACTAATTATAATTCCTTCAATATTGTATTCATTGGAATAATTGGGGACTTCTAATTCATTCCTTCATTAACTCATTTAATGTCTCACAATGACCTATTCTGGGTCCTGCTCTAAACACTGGAAATAGAGGTGACTCTCACAGACAAGATTCCTACTCCTTGGCATTTACACCATTTTGTGAGCAGTTGGGAGACAAACATCTAAACTAGGACAGACATCTAAAACTAGAGAGAAGGAGGGAAGAAAGGAAAGGAAAATACAAAATGACCATAGTGCTACAAAGAGATTTAAAACAGAAAAGGGGAAAAGGAGAGATCAATAGCTATTTTAGATGGATCATCAAGGAAGTCTCTCTAAGGTCTAACTAACAATAGGGAGCCAGCCATCTACAATCATAGGATGAAAGCATTCCAGGCAGAGAGAGTATCTAGTACAAGACTATAATTCCTAAAATGAAAATTAAAAACATAATTTAACAACAAGACATACCTACAGAGAAACACATAAAAGTTGCTTGAACTTCTGATTACTACAAATTCAGACTTCAGTTTGAAGACCAGAATAAAACTGTCATCACTAAGTGACATGAAAACTTAAACTGAAAAAAATAAACAAATAAATTCTGAAGCAGGAGTCTTAAGACAAAAAAAAAGTATAAAGAATCTTCTAGTTTGTTTGGTTAAAGTAATCTAGTTCAGCCAAAATATGTTATCTTGAAAAGGAAATCATACCTTAAACTTTTAACTGTTCATTTCCTCACCATTTTGTCGATCTTCACATTTTTGGGGGAAAAAAAAAAAGCTATAACTTCCCTTTGGACTGACTACCAGCAGGATACAGAAACCTAGTTCTGAAATGAAAACAATTAGAAATTTTAGCCAAGTATGCAGAGTGCTGGGCTTTCTTTATGGATGAGGACATCTGGTGAACTTACAGTATCTCATCAATCATTACGACCTCTACTGGGTTACAAAAATCATGATATCTAAAGTTTCCAACTCCATAAACAGACAATCAGAGACACTGCATGGCCAAATAAAATGGTTAACTTACAATCACTGATTAAGGTACATACACCAAAACCTAGGGGGAAACTAATATTGCACTACAAGGAAAATCTATGACCTGAATCATGTTACCAAACAAAAATAAACAAAACTTAACCATCACATTTGAATTGGAAAATAACAAAACATACAATCAGGACAGCATAAAAATAAATTTTAAACAGATAGACTCAGTAACATAAATGAATTCTGAAAACTTTATGTTGAGCAAAAAAAGCCAGAGCCCCACTGTAATACTGATTTATCAGAAGTTCAATAATAGTCCATCCTAATTTATGGTAATAGAAATCAGCAGAATAATTACCTCTTGCAGGGTGATAGGGGTAGTGTTCATAAGAAAAAGTCACAAGAAACTTTCTGGGGTGATGAAAAGTTCTATAAATTGGCCTGTGGAGTGGTTATATGGCTGTATACAAAGGTAAAGTTTAATTAGATTCAAGATATGTACATGTTGGGTCGCCTGGGTGGCTCAGTCGGTTAAGTGGCTGCCTTCGGCTCAGGTCATGATCCCAGGGTCCTGGGATGGAGTCCCGCATGGGGCTCCTTGCTCAGCAGGGAGCCTGTTTCTCCCTCTGCCTGCAGCTCCCCCTGCTTGTTCTCTGGCTCACTCTCTCTCGCCCATGCTCTCTCTCTCTCTAACAAATAAATAAATAAAATCTTTAAAAAAAAAAAGATAAGTACATGTTACATTGATAAATAATATCATCAACTTAAGAAAAAAATAATTAAATAATACCAATTAATAAATTAGAAAACAAAAAAGTAGAATTTGTTGATAAACATAAAAGCTAGTCTCTTAGGAGGGTGGGTAAATAAACTAGGTAAAACCACTATACTACCAAAGATTTCAAAAAGGGAGAAAACACAAAAACACAAATTTAAGAATATGAAAAGGGAAATATAATAAATATAAGCTAAAATAATTTTAAAAGAATAGTTTGTACATTTTTTTTTCTAAAAATGTTAAAACCCTCAAAAAACAGAAAACTTAAACAAAACCAAAACATGGAAAAAATTCCAAAGTTTTCAAAAAACCAATTCTCATAAAAACATTGAATTCAGGCAAGTTTATGAGTGAAATATTTCAAATTTTAAGTCTGGGATAATTATTGTGTTATTTATACTGGTTTTGAGTAAAAATGGTAGATTGGAGCCAGTCACAGATAATCCATCTTCCCCCAAATTGAAGGAAAAAAGTAGTGAAAACTAATAAACATGTACACATAAACACACACAAGTCAAAAAGAGTCCAAATCTCTGCCATAAATGTGTAGAAGAAAAGAGGCAAAGATTCTGTTATGATGTAACGTGGCATAGTGTGGCTTTTGACCCATATCACAACAAGGGAAAGATAAGTTAAAATATACTGAGAATTCTCACTAATAGCCCCAATTCACAGAGAAGCAAACTGAATGACAATGATGTTCCCTAGAAAGACATGGACAAACCAGTTCTGAAGGAGGCAGAAGCCCTTGTCACTTTTCTACAAGTTGCCAGTGAGGTGGGAAGAATGGCCGCTACTGTCTCTACAGAACAGGGAGGCTATCAGGTCTATTCAGACCTAATTATCCCCAAAGGATCAGAGAGGATTGAAAACAAATGAGAATATTAATGACATAAGATCTTCTGAGGAAACAGGAAGCCAGGGAACAGAAGAAACACTGAAATGCCCCAGTCAGGCTCTCATCACCCACTCACATCCAACAAAGGCAAGAAAACCAACCTATTACCAATGGTACCTAAGGTTGCCAGATTTAACAAATAAAATTACAGCACACCCAGTTTCACTTGGATATACTTATACTAAAAAGGTGTTCATTGTTTATCTGAAATTCAAACTTAACTGGGAGTCACAGATCATGTTCGTCTACTCTAACAGAACCAGAATCAGAGAGATGCCCTATTGTTTCCTTTTCATCACCAGATGGAATGGGAACAGCTCTGGAGAAAAGATGGGTGAGTGAAGATGAAGTGAATCCAGGAGTTCTTCCCCTCCAACAGAAACTCCATTGTAGCATTAAAAAATGATAAAATGAGGGCGCCTGGGTGGCTCAGTCATTAAGTGTCTGCCTTCGGCTCAGGTCAGGATCCCAGAGTCCTGGGATCGAGCCCGGCATCAGGCTCCTTGCTCCGCGGGAGGCCTGCTTCTCTCTCTCCCACTCCCTTGCTTGTGTTCCTGCTCTCGCTGTCTCTCTCTCTGTCAAATGAATAAATAAAAAAAAAAAAAATCTTTAAAAAAATGATAAAATGAAATGAAATAAAATAAAAAACAGGCTGGTCTTAGATGTTTCCATAGAAGCATATACTACCAGAAAATGATATTAACAATATATGCAAAGTTCTGAGGGAATGTGAAATATCAAGAACCTAGCCAACCAAGAGGTTGATTAATGATAATGAAGTGTAGCACTCACAAGACTGCCTTGCAAATTCCACCGAACAATGGAAACAAGGCAACAGAGATGAATAAAGAAGGCTTGCTAAAAGGATCAGTGGTGAATACTGAAAATATTAAATTATGGTAATAAGGCTAAGACAAACTTAGAAATGATGAGTAAAGAGCAGAAAGTAAGCAAAATAAATATGAGGACTTAAAATAACACATTAATAAAAAATAATGAGGTGAAGATAGGAATTGTTAAATTGCTATCAATCATCATTACCTAAAAGTTAAGTAAAAGTAAATAAAAAGTAAAAATAAATATAATAAATCAAATCTTCCTTTTTATTGAATTATTTTTCTGAAACCATAGAGGCATCTTTTAAAAATTAATATTTTGTGATAAAAAGTTTATCTAAATTTCTGAACTGTCTCCAGCTTCAGTTATTTCAACTATTTGTTTTGTTACTATCAAGTAAAACTAATTTTGTTAATTTTTATTTAAAATAATATAAAATTTAATAAATATACAATTTAGTATGACTTCATGTGTGCAAAATTAATTCCATCTAACATTCTATTTATTCAATAAACAGATATCATTAATTGAGCACCTACCAACTTCTAGCCACACTGTTCTTTGTATCCACAAACATAATATATATATACGCATCAAGAGAGATCTGGTATCATGTTTAATATTATAGTTATTTTCAAATGATAGAATTTGGAGTGAGCCTCCATTTTGTTTTGTTTTTCCTTTCAAACTTGAATTATTTATAAGGAATGGGAACAATTTTTATAAAAGCAACCAATTATTACAGAACATGGAGAAAGGAGAAAATAACATTTAATTTTTAAAAACCAGCATAACACATATAAAATGACCCAAAAATGCACCAAAATGTCATACATGCAAATTTCATTTATGAATATTTAAACAAAATTCCCAATTAAAATATAAATAGAGTGAATACAACAAAAGAGTAATATGTCACAACCAAACAGTTCATTCTAAGAATGACAAATAGTCAATATGTATTAATACACTCATCATAGTAAGTTTAAAAAAGATTAAATCATAAAAGTTTCATTAGATACTAAAAGACATTTTATAAAGTGCATAATTTATTCCAAATATTAACAAATAATAACCCAATAAGAGAGATATTTTTTTTCAAACTAATAAAGCTGGAGGGAAATCAGGGAAGTAAGGTGTTCTAGAATCCAAGTGAAGAAACTGTTTCAGGAAGGAAGTGATCCACTGGTGAGCATTGCTGAGATTCACATAAAACAAAAAATGAAGAAGGATCATTGGTGACACCCTGGTAAAAGCTGTTTTCTTGTCATGGTGAAGATAAAATTTTTATTGAAGTGTTCAAGCAAGATTGAAAGAGGGAAAAGTAGAGACAGCAAGCAGGGACAATCTTTGGAAGAGTTTTTACTATAAAAAGAAAGGAAAAAAAGCTTATGGGGTCAAGGAAGGGCTTGCTTGATTGCCTGCTTGCTTGAAGATGGGATATATTCTAACATGCATGGTGACTCATTAGAAAGGAGAAAAAACTCATATTGCCAGAGAGAGAGGAAACAGTTCCAAGAACAGTATCTGAGTAGCAACAGGTAGGTGGCCTTAGGAAAGAGCAAGGACAGTTCCCCTGTAAAAACGAGCAAGGGCAGAGCATAAAGTACAGATGCAGATAGGTCGGAAGATTTAATGCTGCGAAGGAGAGGGAGTTCTATGTTCATTATTTTCTATGAAGTAAGAATCAGAATCAGTAAGAATAAAAAATGATGAAAGATGTTAAAGATTTAAGGGGAGTAGGTAGGATGAAAATAGTCTTCTGGGATCATGGAAAAATGATAAAGGGAAGAAGGAAATAACTAAGATTGCTGGGCTGTGTTCAGGACCCACCTGGGATTCAAGGTCATAAATTTCTCTTTCATCTTTCATCCTTACCCATTTTTGTTTTTCTGCCCCCACTCCTCCCTTCCCTTCCCTCTTTCCAGATTACTTCCTTTCCACTCCCTTTTTGGACAATTCAGGCTAAAAGTCATTAATGACGCCAAGCACGTTTCATGCTGATGACAGGAATCCATGGCTGCCTGACATACAGTGTCAGAGCCTGAGCAGAGTGAGGAGGCCCAGTAGGTTCCTATTAATCTTCAAATTCCAATCCAGAAGTCCCCTCCTCTAGCAAGCCTTCTTCTATGACCCAAACCCAGGTGGAATTAATTTTCCCTCTTCTAGGCTCCCAAGACATTTTGCCCATGCCTCTAATAATAAAGTCTTATTACAACTAGTGTTTAAACTGGCTCTTCTGCTAAATGGTGAATAATTTTATTTTTTTAAAGGTTTTATTTATTTATTTGACAGAGAGAGACACAGCTAGAGAGGGAACACAATCAGGGGGAGCAGGAGAGGGAGAAGCGGGCTTCCCTAGGAGCAGGGAGCCCGATGCGGGGCTCAATCCCAGGACCCTGGGATCATAACCTGAGCCGAAGGCAGACACTGAACGACTGAGCCACCCAGGTGCCCCTAAATGGTGAATTATTTTATAACAGTGGCCATATCTAATATATTACAACTTCTGATCCTATGATAACTTGAATTTGTAGAATGAAGCTGAATAAGAGCAGTGACAGAGGAAGTATGGGCTTTGGATCTGGATAGATGGAACTCAAATACAAGTAACATCTGAGAGCATATTCAACAACACTGAACCTCAATTTTCTCATCTATAAAACATGAAAATACTGGAGCAGGGAGACAATACTAGCTACTTCCAGGTTGTTGAGAGGCTGAAATAAAATAACTATAAATGTAGTTGGCACAACATATGCCTGGTAATCACTCAGTAAACACACTGTAATGGTGTCTTTGCTGGGTATGGGCTGTGATTTTGGAATCATTCAGTTGTGTGGAGTTAGGTAACACCATCCTCTTGCTACCTGTTTTATTTATATCCATTAGGTTTACACGGGATGCGGTTACTTCTAGGGAAAGAACTCCTGTGGTACCTACCACAATTTAACTGGAGAAAACTCATGAAGGAAGGGGAGAGGAAGTGGCAGAAGCCAAATTATGAGAAGAGGAACCATCAGGACTAGAAAAAGAGAGAGTCCACCATGGGATGGGATGTATCAAATTTGTCCAACTTGTAACTCATGTAATTACATAGAATGGAATATACATTCTCAAATTACTTACATCTCCAGGCAATTATTTGCCCATCAGGACCCTGTGCCCACAGTAGAGAGTCACTGTACCAGACAGCCTCAGTAACAGAGCCTGGGGTCAGGAGGAAGATGTTATCCTGATTACAGGACATGGTTATCAGATGAGCCTTCCACCCACCCACCCAGAACATTGGCAGATCCTCTGGAAAGACTGAAGTTGTAGTTATAACCAAACAGGCATCTCATTAAATCTTCTAACTCCTTAAGGGCCAGGTAACCTGCTGCAACCAACTCTAAGTGATCAGAAAGGTGGCCATTCCCCTATGGTGTCAGGAACAGTTAATTGGTTCTAAGCAACCAAAACTGACTCTGGTTATCTTAGCCAGAGAAGGAAAGCTGATCCACCTAAACCCAGGAAGGACAGAAAGCAGAATAGCCCCCAGGAACCACTCGTCAAAATCTCGTAGATAGTGTCTTTGAGGCAATACCACTGGAGTAACAACTTCCTTCCAAGGGTATGTCCCTGCAATCACCGTGCAAATTTCCTGGAGACTGAGTCGCCTCATCCTAGCTTGGGTTAAGAAGACACCTGCAGGCCATGTGTGTGCAAGGCACAGTGATTAACAATCCCACTGGACCACAGAGAAGAGGAAGAGGTGGGTTCCCAAAGGAAAGGTGAGATGAAGAGAATGAGAGGCTGGATAAGCATAAATAGCAGCCTACTACAAGCCTGCTGTTCTGAGCAGACTGCCAGAATACTACAGCAGTATTAGGGCCAAGACAGCGTGTGGCTGGACCCCTGGGGGGCATCCACACCTGGAGAAGGGATGATCAAGCAGCATGGTGGCTGCAGGAGAGCACCAATCTAGATAGGCAGGATCCCAGAGCAGAGCACTAACATCTCCACACGCTGCAGGCATCTTGGCAGCAACCACATGACACGGACTAGTCTAGTAGCATAGGGAGCAAAAGGGCTGACTTGTGAGAACTCAGAAGACCCCACCTGAGAACTTCCAAGATGTAGATAAAAAATGGAAAGAACTAAAAGTAGGCTGAGGTTCACCTGCCAGTCAGGGAAGAGCCAGTGAATTAGTGAAATTCAGGAACTACAGTTGATCTTTGATTAGGAAAACTTCAAGTGACTCTTAGTTCTTTTCTGTTCTTCAAGAACAGATAGAAAAAGGAACTAGATTCCAATGTCATACTTACAGGTCAGCCTCTTAAAATGGGGCGCTGTGGCTAATAACAAGTCAATAGCAGTTCTCCCTCCCCCACAGATGCAGGGACAGAAGAACGGCTGACTCCATGAACAGAACCGCCATACACAGTGCTCTCCCTACCGACATTTGAAGGAAGAAAAATCAGGTAATTCTCAAATCCAAAACCCTTCCTCACCCATACTTCTATGGATATAACTGTTCAAAGACATACCAGATCCATAAGTCAACTCAAAAGGATGAAGGGGTGGACCCTGCCATGAACCACATAGCAATGTCACATCCTTGTTTTTCTCCAGCCATGCACACAAACATTTTGTGCCTGTAGGATCTAGTCAAGATGAACAGTTAGAGGGATGCCTGGGTGGCTCAGTCGGTTATGAGTTTGCCTTTGGCTCAGGTCATTATCCCAGGGTCCTGGGATCAAGTCCCGAATCGAGCTCCTTGCTCAGCAGGCAGCCTGCTTTTCCCTCTGCTTGCCGCTCCCTCTGCTTGTGCTCTCTCACCCTCCCTCTCTCTCTGACAAATAAATAAATCAAATCTTAAAAAAAAAATGAACAGTTAGAGAATGATGAAGGGGAAAAAAGACATTTAAAAATCACAAAACCTACAAATAGGGAATGAATGAAAAGAGGTCCCATGTGCACATGTACATACACACACATGTACTCAGTTTGTCTGAGTCATGGGTATGTTTTTTCACCAGATTAGGAGATGATGAAATAAACACCAACTTCAGATCTTTTTTAAACTTCGACTAAATTAACTTCCTCCCGGGGCGCCTGGGTGGCTCAGTTGGTTGGGCGACTGCCTTCGGCTCAGGTCATGATCCTGGAGTCCCGGGATCGAGTCCCACATCGGGCTCCCTGCTCAGCAGGGAGTCTGCTTCTCCCTCTGACCCTCCCCCCTCTCATGCTCCCTATCTCATTCTCTCTCAAATAAAAAAATAAAATCTTTAAAATTAATTAATTAATTAATTAACTTCCTCCCTCTGGCTATCTGAAACCCTCTTGAGTCAGCTCTGTGGCTGGTCCCTAATAAAATAGCCCCCCCAAAGGGCAAGACCCAGTTCATTGCAAACTTTTAGGAAGGACTGCGGGAAGAAGGATCCCCTCCACATTTTTATTTAAGTCCTGACTTCTTTTTAGAAAGTATAGTGAATAAAATTCTCATATTGCAGATGAGAGACCGTTCTAAACGAGTCTTTGGCAAATGAATGGTCCATTGCTTCTTGCCACAGCTGTAGAACATCTGGGTAGACCATTTAGGGAACCTGCTTAAATTAGTTATTCGTGAAACCAGTCTTATACCGAAGTCTTATCAAATGTAAGAGCATTTAAAAACTTCTGAGCACTGTTTAATACTAGTTCCTTGTTACTAAGAGGAGCACATTAATTTCTAAGAATATTCTTCCATTTGATCCTGACATTACTTAATTAGGAATCTTTTGCACAGATGAAGGCCTTGAATTCCACTTCAACTCCGTATTTGGGTTTCACTGTTTACATAAACGTAGCTTCTATGTTTAGGGCAGCTAAATATTTGCCATAAGATCATCTCTACAGGGCGCCTGGGTGGCTCAGTTGGTTAAGCGACTGCCTTCGGCTCAGGTCATGATCCTGGAGTCTCTGGATCGAGTCCCGCATCGGGCTCCCTGCTCGGCAGGGAGCCTGCTTCTCCCTCTGACCCTTCCGCCTCTCATGTGCTCTCTCTCTCTCTCTCATTCTGTCTCAAATAAATAAATAAAATCTTTAAAAAAAAAAAAAAAAAGATCATCTCTACAGATCAAAATTTAATTTCTCCAGACATTAAGAGAATCATGGCTTTCACCATGAATACTTATGGAGGTTCAGTTCTCAAGCCTTTTGTATATCACCCTCTAAAACCCTTGAAAGACCAAGGAAAGGTGAGTTCAAAGAGGAAAATTAGAATGTAAATCACACAAGCGCCTAAGAGTTCCTTCACTGAGAGGAAAACAAAACAAAACAAAAAAAACTAGCAAATCATCATGTCCATAAGTTCTGAAAAATTAAAAAGTTAAAAAATACTGAAAATATTTTACACGTTTTATATTGTTTTGCATCTTTCTTATTTCTATAGCTTTGAGTGCCAAGCAACTTTAGGATAGTATCTTCAATAAAAATACATTTAGCCCATGAGAGCACTAATAATATATGTATTTAAAAAGCAACATTTCATAAGAAACACGCGGTTCCATTAGGAGTAGCACATTCTTTGAGTCCTTTATGCTTTGCAGCAGGATTCTGAAATGCCTTTATGATTGTGGGGCCGTTCCTGCTTGTAGTTTCACCAAATAAGGCTTCACTGTCTCATAATTATTACTCAGAGGTTTGATGGACTCACATGGACTTTGTTGTATTCTAACACACAAATAAGAACCTCATTTTAAATCGTCAATAAATACAAATACAAAATTTTGCGTTGTACAATAGAAAAATACTTTTTTACAAAAGAATACAAAACAGACAAAGGTTGCTAGGCAACCACCAGGGACAGGCTTCAGCTTTCGAGGTAACACAGAGACTACTGTACTTCCACCACCTGAAGGTCCTTGCTCAAAGGAACAAAAGAAAACTGACAGCGAGGAATTTGGAACGTAACTCAGAACCACTGCCATTCTCCAAAATCATATTTCAGCATGTTTCAGCGATTTTAATATGTTGACTTACAAAATAAGTAAAATAAATATTATTTGGATTGTATCCAACTTTTAAAATTCAACTGGCATTTGCTGACTCTGGCCCTTATCTTCTGTGCACGCTAAAGGATATCCTACACACAAGCTAATCTTTAAACACGGTCAAGAGCAGGGAAAACACCTCTGAGGGAAATTTGCCTTTGGTGACTTCAACCCGCTCTTTTCTCTTCAGTGTGCTCCAGACTCCCAAACATCTAATATCCGAGACTGGTTTTATGGGATTAAACTGCTTCAACAATCTAGTAATATCTTGGTGAAAATGAATCCTAGTGTCGGGTGTCCTATAAAATTTGTGCCACTTGAAAGAGGCCAGCTGCAAGAAGAGCCTCAGGAGGGAAGCTCAAAGGGTTGAATTTCAGGCAGAGCAGCCCCTGAGGGAGGAGAACAGAGCTCACCAGACCACCACCCATTACTCTGTCAACAGCCCAGTGCTGAGGGCATAAGGACTGCAATCCTTTCAATCTAGGGTGCAGAAAGGTGCAGTCTGGAGGCAAGCTGCCCGCTTTCAGTCCTGGCTCTACCACTTACTAGCCTTATGACCTTTGACAAGATGCTTAGTCTCCTGACCACCAGTTCCCTCATCTGCAACAAGGGGAGAAAAACACTTACCTATCATCTGACATTTGAGTATTAATTGAAATAATATATGCAAAGGCCTTTACGTAGAGGCTGACATGTGACATGTGCATAACAAATGTTTATATTACTGATCTCATTTAATATCAATACCTTCAATATTATGAAGGTCAAGAATTAATACTGCTCCATCTCATTTATTTAACTAAATACTCTGAGTACTTATTAACTAAATATCCACTGTCAGAATATTTTGTTCCATCGTACAGTGTAAGGTCAGAATGAATGACGTGGGGCAAGAACCCAGAAGTGGCACTAGATGGATGTGATAAAGGAACATTAAACATAACCTGCGCCTTTCATCATCCTGCATCACCTGGGGCCATGTTATTATGGCAGTGGTGATACAGATAAATGGTCCCCCAAAGAGGATGGCCTATACATCTTGGTCCTGAGTCCCTTGCATTTATATAGATCAGGCTACATGGAATTATGTACACTTAGGTCACCATAGAATTTCAGACCTTTGGGCTACTATCTAAAGGAAGAATACCTGTAAAACCATAGGGAAAATTCTATCTACAGAAAATCAAGAACTGCACTGGAGCTGACTCAGCCACAGGAGTTCACACGTCAGAAGTCCACCTCACATCATTAGGGTGCTTGGTGGCCCCCTTTGGTGCTCTCTGGCCTAATTCAAGCTGCTTTCTTGTGTATGTACAGCTCCTGTTTCATGACATGAGCTTCCATAGGCCTCCCTGGCCCCTTCTTCATAAGGACTTCCACTCTCTTCCATAGAAAGTGACAATGCACACTATGTTACCTGCCCCAAATCCCAAAATAGAGAGATTCTAACTGATAGCAAAAAGGAGAAGGGGGCTGCAATGGACAAATACTGCAATGTGCCACCCAAATCCCCTTCGGAAATACAGGGATTTCTCCCCTAGCCACTGGGAGTGCTGCTGACAGAGTCCCCAGCTGTCAGCCCCCACAAAGACTGCCTCAGCTGCCCCACCCAAGGCAGTGTCCCCTTCCTGGGCAGCTGGGACTTACAAATAGAGAGCATAGTGGCCTCGTCCTCTTGTTCCAACTCGGAACATCTCTGAAGATTCATTCCAGCTTCAAAACTCTCTACAGGATCTGCTAAGCCCTGCAGTGAGACTGCATCACCATTCAGCTGCTCCCTCTGCCCACTCATGCTTCCTTCCTTCCCCTCTCCCCCTCCCCTGCCCCTTGTTGATCTTGAGAGCACTCCCGGATAACCCTCCTACACAATTTCAGAGCACTTCGTGGGAAACCAGTCAGCGACATGAGCATAACTCAGACATTGCACACATCGTATCTTCAAGCCAAGCCATACAGGTTGTCACCAGCCAACCAAAATACTGTTTGTCCCAGATTAAGGGCTCATTCCTGATCCAATAAAGTATGACCCAAAGGCCAGGAAGATAAGGTAGGGTGGTAGAAAACACCATTTTCAGAGCAGCAGAAGCTCTGGGCTAAGTGGCAGGTTTTGATAGCTCTGTACATTCTCTTATGAACCCCAGGCTGGATGCATGGGTTTGTCCTGTTCTTCCCACAATCCACAGAATTCAGTCTGAGTCCTTTTTTCTTTATAGCTATCACCGCTTCCTCTGCTTCCTGGAGATCCCTGCCCACGCAAGAACGTCTGGAAGGAAAACATCTCTACTTTACTGCTCTCTGAAAACATTCCCTTTCGAGTTGGAGAGGTTTCCTGCGAATCATGACAGGAAAACAGAAAGGAGATATGTAAAACAGTAAACATAATACGTTAAGAAGAGTTATTAAAGAGATTTTTAGAAATTCAAGCTTGTGTTATTGCACTAATTAAGGACACTCCGTGATACTTCTTATAAAATTTTAAAAATCCCTTCCTCCTCACATTAGTAATGACTGTATCTTTGTTAAGAAAAAAGACTTACTCATTTTGTTTAAAATTACATGCCTCATTATAAAAATTAAAGTGACACAGAAAAGTCTAACAGTGAAAAAAATTGCCCAAAATCCTACTGCCCATAAATAACCATACTTAATATTATGTGAGAGTGTTATTCTAGATGTCTATCTATTCATATACCCAGAAAAAAATCTATTGACTTTCATTAAAATGGAATCACAATATGAATGCTATTTCAATATTAAAATTTTATTTTTAATTTTATTTAACCAAAAAAATGAAAATGAGGTAAAATTGAAGTAATCCTTGAATATGAAATGTTTCTTTACCATAAGAAGTATTCCCAAAAAGATCACTCTTAGGTCAAAAAGTGATTATGAAAACTGAGTTGAAATAATTTCAACTACATATTTCAACTCTAGATGCTTCGAATGGAACCATGTCCTGCCATAAAAATGGGAGGGAGGAAGCAGACCACATTACCTTCTGTCTCCCTCCTCAATCCCTGATTCAGATTATATCATTATTTTTATATCATCAAGTGTGGCAAAAACTGCTTCTTCTTCCCCAGTCTCTGTTTCCCCCTTTTTCGATTATAAGTATTAGTTGAGCACAAGACATCCCTGCTAAAGACAACATTTCCCTGCCTCCTTTACAGGCAGTTGTGGCCATCTGACAAAATTCTGGGCAACAAAATACTGGAGAAGTATCTGTAACTTCTACACCACGCCTTAACAGAGAAGGAGCAGGCTATTGCCTAGATCCGTTTTCCACCTCTCCACAGGCTAGCATGCAGACATGATGGTGATGGCTGGAACATCCATGTGGGAATATGAGATGAAAGTCACACGCTGACGATGGGCAGAGCAACAAAGCAGTAGACGCCTGGGTCCCAATACCTTTAACCACCAAACCAGCCCTGGATTATCCACCCAGGCTTTTACATGAGAATGAAATACATTTCTATTTCATTAAAGCCAATTCATTTTTAGGTTTCTTTTTATAGCATCCTAACTGTATTCTAGCTACTATCTCAACTAATCCATCAATAGACTATACATTTATTGTCTACTCTAAAATCATAATTCCCAGAATTAGTTTATCTTAGTTCTGTATTCAAAGTCATTCAATGTTCACAGCAAGTCCCTTTTACCATGGTATCTCCATTCCTGAATTCTGGGAGATTTCTTTCTCTCTTTGTTTTTATTTGGTTTGTTGGTAGTATGTTGGTTTCCTATTGCTACTATAACAAATTAGAGCTTAAAACAACACAAACTTACTATCTTACAGTCCTGTACGTCACAAGTGCAAAATAGATTTCACTGGGCTAAAGTCAAGGTGTTGGCAGGGCTGTGTTCCTTTTGAAGGCTCCAGGAGAGAATCTGTCTCACTGCCTTTTCCAGCTTCTAAAGGCTGTCTGCATTCCTTAGCTCATGGCCCCTTCCCCCACCCTCAAAGCCTACAATATAGTAAATCTTCAAATATCTCTCTGATTCTGACCTTCTTGCCTCCCTCTTTCACTTATAAGAAAAGTTGTGATCACACTGGGACCATTAGTAATTCAAGATAGGTTCCCCCTCTAAAGATCCCTAACTTTACACCTACAAAGTCCCTTTTGCCATATAAAGTAATATACTCACATGTTCTGGGGATTAGGACATGGCCATCTGGGGAGAAGGTACGTTATTCTGCCTTCCACAGATGGTTTTGTTTTATTCTCCTTCTCTCATCTGACCAAGTTGTTTTTTTGTAGAAAGGGCTCATGAGTGCTTCATTGCCTGAAGTATGTGATACACTACCGAGAATGTATATTTCCTTTCTACTTGAAAACAACTTGTCTGAATGTTATATTAGATTGCCACTTTTTCCAAGATGGCATTTATCTCTATGCTAAAAGAAAACTTGGAGGCAGCATGTCATTTTTCTCTTTTTCTACCTTAATGCCTTATTCTTTTTCTACCTTAATGCCTTAAGAATTCTCTCTTTATCCATGAAGTTCAACCTAACCAGTCTATGTCTAGATGTCGATTGCTTTTTATTACTTTTGCTAGGATACAGTAACCTTGTCCAATTTACTCATGCAATTCTTTATTTCACAGAAATTTTCTTCTGTTATATCAATCTCTGAATACATTTTCAGTTCCATTTGTGAGATTATATATATCAGGGTCATCAGTCATCTTTGCATTGGATTGTCTTTGTCTCTCTTCCATGTCTATTACTTTATATTTAATTTAAATATCTTATTCTTTTTTATCTACATTCATCATGGCTATGTCAAGTCTTTTGTCTACATCAGTATTTTTATTTTCACCTATGCTAGTCTGTTCCCTGATGTTTCTAATCACTTTATCGTTTCTGTGATGTCTTAGTTTGGTCCTCAATTTGTTTTATTTGCTCTAGAGCATCTTCATTATATTATCTATCATCTCTTCCCTGATATGTTACATGACTGTCATTTTTGCTACATTGCCAAATAACACAGAGAATTTGTGGGAATTTCTTTTGTTCTGGGTCACTGTATTTCCGAGACTGGATTCATAGTTTGTTCTTTTTTGTTTGTTTTTTTCTTCATGCCTGTTTTTATTGTTGCTGAAGTATGTCTTCACAGTTGCACTGTCATTTCTTATGCTTTCCATACTTGATCTGAGCAGCTTTATCCCAATAATTTTTCTCAGATGTAGTGTGGGTTACTATTCATTTTCTCCTCTCAGCTATTATTTGAGAGCTGGATATCTCATATTCAGTCATAGACTGAGTCACAGCAGGTGCAGACATGTAAAAAAAAAAAAAGAAAGAAAGCTCTACTGATGCTACAGTCGCTTGAAGAATACAGGGGCTCTAGGGGCGCCTGGGTGGCTCAGTTGGTTAAGCGACTGCCTTCGGCTCAGGTCATGATCCTGGAGTCCCGGGATCGAGTCCCGCATCGGGCTCCCTGCTCAGCGGGGAGTCTGCTTCTCCCTCTGACCCTCCTCCCTCTCATGCTCTCTGTCTCTCATTCTCTCTCAAATAAATAAATAAATAAATCTTTAAAAAAAAAAAAAGAATACAGGGGCTCTATTCTCTCTTTTGAGAGTGTTCACTCCATCTATTCAGGGAAGGGGAATGAGGGCATGAGGTGACACCATGCATATGATCAAGGGTAGATTGGGATTTCTGGGCATAAAGTTTATACAATTTAAGTGACTATTTTAAGGAAAAGAATCCAAAGTTATGGGACAAAATTAGATATGAACATGAACTTTTGTTTAGAACAAGAAAGGTTACCCAAACATTGTAAGTGTTAAAAACATGGCAAATACCACAAAACCAGAGCATTGAGAATTACAGTTAATAATTAACTGTCTATACACTTCTGTAATACTTTTTTCCCCTACATTTTTCCCTACTATCTTTCATTTACCTCTTAATAGGACCACAATTTTGTAAAATCACTTTCTGTGGAGAGACTAGAAAGATAATCTAGTTTCTGCTAACATATTTCTCAAGATTTGCTTTTATTATTGATAGTTTTATCATGGAGTATTTCTTTTATCTTCATAATTCATACTTGGTAATATATAAATTTGGTGGAATATTATCAAATTGGAGATTCTCTATCAAAGTTCTTTCATATATCATATTTGGAAGTTTTTTCCAACTTCTGGCTCCGGTTCCAAATTTTTCATACCTTGTTTCTCTGGTAGCACTCACATATTTGCAATGCCAGATACCATGGACACTTTCACATCATTATTCAGCCTCTGGCTTTGCAGTTGCTTAAAGTGACTCCAGTTGGACTTGCAGAACACAAGGTAGAAGTATTTCTGGAGGCAATTTCTACACTGGTACAGCTAACAATAACTTAATACTCATGAACAGAATTGCAAACCACTTAAATATACCTCATAAATCTAATCAAACTGTATCCCCGGCTCAACTTACCCTAAGCTAATTCACAAAAATATTCCACTGGCCACTCCATTGCCACCCAGCAGAAGGAGAAGCCAGAGTAGAAAAAACAGCTCTTAATTGACCAGTCAAAATACTTTCTTTTTGCAAATTTTACAAAATTTTACAAAAACACAAGATAATGTGAGCATAGTGTGCTAGAGCCCCTCCTGTGTCATTTCAAAGGACCTATGCAAATGAGAGACTCTAAAGCTTGCTTTACTATATTCACTGTATATCTACAAAAAACAGAGAGAGCAAACAGAAAATAAAAAACAAAATAGCAGACTTAAGCCCTAACAGATTAATAATTACATTTAATTTAAATTATCTAAATACAGCAAGTAAAAGAGATTGGCAAAGTGTATTAAAAAACACGACCCAACTATATGCTGTTTATAAGAAATGCACATCAAATATAATAATCTAGGCAAGTTGAAAATTAGAAGTATGGTAAAAGATATATTATGCAAACATTAATCAAAAGAAAGCAGGAATGGCTATATTAATATAATATAACATTGACTTCAGAACAAAGAAAATTACCAGAGACAGAGAAGGACATTATTATATAATGATAAATGGGTCAATGCTACAAGAGGACATAGCAATTCTAAATATGTATGCACCAAACCACAGAACTGCAAAATATTTGTAGCAAAACGAATAAAGTGAAAGGAGGAACAGACAATTCCACATTTCTAGTTAGAGACTTCAATACCCATCTCCCAAAAATCAGTAGAACAACTATCTAGAATTCAGCAAGGATACAAAAGAACTCAAACACAACATCAGCCAACAGGATCTAATCAACACTGATAGAATACTCCACCTAACAATAGAATACACATTCTTTTCAAGGACCCACAGAACATATACGAAGATAGACTATATTATGGTATTCTGAGCCATAACCCCACCTCTTCCTTGTGTCAACATTCCCCCTCAACTCACAGAAAGGCCACCTACCATCAACCAATCTCCGTTCCAATTTAGAGATGTACGAAATATTATAGCTCTAGGACATTCTAGTCACCAGATCCCATAGAGTAGGGAAGAAGAAAAGGTAAAGGGGACTCAAATCTCCCCCAGAGATACAAGCCCATTCATACTAGAATTCCATAGCTTGTTCAGGAAATAAATAGGATAAAATGGAATCTGGAATCCAAACCTTGTAAATGGCACAGACCACAGCCATCAGGATCCGACAGCCCTAGCAGAGGAGGGATTACTCAGGGTACTTTTCCAAGACTGGGACTGATTAGGCATAAAAAAATCACATGACTGGTGTTTTAATTAGATTTAGCCATTGAATTCCATTGTAAAGCCTGCACCTACCTCTAAAAAAGGGTAAATGACTCTTTCAAATGTGCATTAATTCTAGGATACCATTTAGAAAATTACCTCATCCAATGTACTACGTGGCACCCAAACTGCCCAGAAGAGTTATTATATTTCCCCAAAGTGAGCAATTGACTCTTTTCTAACCAGTTGTATCAAGTCCAATTAGAAGCAGAATATAACTTCCTAGATATTTAAAATAGAATAGGCCAGTATTATAAAAGCCAGCTGAGTAATTTATAGGAATTTTTTAATATACTGGTAATATTCCATTAAGATAAGTTAAACTGCCATTGGGAGAATAATTTTCATTATATATAAAGATAGAACCCATACTTTGTCACTCCCCTAAGGCCGTGTGTGTGTGTGTGTGTGTGTGTGTGTATTAGTGTCTTAGACAGAAATGTATCATTTCCAAATTGTTGTTCTGAATTATTCTTTTTCTTCTTTATTTTTTTCTCTAAAGGTATCTGTTTTCTCCATATCATCTATATACTATGACATCATGGAGCAAGTACATCAGCACATTCTTTTCCTGTTACATAAATTACTGGGCAGTAAAAATATTCACAGAGCTCTCCTGGGAGACAAATGTGAATCATAAAACCAAGTTTTCTCCATGACTCTACTAAAGTACAATATGAATTTGTGAAAACTGCATCCCACTGGGAGTCAGGTAGGGTAGGTACTCAGTTTAACCTCTGAAGTCCTCAGTCTCTCCTTGTAGAATGTGAGTGTTGAGATCTGTCTTCTTCTGACTCATGAGGGAGCTGCAAAGTTTAAATAGGCTCATATGCATGAAAGTCTGTTGGGTCCCTTAGGGCAGGAGGATAACAATGAGAATTTGGTAGTCGTATTCTTTATTGTAAATCCAAGAAAGTCTTTTAAATTTCAATTAGTTTCTTTAAACCCCTGTGGATTAAAGTCTCTTTTGCCCATTTTACAAGTTAGAATTCAGACACTGGGAAGTTAAATGGTTTGCCCCAATCATATAACCCCCCTGGAATTAGAGCAAAGAGTTCCTTGCACCCATTGCTGTGAGGAAGCCACACAGAAGCATCTGGGGGCCTTGTGAGCAGAATCATGGTACAAGAGCTTTAATGTATGGTGGAGTTTTGTGGCTCTGCTGCAGGGTACCAGAAAGATTCTTCTTAATTTTTATTTTTGAGAGACTGGGGATTTTTCATTTGGGAAAAAACGGGAGAGAGAACACTGAACAGCAGGATCAAAATCATAATCCCTGTTTTTAATGGAAATATGAACTCAAGATTTTACCTTTGCTTGCCCCAGCTTGAAATCATGCCCCGAGGGGAAGTCTGCCTTCCTTCCAACCAGGTGGCACAGTGTGCTTTGTTTTTTTTTTTTTTTTTTTTAAAGATTTTATTTATTTATTTGACAGAGAGAGACACAGCGAGAGAGGGAACACAAGCAGGGGGAGTGGGAGAGGGAGAAGCAGGCTCCCCGCAGAGCAGGGAGCCCGATGTGGGACTCGATCCCAGGACCCTGGGATCATGACCTGAGCCGAAGGCAGTCGCTTAACCAACTGAGCCACCCAGGCGCCCAGTGTGCTTTGTTTTAAGCAGCTCAACTCAAATGTGTTCCCCTTTTTATGCTCTCCCTAATAAAGCACTGTGCAAAAGATGTTGTTATTGGAATGAAGCATGTACGTTTCCTAGTTGAATGGTTAAATATTGGCTAACTGGAACTCTAAGAAGGAAAAGAAATGCATGTCTCCCTTCTGTATTTTGGGATTCTTGTTTATAGTGGGTGGAACTCCAGTGAGTCACTACTAAGGAGTGAAACTGGATGCCTTCTTTGGCTTCTCTGCTGTTCTCCATGCTGCCTCTTTGTAGGAGCTGCAGGCCTTTGCACAGTTGGATGGTGTAAAAAGAGAGAAACTGACACAAGCAATAAAACCACAGAGGCCCTCAAACGATTTCTCTCTTGCTTTATGGGAGTTTTTGTTTGTTTGTTTGAGGGGTTTTTTGGAGGTTTTTTTGTTTGTTTCTTTGTTTGTTTTATGTGTGGGGTTTTGGGGTTTTTTGGGGGTTTGTGGTTTTTTTTGTTTTGTGTGTGTGTGTGTGTGCTTATTTTCTTTTTATTTTCTGCTCCTCAGCAGCACAAGAGAGGAAACCTGATATAAAGTATTAACTTTGCCAAGCTTCAGAAAAAGCCACAAAATATTCTTTTATGTATCTTTTTTTTTTTTAAACCTGAGCACTAAGAATTAGAGGATTTGGAATTAAGACAGAGAATGGGGAAAACTAGAGGCATCGCTCCTCATCTTCCTTCTTTGGGCTGCAATATGGAAATATGTAACAAGTTGCAATTCTAGTCAGTAATATGTGTTCTTAGGGCAGAATTCTGCAAGGAGATGGCCATTTATCTGGTTATAACCACTCTGGATCTCATCACTAAGAACCCAACAAGTTAATCTGGACCCACGGAGTTGCAAAAAGATGTGAGACTTCATGAAGGCAGGATTTTTGAGACTGCCAAGACAAAACATGAAACAGTTGTTGCAAGGTCAGGTTCTGAATCATCTCAGATCTTTTTCATCAAATCTTTGCATCTTAGATCTTTCATCTATGTATTGCATGACATTGAGCAAATTGCTTACCCTATCAAACCTCTGTCTTCATAGCAACATTCTTCCTAACAGCCCAAAAGGGGAAACAACCCAAAAGTTCATCAGTTGATGAATGGATAAGCAAAATGTACTACATCCCTAGAGTGGAGTATTATTCAGCCATAAAAAGGAAAGGGAGTGCTGATATATGCCACAATGTAGATAAACCTTAAAAACATCATGTTAGGGGCGCCTGGGTGGCTCAGCCATTAAGCGTCTGCCTTCGGCTCAGGTCATGATCCCAGGGTCCTGGGTTCGAGCCCCACATTGGGCTCCCTGCTCAGGAGGAAGCCTGCTTCTCCCTCTCTCACTCCCCCTGCTTGTGTTCTCTCTCTTGCTGTGTCTCTGTCAAATAAATAAATAAAATCTTAAAAAAAAAAAAAATCATGTTAAGTGAAACAACCAGTCAAAAAAGTCTACATATGATACGATTTCATTTATATGAAATGTCCAGAATGGGTAAATTCATAGAGATAGCAGATTAGTGGTTCCCAGGGTCTGGTGACTTAGAAGAACAGAGAGTGACTGCTAACGTGGTGTACCAGGTTTCTTTTGCGGGTAATGAAAATATCCTGAAATTTGACTGTGGTGATGGCTGAATATCCTGGTGAACATACCAAAAGTTACTGAACCATATACTTTAAAAGAGTGACTTTTATGGTATGTGAATTATATTGCAATTGTAGGTGGGAGGGGACCCTGTTTCTCCTCTTTTAAAAAAGATTAGGAATAGTTTCTCTCTCATCAGATTTTTAACAATTAAATTAAATAATGCAAGTAATGCACATTACACAGTGACCAGCACATAGTAAGTGCCAAATTAATGTTAATTATTAATGAGAACTTGATTCAACTCTCCACTCACCGCTAACATACAATGAACTATAAGAAGTATGCAGTGGGTTCTCATCTGACCTCCAGAGTTTCCCCACTG
This sequence comes from Phoca vitulina, assembly GCF_004348235.1. Classification (NCBI taxonomy): domain Eukaryota; kingdom Metazoa; phylum Chordata; class Mammalia; order Carnivora; family Phocidae; genus Phoca; species Phoca vitulina. Next base: position 1,644,729 of record NW_022589715.1, on the reverse strand, counting down.
TGATCTAGTAACTGGCCCTAAGTAGTGTGGCTAAAGGAGTAGCTCTGATCCCATCTGCATCCTTTTCTGAGAATCCCATGCTTATGTTGCCCCAAAGTGGGATGACCAGATTTAGCAGCTAAAAATATAGGAAACCCAGTTAAATCTGAATTTCAGACAAACTAGTCGTTTTTTTCTTATTATAAATATGTCCCAAATGTTTCATAGGACATACCAATGCTTAAAAATTATGCAATATTTGGGATATACTTCTACTCAAAAAATTATTTGTTGCTCAGCTAAAATTCAAATTTAGCTGGGCATCTGGCAACCCTACTACCCATGAGGTCAACACTAGGTTGGAAAGCCTCATTTGGCATCACAGCCCTCATTATAAAGCCTTAGTAAGTGCCCATGCTCAAAGGCCACCCACGGGGTACTACACATTTATTAATAGATTTCTACCATGACTCCACTCCCATAAGCCCTACAAAATGATGGCCTTACTCCCGAAGTCTAGTAGCTCTTCCATCTCTAAGTTGTCTATGCCAGAGTTTTTGTTCTCAATGCAGATGTTGTTCCCCAAGAACACAGGATGTGTCTGCATCATGGCAATAGATGAGGCAGATTAAACTCTTCTAGTTCCATTCCCTGGTGGGAATGGAACAACTGCATTTGCACAGAGCTTTTCTGGACAATAACCACCTAACTTCTCCAGCAACAACTGAGGCCAGAACTTAATACCCAGTAGCTGTGGTTTACATGAAAAACACAAACACACACAAAAATAATGTGTGAGTGCAAAAACATATTAAGTGGCCATCGTCAAGTATAACCTCAGTCATTAGTTATGGTTAAAATGTCAGTTGCCAAAACCAAACCTTTAGGTCTTTAAGAATAAGACGAATGTTACACATACAATCACGTAAATATAATGAATCTATGTGGAATTTAGCTTTCAAAAGTAGTTCATTACTATTCAGTTTGCTGTTTTCCCATTCTTTTAGAAATTTTATTCTACCAGGAGGTTTCTCACATTTTCAGCCAATGTTTCAACACGGTGTACCTCAGAGACTGGTGAGAACCTGAATTTTATTCACACCAGGTGATTGTCCCATGTCAATCAGGGACTACTCGAGTCATAAATTATACTGGTTTTTTAAATCTGAGAAGTATTTCCAACAGCACTGGCTACATAATTTGTGGGACCCAGTGCAAAATGAAAACGCATTTTCACTGTATTCAAAATTCATGAAGAATTTCAAGACGGTGAGAGCAGAGCACTAAAGCAAGTCCAGGCGGCCTTGTGCAACCTTACAAGTTGTGTGCCCAGGAAGCCAGCCCTGACCACAGAGATCACAACAGCCAAACTGAGTCAACATTTTGAGGGCACAGTTATGTGCATTACTCTTCCTCCAAGCCAAGGATTGAAATCATCTGATAAATTTTATTTGTTTCTTTCTTGATCTCATTTGATGGTTTCATCAAATCCTGAGGACCCTAAAAAAGAAAGACCGTGACAAGAAATGGGTAGCGTGGGTTACCCCTGGGCTAGGGAGCAGAGTGGCTGTAGGACAGGAGAAAGAGGAAGACTTTTGCTGTGTGTGCTTTGGTACCTTATGTATTTTGAACCATGTGATGTGAATGTCTTACCCAGTCAAAAATGAATAAATAAATTTAAAGAGAAGTTTGGAATCTCAGATCAAACCCAGCTGAATAAGGCACACGCATTTTGAATATATACAGGGGCCACCATTTGGGTGTTTTATACTTTTCTATTTTTTTATGTCTTATGCCTCAACAGAAAGATATTTCTTAAGAGCAATCATGAAATATTCTAGAATGCCTTTAATAGAATTGACAAGGTAGACTGAATAAGGTAAAATTGTTTCTGTGCACCACAAAGTGCTTTACCTCCTAATGCACAGTATATTTTCAGTTTGAGATCATTGTGAATTATGTGACAGGATATGGTTCCCACTTTGTTTTGGCAGTTCAGGGTCTAATTCAAGCTCAAATCTAGTAACTGGGAGCCCTTTGGGCCACATTTCTGTGTTCTAAAGCTTTCCCCTAGATTTAAATTCTTACCTTAGTTAGGATTTAATTTTCATGATTCCATCTTCATGTATCTTCATATTTTCTTCTTTTATTCTATGATCCTTTTAAAGCAAAAGAAATACTTTGTGGAATGAAGTAGATAATTCTCAGCATTTATCCCACAAAGTAACAATGAATGTAGGAGAATTGAATCAAAAGGTTTTGCAGTATCATTTGGCCCTGTTTGTGTGTTAAAGAATACCTCACTAGACAGGGAAGCAGAATAGCGAATTAAGAACAAAATGATAGATTCACTGGAAAAGGAACTGTTGTGTAAACTTAGAAACAAGCTCCAAACCAAACTACGTGTTAAAAATCAGGTAAAAGTCAAAAGTGAGGAATAAACTTCCAACCTTCTACTAGCACAGCTATCAGACTTGGCCCTGATCTAGATTAGAGCTAACAACTTGGAATATTATCAGTGTCACCTATAAATCATACCTGCAGCATATACTGTCTACTCATACCATTATTGGTAATTAGGAAAAATCAGGAACAACCTAAATGACAAAGCATGAGGGAACAGATAAGTTATCTATCCAAAACACAGAATATTATACAGCCACTAAAAATAATGCTCTCAAAAAGTGTAATGGAATGATGACCACAGTTAAGCCTGCTATTTGGTATACTTGAAAGTTGCAGAGAGTAAATCCAGAAGTTCTCATCACGATGAAAAAAAAACATTTTTCTTTTTTTTTTTTTTCTATCTATATGAGGTGATAATTAACCTGTTGTGGTAACTATTTTGCAATATATGTAAGTCAAATCATTATGCTATACACCTTAAACTTTTAAAAATGTTTTTATTTAAATTCAATTTAATTAACATGTAGTGTATTTTTAGTTTCAGAGGTAGAATTTAGTGATTCATCAGTTCTGTGTAATATCCAGTGCTCATTATATCAAGTGCACTCCTTAATGCCTATCACCCAATTATCCCTTCCCCCCACCAACCTCCCCTCCAGCAACCCTCAGTTTGTTTCCTATAGTTAAGAGTCTCTTATGGTTTGTCTACCTCTGTTTTTGTCTTATTTTATTTTTCCTTCCCTTCCCCTAAGTTCATCTGTTTTGTTTCTTAAAGTCCACATATGAGTGAAATCATATGGTATTTGTATTTTTCTGACTCACTAATTTCACTTGGCATTATACCTTCTGGTTCCAACCACGTCCTTGCAAATGACAAGATTTTATTCTTTTTGATGGCTGAGTAATATTCCATTGTATATATACCACATCTTCTTTATCTATTCATCTGTTGGTGGACATCTCAGCTCTTTCCATAGTTTGACTATTGTGGACATTGCTGCTATAAAGATCAGGGTGCAAGTACCCCTTTGGATCACTACATTTGTATCTTTGGGGTAAATACCCAGTAGTGCAATTGCTGGGTTGTAGGGTAGCTCTATTTTCAACTTTTTGAAGAACCTCCATACTGTTTTCCAGAGTGGCTGCACCAGCTTGCATTCCCACCAATAGTAAGGGGTTCCCCCTTCTCCGCATCCTCGCCAACATCTGTTGTTTCCTGACTTGTTCATTTTAGCCATTCTGGCCAGTGTGAGGTGGTATCTCATTATGGTTTTGATTTGTATTTCCGCGATGCCAAGTGATGTTGAGCATTTTTCTTTTTTTTTTTTTTTTTTTTAAAGATTTTATTTATTTATTTGAGAGAGAGAGAATGAGAGAGAGCACATGAGAGGAGGGAGGGTCAGAGGGAGAAGCAGACTCCCTGCCGAGCAGGGAGCCCGATGCGGGACTCGATCCAGGAACTCCAGGATCATGACCTGAGCCGAAGGCAGTCGCTTAACCAACTGAGCCACCCAGGCGCCCAGATGTTGAGCATTTTTAATGAGTCTGCTGGCCATTTATATGTCTTCTTTGGAGAAATGTCTGTTCATGTCTTCTGCCCATTTCTTGACTGGATTTTTTTTTGGGGGGGGTATTAAGTTTGATAAGTTCTTTATAGATTTTGGATATTAGCCCTTTATCTGATAAGACATTTGCAAATATCTTCTCCCATTCCATAGGTTGCCTTTTAGTTTTGTTGACTGTTTCCTTTACTGTGCAAAAGCTTTTTATACTGATGAAGTCCCAATAGTTCATTTTTGCTTTTGTTTCCCTTGCCTTTGAAGATATGTCTAGCAAGAAGTTGCTGTGGCTGAGGTCAAAGAGGTTGCTGCCTATATTCTCCTCTAGGATTTTGAAGGATTCCTGTCTCACATGTAGGTCTTCCACCCATTTTGAGTTTATTTTTATGTATGGTGTAAAGAAATGGTCCAGTTTCATTCTTCTGCATGTGGCTGTCCAATTCTCCCAATACCATTTGTTGAAGAGACTGTCTTCTTTCCATTGCATATTCTTTCCCGCTTTGTCAAAGATTAGTTGACCATAGAGTTGAAGGTCCATTTCTGGGCCCTCTATTCTGTTCCACTGATCTATGTGTCTGTTTCTGTGCCAGTACCATAATGTCTTGATGATTACAGCTTTGTCATAGAGCTTGAAGTCCGGGATTGTGATGCCACCGGCTTTGGTTTTCTTTTTCAACACTTCTTTGGCTTTTTCAACATTTCATTTTCTTTTCAACATTTCTTTGGACGTTCAACATTTCTGGTTCCATACAAATTTTAGGATTATTTGTTCTAGTTCTGTGAAAAAAGTGGATGTTATTTTGATAGGGATCACACTGAATATGTAGACTGCTTTGGGTAGCATAGGCATTTTATTTTATTTTATTTTTATTAACATGTATTATTTATTTCAGGGGTATAGGTCTGTGATTCATCAGTCTTACACAATTCACAGCGCTCACCATACTACATACCTTCCCCAATGTCCATCACCCAGCCACCCCTACCTCCCACCTCCCTCCACTCCAGCAACCCTCAGTTTGTTTCATGAGAGTCTCTTATGGTTTGTCTCCCTCTCTGGTTTCATCTTGTTTCATTTTTCCCTCCCTTCCCCTATGATCCTCTGTCTTGTTTCTCAAATTCCTCATATCAGTGAGATCATATGATACTTATCTTTCTCTGATTGATTTATTTCACTTAGTATAAAACCTCCAGTTCCATCCACAACATTACAAATGGCAAGATTTCATTTTTTGATGGCTGCATAATATTCCATTGTGTATGTGTATGTGTGTGTGTGTATATATATATATATATGTATATATATGTGTGTATCTGTGTGTGTGTGTGTGTGTGTGTTATGTATACCACATCTTCTTTATCCATTCATCTGTTGATGGACATCTAGGCTCTTTCCCTCTTTCCATAGTTTGGCTATTGTGGACCTTGCTGCTATAAACATTGGGGTACATGTGCCCCTTCGGATCACTACATTTATATCTTTGGGGTAAATACCCAGTAGTGCAATTGCTGGGTTGTAGGGTAGCTCTATTTTCAACTTTTTGAGGAACCTCCATACTGTTTTCCAGAGTGGCTACACCAGCTTGCATCCCCACCAAGAGCATAGGAGGGTTTCCCTTTCTCTGCATCCTTGCCAACATCTGTCATTTCCTGACTTGTTAATTTTAGCCATTCTGACTGGTGAGAGGTGGTATCTCACTGAGGTTTTGATTCGGATTTCCCTGATGCCAAGTGATGTGGAGCACTTTTTCATGTGTCTGTTGGCCATTTGGATGTCTTCTTTGCAGAAATGTCTGTTCATGTCTTCTGCCCATTTCCTGATTGGATTATTTGTTCTTTGGGTATTGAGTTTGATAAGTTCTTTATAGATTTTGGATACTAGCCCTTTATCTGATATGTCATTTACAAATATCATCTCCCATTCTATCAGTTGTCTTTTGGTTTTGTTGACTGTTTCCTTTGCTGTGCAAAAGCTTTTCATCTTGATGAAGTCCAATAGTTCATTTTGCCCTTGCTTCCCTTGCCTTTGGTGATGTTTCTAGGAAGAAGTTGCTGATGAGAGGTCAAACAGGTTGCTGCCTGTGTTCTCCTCTAGGATTTTGTTAGATTCTGGTTTCACATTTAGGTCTTCCACCCATTTTGAGTTTATTTTTATGTATGGTGTAAGGAAATGGTCCAGTTTCATTCTTCTGCATGTGGCTGTCCAATTCTCCCAATACCATTTGTTGAAGAGACTGTCTTTTTTCCATTGGACATTCTTTCCTGCTCTGTCGAAGATTAGTTGACCATAGAGTTGAGGGTCCATTTCTGAGCTCTCGATTCTGTTCCACTGACCTATGTGTCTGTTTTTGTGCCAGTACCATACTATCTTGATGATGACAGCTTTGTAATAGAGTTTGAAGTCCGGAATTGTGATGCCGCCAGCTTTGCTTTTCTTTTTCAACATTCCTCTGGCTATTCGGGGTCTTTTCTGGTTCCATAGAAATTCTAGGATTATTTGTTCCATTTCTTTGAAAAAAGTGGATGGTATTTTGATAGGGATTGTATTAAATGTGTAGATTGCTCTAGGTAGCATAGACATTTTCACAATATTTGTTCTTCCCATCCATGAGCATGGAACATTTTTCCATTTCTTTGTGTCTTCCTCAATTTCTTTCATGAGTATTCTATAATTTTCTGAGTTGCCTCTTTGGTTAGATTTATTCCTAGGTATCTTATAGTTTTGGGTGCAATTGTAAATGGGATTAACTCCTTAATTTCTCTTTCTTCTGTCTTGTTGTTGGTGTATAGAAATGCAAATGATTTCTGTGCATTGATTTTATATCCTGCCACTTTACTGAATTCCTGTATGAGTTCTAGCAGTTCTGGGGTGAAGTCTTTAGGGTTTTCCACATAAAGTATCATATCATCTGCAAAAAGTGAGAGTTTCACTTCTTCTTTGCCGATTCGGATGCCTTTTATTTCTTTTTGTTGTCTGATTGCTGAGGCAAGGATAGGCATTTTAACAATATTTGTTCTTTCAATCCATGAACACGGAACATTTTTCCATTTCTTTGTGTCTTCCTCAATTTCTTTCATGAGTTTTCCGTAGTTTTCAGAATATAGATCCTGTACCTCTTCGGTTAGGTTTATTCCCAACCCATTCTATGAGGCCAGCATTACCTTGATCCCAAAACCAGACAAAGACCCCACCAAAAAGGAGAATTACAGACCAATATCCCTGATGAACATGGATGCAAAAATTCTCACCAAGATACTAGCCAATAGGATCCAAGAATACATTAAAAGGATTATTCACCACAACCAAGTGGGATTTATTCCAAGGCTGCAAGGGTGGTTCAACATCCACAAATCAATCAATGTGATACAATACATTAATAAAAGAAAGGACAAGAGCCATATGATCCTCTCAATAGATGCAGAAAAAGCATTTGACAAATACAGCATCCTTTCTTGATAAAAACTCTCTGCAGTGTAGGGATAGAGGGGAACATACCTCAATATCATAAAAGCCATATAAGAAAAACCCACAGTGAATATCATCCTCAATGGGGACAAACTGAGACCTTTTCCCCTAAGATCAGGAACACAACAGGCATGTCCACTCTCACCACTATTCTTTAACATAGTGCTGGAAGTCCTAGCCTCAGCAACCAGACAACAAAAAAAAATAAAAGGCATCCAAATTGGCAAAGAAGAAGTCAAACTTGCACTCTTCGCAGATGACATGGTAATCTACGTAGAAAACCCAAAAGACTCCACCCAAAAATTGCTAGAACTGATACAGGAATTCAGCAGAGTCACAGGATATAAAATCAATGCACAGAATTCAGTTGCATTTCTATACACTAAGGCAGAAGAAAGAGAAATCAAGGAATTGATCCCATTTACAACTGCACCAAAAACCATGAGATACATACACCTTAAACTTATACAGTGCTGTATGTCGATTATATCTCAATAAAGCTGAAAAAAAAAAAAAAAGGTATAACAACATGATAAAAATTTCTGATATAATACTGAGTAAACAGAATATAATTTTATTAAATTGATCCAGGGAAGAGGGGTTAAGGAGGATAATAGGTATGTGTGTTTACACACATGGTCAAACTGAAAGTAATTTTACTTTCCCTATAAAAATTTCTTCTAGTTTCAAATACTTTTGCAATAAATACATATTCTTTTATTTTAAAAAAAAAAAAAACAAGCAAGGTTATTTTCAAGACAAATCAAGATTTTCCATAACCAAATGCAAACTGGTGCAACCACTGTGTGGAAAACAGTATGGACCTTCCTCAAAAAGTTACAAATAGAAGTACCCTATGATCCATTAATCACACTACTGGGTATTTATACAAAAAAATTCAAAAACACTAATTCAAAGGAACACATGCAACCCTATGTTTATTGCAGCATTATTTACAATAGCCAAATTATGGAAGCAGCCCAAGTGTCCATTAATAGATGAATAGATCAATAAGAGGTGGTGTATATATATATAATGGAATATTATTCAGTCATAAAAAAGAATGAAATCTTGCCTTTACAACTACATGGAAGGAGCTAGGGAGTATAATGCTAAGTGAAATTAGTCAGTTAGAGAAAGACAAATACCATATGATCTCACTCATATGTAGATCACGACTCAGGTCATGATACTAGGGTCCTGGGATTGAGCCCTGCATCAGGCACCCTGCTCATCAGGGACCCTGTTTCTCCCTTTCCCGCTCCCCCTGCTTGTGCTCTCTCTGTCAAATAAATAAATAAAATCTTTTAAAAAGAGAGAGAGAGAAACCAAGAAACAGACTCTTAAATATAGAGGACAAACTGATGGTTACCAGAGGGGAGGTGGGTAAGAGGATGGGTGAAACAGGGATTAAGAGTATACTTATCTTGATGAGCACTGAGTACAATATATAATTATTGAATCACTATATTGTACACCCAAAATTAATATAACATGTAGGTTAACTATAGTGGAATTAAAATCAAAAAGTTAATTAAAAAAACAAAGATTTTCCACAACCAAACCCTTGAATTTAGCAAGTATGCCAATATGTAGGTATCCTTCCTGAATTATGGCTCCATTCAGGTCCCTCAAGGGAGAGATGGTAACTAAACTCCTAGTGCTCAACAACAAAATGCATAATCAGAAGACCCATGCCTCAGAATCTATAGAAACACAACATCCAAATTAATTAAGGCAACATATACGGAATCAGTTCTTAAAATCAGCAATGCAGGAGAATAGCAGGCACATAAAAAAAATGAGAAAATAAATCAAATTGAACATATAATTACTGTCAGTTATGCCCATATATAGGCCTTTAAAAGAGAAGAGAAATGGTGAATAAGGACATTTTACAAACCAAGGCCCTTGATGTTCTTTTTTGCCCCAGGATTCCACATGGAAAGAACATAAAGATTCATTTCCACATCTTGCATTACACAAGTAACACTACCAGCAGCTTGTCACTTCCTATAGCACCTAGCATGTGAATAAACATATTGAAAGTCTGACCTGGATTCCCAGACACTAATGAGCAAGGGCCTCAGTGATACAAAGGCAACAAACACAAGTTTGCAAACTTTCTTCATCCTTTCACTTCTGTGGAAATAACATTTTTTTTTTGCTCAGGATTTCAAACCCCTAGTCACACCTCCAAACAAATAAATGAGTAGTATTGTGTACATGCTACCTGCTCAACAATGTGATGGATACAGCTGGTAGTTTAATGCAAATATAAGGTGGAGAGAAGTATCATTACCAAGTGTCTGCCATGCGCTAGACAGAAGGCTGGGGTCTGGAGTCTATGCCTTGACAGTCTCTTCTAGCACCTCAGGAAGGATATTTCTCCTGGAAATGTGGTTTGGGGTGTGAGAGAGTGGCTTTCAGGGCCTTGGAGGCAACATGAAGTTTTCTCTGAGGTCCTTTCCTACTTCTTTTAAAAACATGCTCTCGCTCTAAATGCAACAGAAAATGAAGTTGCTCTGTTTGTAGGCTTGAATACAAATGATTTCTGCCTCAGGAAAAAAAAACTTTTCAGAATATTTACTTATTTTCAGTTCCTAAGTATTACTTTGAATGAGGAAATAAATAAATGAATTTATGAATGAACATATGAAAAACTTGGAGAATGTGGTCTCCAGCAGAGTCAGGATACTTGTGATTCAACCAAGGGGCAAATGGCCTGGGAGAAAGTAAAAGATGCAAAGAAGAGTTACAAAGAAAGGCTGAAGGTTAGTACATAACTATGATTCTCAACCCCCAAGTTCCCCAAACCTGTGGCCCCCAGGCTGGCAAGTGTGAGACTTAAGAAATGACAGGCAATGGGGTGCCTGGGTGGCTCAGTCATTAAGCGTCTGCCTTCGGCTCAGGTCATGATCCCAGGGTCCTGGGATCGAGCCCTCCATCGGGCTCCCTGCTCCGTGGGAAGCCTGCTTCTCCCTCTCCCACTCCCCCTGCTTGTGTTCCCTCTCTCGCTGTGTCTCTCTCTGTCAAATAAATAAATAAAATCTTTAAAAAAAAAAAAGAAAGAAAGAAATGACAGGCAAAATGATATGTTTATGACTGGGAATTTGTCTGGAGACATCCTTGACCAGAGATCAATAATAACAATATCAACCACTACCACCACACACACCAAAAAAAATAACAGCAGGAACAGTAGTAGTCATAGTAATAATAGGTAACTTTTTAAAATGACTGACATGTACCGAGCACTGAGCTAAGCTCTTTGCACAAAATATCTCAACCAAGTGTCACCACAATCCAATTAAAAGGTAGTATTATTAGCTCCATGTTACAGATCAAAACTCTGGCTTAGAGAAGGTAAATTAACTTGCCCAGAGTCACACAGCTAGTCCTATGCTACACATACGGTAATTAATTACAGGGTATCTAAATTGTATTTGACATTTTATAAGGAGTTGTATTAGATCAATGTTTCCCAGCCCAGCTGCACATTAGCACCAACCTAATAGCCTCTACATTTGGATGTCTACTCAATGATTTCCTCCATGTCAAATTAAATTGTTTCAGATGACTCTGGGTCCTGATCTGGATGCTGAGGCAAGAATACTCCTTGAAGGAGTCAGCTAGGTCCCTGGGTACACAGACACACTGCTTAAGTAACAGACTGGTGTGCAAGACAGCCCCTCATTTGCATATCAACTGGCAGCCCAGCTAATACCAAAACTGCCCACCTCTCTGCTTATATTTTAGAGATCTCAGAAGCATAAAATTGTAATGTTTACTTCTTCGATTTCCCTAATACTTAAATTGAAAAATGGACAAGGGAAATGCCATCAGCAATTTGAATAAAAAGACTGCAGTATAATAGGAAGTTCCTTCCAAGAAAAACAAAATAATTCATAGACTGTGAAAGTTAGATCATCTGGGGAAAAAAAAAAAGTTAGATTAACTGATACAGTGGTTGTCAATGCTGGATGCACAGTAAAATCACGTGGAGAGGCTGTTAAATAATGTTAATAATAATGCCAGATCCCATCCCACAGTATCTGATTTAACTGATCTGGGGTAGCTCCTGGGAACTGGTATTTTTAAAAGCTTCAGCCATGGTGAACAAACACTGATTTAACCCAGCCCCTCATTACCATAAAATGAGTTGCCATTTAGCAGGCCACGGCCACAAAACATCTCTCTAGTAACCCTTGAATCTGCATTGAACCAGGACTACGGCTTCTTTTCAAAAATACCCAAAAAATTGTCTTAGAAAAATACTAGCCATAAAACTTAAAGAAAATCAAAATCAAACATAATTACAAACATATACACTAAGAGTTAACACACTATATCAAAATAGTTATCTTTCAAACACACTTCTAAGTTGGTGTATTAATTGTAATTGCTCATTAAAGGTGTTCTATTTTCCTTGCTTCCATTATAAGAGTGTGAAATTTTTCAGAGAAACCAAATGGAAAGGTGATTGCTCAGATGTAGGCTAACAGAAGTTTCCACAAACACATGTGGCATAATATCTGGAAGTGGTTCAGCAGACGCCCCATAGAGTGGTGTGTGTGGCAAAAACTAATCCATCTCATTATGTTTGGAAATGACTAGATCCTAGCTAAAATGTCTTCCCTAGTTCTTTTTACAAATAAAAGAAATGTGTGGAATTTAACATGAGGGCCAAAGAAAGCATAAGCATAATAATAATGATGAAATAAATTCCTTTTGAGAGTCCTTTTTTTCTCTCCCAAATATTTTACATTTGCCATCTCACTTAGTCTTTATACAACTTGAAAATATATATATTTTAGAAGTAAAGATGGAGGTAAACTCTTAGTCACATTCCAGCTCCCCAAATCAGGGTCAAGTATTATTTCTCTCTTCCACTGGTATAAACACTGGTCAGGATACTTCGGAGTTGGGGGTACAAATACAGAAATGACTAAGGCAAACTCTCTCCCTCATCAAGCTCCTATTTCAGTGGAGAGTCAGATAAAAAATATGCAAAATAAAAGAATATAAATTGTTCTCCATCTCAGTGAATAGCACCAAGACTCCCCTACTTGAGCAAGCCAGAAACTTAAAAATCTTCCCTCATTCTTCCTTCTCCCTTACCAGCCACATCTGGTCCCTTAGCAAGTCCTGCAATTTTACCTCCTAAATATTTCTCAAACATTCTTTCCATCACCACTGTCATCACCTGAGTTCAAGCCACCACTACTTCCCATATGTATGAATTGCAACTACCTCCTAAATAGTCTCTCTGCTTCCATTCTGGACCCATCCAATGTACTTTACCTGTTGCAATGGGAGTGACCTTGTAAAAATACAAATCTAATCATAAGTTCTCCCACTGGAACTGCTCCAGGAACTTTTTCTTAGCTGTATGGTAAAGCCCAAAGTTCCCTAAGCTGGACTATAGGGCCTTGCTGGATGTAGCCCCTGCTTACCTCTCCAGCCCCACAATCTACCACTGTCCCACCCTCTCCCTCTGCTCTCTGCCCCTGTGGCCTTCCTTCAGGTCTTTGACTATTACTTAGTCTTCACACCTCCTGGCATTTTCACTTGTCCTTTCCTTGACCACAAATGTTCATCCCCACTTCATCCTTCAACCACAGCTGAAGTATCACTTAGGCATGGAAACCTTCATCAACTTCCCAAACACAATCAGATCCTCTCACAGGACTTCATACTTTTCCTTTGTAATACTCATCACAACTTATAACTGTATATTTATTGTGTGATTATTTAACATCTATCTCCGGGGCACCTGGGTGGCTCAGTTGGTTAAGCGACTGCCTTCGGCTCAGGTCATGATCCTGCAGTCCCTGGATCGAGTCCCGCATTGGGCTCCCTGCTCAGCGAGGAGCCTGCTTCTCCCTCTAACCCTACCCCCTCTCGTGTACTCTCTCTCTCTCTCTCATTCTCGCTCTCTCAAATAAATAAATAAATCTTTAACATCTATCTCGTACTCCTACCCTATTCCTACTGCACTGTAAGATCCATAAGGGTAAGGACAATGTCTTATGTGCTTTCCTGGTATGTTGCCTGGCACACTGTAGGAGCTCAATAAATATAGATTGAACAGAAGGATGAATAAATGAATGAACACTAAAATAAAGATTGCATGAAAGAAGTAACATTGGAAATAAGTGGTGAGGGAAAAGTAAGATTGTAATCATTAGAAAAAGGTAGGGACAGACTTTCAGCCTCCAAGAACAGCAAACACACAGTTAGAAAGTCATAAAGCAGGAGTAGGACCATGAAGAATCCAGACTTACTGGGTTGAGAATAAGATGTAACGGAATATGAGCCCAGAAAGACATGGTTCTGTCATGAAAAGTCTAGAATGCAGGATAAAAATCAGTGCTTAATTACAAAGTGAGCCACTGCCATCTTAAGAGCAGGAGGTTACATGTAGAAAGTGAAATTTGGGGCACCTGGGTGGCTCAGTAGGTTAAGCCACTGCCTTTGGCTCAGGTTATGTCCCAGGGTCCTGGGATCGAGTCCCGCATCGGACTCCCTGCTCAGCAGGAGCCTGCTTCTCCCTCTCCCTCTCCCTGCCATTCCCCCTGCTTGTGCTCTCCCTCTCTCTGTCAAATAAATAAATTTTTTTAAAAAAAGTGAAATTTGGGCAGTATTCTGTGCTCACTGATGAAGAGGGTAAGACAGTTTAAAAGCCTATGCTCTTATTACCGCAGAGAACAAAGTTATTTTTAAATCATATTGCTATCATGTATTTAAAACTCATGAGGGCGCCTGGGTGGCTCAGTAAGTTGGGCGTCCAACTCTTGATTTCTGCTCAGAATATGAGTTCAGGGTCATGGGATGGAGCCCCGTGTCAGGCTCTGTGCTCAGCGGAGAGTCCCAAAGGCTCAGGAATTGGCAGCACCTGGTACTTCTAGAAATGGGATTGAAAGTGAAGAAGACTAGCTGGAACTCTATTTGAGAAATAGGTCACCGAAACCCTTCCTTCCCTCCAAATAGCAGGTTTATTATCTGAAAGGGGTAAAACAGATCTTCACACTGAGGGACCTCTGGTATAGATTAGCATAGGAGTATGATACTGAAAATGAGGGTATGAAGCTAATGTTTACATACCCAGTACTGAGATTCTAAGCTCTCTTTCCTGATTCAACTCCCAGAAACAAACATATATGCCCCAGGCAGGAAATAGAAAGATTCTTTTTTAGTGCATTGACCAGCCCAAATGGAAAGACCTAAAGATACTGATACAAGAAGTCCTTCAATGAAAGGGCCCAGCCAGGTCAGCTTATGGAGCATCTCATAGATGAGAATTACCAACTATCCACTGAGATTTTCTAATCAGGTCTAACCTCTACTCTTTCATGAGGATCATTAGACACATGAAAAAAGTATCTATCATGAGACCCTGAATTGCCAAGGAAATGTTGAAAAAGAAAAACAAAGCTGGGGGCATCACGTTGCCCAATTTCAAGCTATATTACAAAGCAGTGATCACCAAGACAGCATGGTACTGGCACAAAAACAGACATATAGACCAATGGAACAGAAGAGAGAACCCAGATATGGACCCTAAACTCTATGGTCAAATAATCTTTGACAAAGCAGGAAAAAACATGCAATGGAAAAAAGACAGCCTCTTCAATAAATGGTGCTGAGAAAATTGGACAGCTATACACAGAAGAATAAAACTCATACACAAAGATAAACTCAAAATGGATGAAAGACCTCAATGTGAGACAGGAATCCATCAAAATCCTCGAGAAGAACATAGGCAGTAACCTCTTTGACATCGCCCACAGCAACTTCTTTCAAGATACATTTCCAAAAGCTAGTGAAACAAAAGCAAAAATGAACTTCTGGGACTTCATCAAGATAAAAAGCTTCTGCACAGCAAAGGAAACAGTCAACAAAACAAAGAGGCAACCCACAGAATGGGAGAAGATATTTGCAAATGACACTGCAGATAAAGGGCTGCTATCCAAGATCTATAAAGAACTTCTCAAACTCAACACCCAAAAAACAAATAATCAAGTCAAAAAATGGGCAGAAGACATGAAAAGACACTTCTCTGAAGAAGACATACAAATTGCTAACAGACACATGAAAAAGTCATCATTAGCCATCAGGGAAATTCAAATCAAATTCATCATCATTACCCATCAGGGAAATTCAAATCAAAACCACATTGAGATACCACCTTACAGTTAGAATGGCAAAAATGGACAGGGAAAGAAACCACAAATGTTGGAGAGGTTGTAGAGAAAGGGGAACCCTCTTACACTGTTGGTGGGAATACAAGTTGGCACAGCCACTTTGGAAAACAGTGTGGAGGTGCCTCAAAAAATTAAAAATAGAGCTACCCTATGACCCAGCAATTGCACTCCTGGGTATTTACCCCAAAGACACAGATGTTGTGAAAAGAAAGGCCATATGCACCCCAATGTTCATAGCGGCAATGTCCGCAATAGCCAAACTGTGGAAAGAGCTGAGATGCCCTTCAACAGATGAATAGATAAAGATGTGGTCCATATATACAATGGAATATTACTCAGCCATCAGAAAGGATGAATACCCAACTTTTACATCAACATGGATGGGACTGGAGGAGATTATGCTAAGTGAAATAAGTCAAGCAGAGAAAGTCAATTATCATATGGTTTCACTTATTTGTGAAACGAAAGGAATAGCATGGAGGACATTAGGAGAAGGAAGGGAAAAATGAAGGGGGGGAAATCAGAGAGAGAGATGAACCATGAGAGACCATGGACTCTGAGAAACAAACAGGGTTTTAGAGGGGAGTGGGGTGGGGGGATGGGTTAGCCCGGTGATGGGTGTTAAGGAGGGCCCGTACTGCATGGAGCACTGGGTGTTATACAAAAACAACGGATCGTGGATCACCACATCAAAAACTAATGATGTATTGTATGGTGACTAACGTAACATAATAAAATAAAATTTAAAAAAAGTATCTATCATGAATATTAGGATAAAAGTTAACTAGTTAAATAGCTAATTAATTAAGAAAAGCAACCTGGAGGAAAAGGACTCTTTGAGGAACAAGGAACAAGGCAAAGAAAAATAATGTTAATAAAGTCAGAGAGATAAAACACATCTATGAACCAAAAACAGACTGTTATTAAAGAGACAAGAGAGCCAAAGTAAAATTCATTAAAAATCCAGTAGTAGACATGAAATCTCAGTAGACAGTTTGGAAAATAAAGATTGGTGGGGGGATCTTCCAGAGAGGAGAGCGGCAAGACAAACAGATGGAAAACATGAATGGAAAGACAGAAATATAAGAGAGCCAGCTAAGGGGATCCACCAGCCAAATGGCAAAGTTTCCAGCAAGGGCAACAGAGAAAATGAAGGGGAAGAAATCATTAAAGAAATAATTAAAGAAAACAGCCCAGGGGTAAAGAATATGATTTTCTAAGATTTTAAAGGCCCAATCAAAGCAGCCAACACAACAGATGAAGATAGACACCACTGGGAAATTTCAGAACACTGAGAGAAAAAAAGAAAATCTTACAAGGGGTACAAGGGAGAAAAACACAGTTCACAACACAAAGTTCAGGAATCTGAATGGCTTTTACTTTCTTAATATTAACCTTGGAAACCAGAAAATAATGCATTAAATATTCAGGGGCTGGGAGGAATGTTCTAGAGTTCTACTACCAGACATAAGTTATCAATCAAGTGAAAGGGGAGAATAAAAATAATATCTTCTCAAAATCTTAAAGTCTCAAAACAATTTACCCCCACACACCTTCTCTCTGGAAAATATTGATTCCGCCAAAGCAAGAAGTAGGAAGACACAAGATTCAGATAAAAGGGGGTCCTCCCCAGGAGGAAAAAGGATCAGTAGGGTAAGAGAAATCTCAGGAGGTCAGCTGTGCCCCAGCTACAGAAGCAACTAGTCCAGACTACTCCAGGCAAGTCAAAAAGAGACAAAAGAGTCCATGAGAGCATTTCATCAAGAAGATGAAATTAATAAATTACTTAATGCATCTAAATAAAGAATTGAGAAGAGACTGAGAAAACTGTAGAAGTGCTTTGGGTTGAATTAATGATGAGTATGTACATAGAAAACACACACACAAACAAACCAAAGATATAACTATTAACTCCAGGAAAACAAAATATGGCAAGGAAAGTGCTTCTTGTATGCCTCAAGATGCATAGTCATAACACTGAATAACACTTTAACCTAAGTTATGATGTAACAGGGGAGGGGATGGAAAGGGGGTGAAGAAAGAGGTGAAAGAGAACTAAATTCTCCTCTTCCTAGTGGGAAGTCAATAAGTCATTCCAAATCTGAAAAATTAAGAACCAGAAATATAAACTTGCTTTTTAGAAATACAGTGATATACACACAATCAAATAGCCAATAAGCTTAAAGTGGTTGCCCATAGAGAAGAGGAAATGAAGCATAGGAAAGACTTCTGTTTTTATAAGTCTTATAAAATCACCTGACTCAAACTGTGTGTGATGTTTAACTTTCATAAAAATAAAGGCTGGATAAAAAGACTATTTAAATTTAAAAAACCAACAGGCCAGGCGCCTGGGTGGCTCAGTTGTTAAGCAACTGCCTTCAGCTCAGGTCATGGTCCCAGGGTCCTGGGATCGAGTCCCATATCGGGCTCTCTGCTCTGCGGGAAGCCTGCTTCTCCCTCTCCCACTCCCCCTTGCTTGTGTTCCCTCTCTCACTGTGTCTCTCTCTGTCAAATAAATAAATAAAATCTTTTAAAAAACAAACAAAAAAACCCAACAGGCCAAGGATGAGGAAGGGATGAATGTGAGAAAGAGAGAGAATGACATATAAATGCTCTGATTTTCAGATTTAAGTAACTAGGAGGATGGGGGAGTCCAAAGAAAAGGGTGGGATTTAAAAAGAATAAAAATTATAATTAAAAAAGAGTTCATGACAACAAATAACTACTTAGTACAAAATCATGGAGAGCCGCTCTCTTTAGAACTTAGAGAATTTTAAAGCTGCAAGGACCTTTAAATTCATCTTGCTTCTGGTTTGTTTGTTGTTGTTGTTTTTTTAAGATTTTATTTATTTATTTGACAGAGTGAAAGAGAACAGCAGAGGGAGAAGCAGGCTCCCCACCGAGCAGGGAGCCTGATGCGGGACTAGGATTCCAGGACCCTGGGATCATGGGCCTGAGCCGAAGGCAGTCGCTCAACCAACTGAGCCACCCAGGCACCCCATTGCTTCTGTTTCTTAAATCCTTTCTTGAATCTCTTTTGCAAGGGCTATCCATGGATGCTCTGTGTGAACTCCCAGCCGACTGACCATTCCATATCCTCAGGCACTCCATTTCCACCTCGGGCTCCTTTAATCATTGAATGGGACTTCCTTTAGTAAAGACAACTCTGCATTGGCCCAGTTCAATCGGGGTTCTGTACTCTCTACTGCTGCTTGAACATACTGGGACCCGGCCCTAAGTGAATTTATATAGAATGATGCCCATTTCTTCTTGGCTAACGACAAGGACTTAAATAAATGACTTCCAGAGATTCCTTCCATTCCTCTGAGACAAACCTGGTGAGTGCTGCCGGGACAGGGCTGCCATATGAGTGAAGGGCTGAAGCAGCAGAGGACGACAAAGGAAGGGGAAAAGCAGGGCTTTGTCTCCTGCATCTTGCCATCCACAGGCCCTTCTGAAGGCTGCAGTTGTCATGAGGCTAGACTCTAAATCTGTTTCTAAGAGCCGAAGTTCAAATTAAAGCCAAGACAGCAGTGTTGTTTCCAGAATAATTTGAATCTTCAAGCTGTGCTAAGTGCCTTTCTGCTTCTACACTTGAAAATTACTACATTTTTCAGTTTGTTTCTATTTGAAAGAAAATGGTTTAGGTGATTATAGAGTAGCTTGTCGATTCTGCACGAATTCGCTCATGATTTTTATGCTAAAATTCCAAAAGTCTCTTTAATAGATAATTTATGTTCCTCTAAGATAGTTTTATTTGAGAATAATAAAAGCCCTGAAACTTACCAGAGGCAAAAAAAAAAAAAAGATACTCAATGTGAGATCTAAGAGCTAAGCTCTTCCCAAAGGCCTATCCATCTGACGTGATCAAGAGATATTCTCCAGTAGTTCTCTGTGGGCGACTGGAAAGTGCAGCAAAGCGATGAGACACAAACTCTCTTCCTGGACTTGAGCTGCACCGGTGTCAAAAGAAAAAGGCAGGAAGTCCTCAGGATCCTGTGTTTGAAAAATTCTAACTCTCCGGATATCCATTCTCTTGAACTTAATTTTCATGTGTTCATTTGGCAAGTACTGATGGAGCATCTACTATGTGGCCAGCACTGTGCTGGGTACAGGGGTGATACAACAGCGAGCAAGATAGAAAAGACCCCTAGAGCTCACATTTTGGCATGGGAAGACAGATAATGAGATTTGTATTCATCTTGTTGGGCTATATAAAGAAAATAAAACAGGTTGAAACTCTAGACAGTGACTGTTGGGGCTCAGGGCTGATTATAAGGAATGATCAGAAAAGCCTTTCCAGTGGAGACAGTAGAAGTGGGAACCAAGCAACAAGAAAAAGCTGGGGAAAGACTATTCCAGGCAGAGGAAAGGGCCAGATCAAAAGACCGAAGAGAGCTCTTCCTGAGCATTATTGTTCTGCAAGAATGTTCTTGAAAAACTGTAACATCTTTAGCGAGAGTGGATGCCTTGCTGCATCTGAGCGCTCAATTCAGTCTCAGAGACTGAGGCACACTGTAGCCACTGATGGTGCCTAGGTGAGTCCCACTCCAGGAATGGCCCACGGCCCAAGAGTCTCTCGCCTCTGTGGAGACAGTCTGTACCCAATGACTGGCCACAGAGGAATAAAGATCTAGCCCGTTGCTTCCAAGCCCCTTGCTTCCAGCTCCTGAGAAGCCCCATGCTGGCTCTGGGTGACTGTATCACAGCTCAGCTCCCCCTCTGCCCAGTCCTGCTTCCTTCACTCCCCTACAGGCACTGATGCCGAGGGCATGTCCCAATATACCTTCAGTGCACACATCTTCATCTCAGCTGCACTTTCCCGGGGGAATCCAGCTGGAGATCTAAGTGGATCATTTTAGGCACATATAAATATTAAAATATAACAGCAGCACCGCCATCAAGTTTAGGAAGCATAGAGTGCTAGGGCTTGTTTCATCTCTGTCTAGGCTTAAAGATAACATGACAAGAGGTCCTAACTGGTTTCCATGACACACTGAAATCTGTCCCCACACTGCTGACTGATGCTTCCCACCCACAAATCTGACCATGGTGATCCCCTGCTAAAGCCCTTCAGTGGCTCTCAGTGGCCTTCAAGACAACATCTTGGTCCACAAGTCTCTTCATGACCTGCCTTCCCATATAGCCTTTCCACCCACCTTCTCCCACACTAGACCATGGTATTTTGACTATGCTGTTTCACACCCTCTTGCATTTCAACCCGCAATATCCTCCACTTAGCGAAACATTTTTTTTAGTTTTTAAAGCCACCTTCTTTGAAAGTCTTCCTCAGCCCCCCTACTCAGAGTTCCTAATACCCTCCTTGTAACTCTGTTGTATATTGTGTAGTTTTTTACTGTTGTACCCACCGCTGTAAACATCTGCCCATTTCTGCTGCTCAACTGCATGCCACCACTTCCTACAGAAATGTATTTATAGACTTTGTCCTATTCAGTATTGACCCCTCCCCTAGCACCTAGCACAGTGCCAGTCACTTTGTAGACACTTGCAAAGGCGATCTCACTCTGCTTTAGTCTGGGAAAAAAAGGCATAGTCACGAAACATATCTGTAAAATAGATCCTTATAGCACCCATTTTGCGATTATAGAATCCATCTTTTACTGGGCCCCGAGAGAGGAGGGGCAGGGATAAAGAGCTGCAGAAACTTATGTATGATGTTGTTTATATTACAAATGTCACTACCATGCCCCATCCCTCCAAGTCTCAGGCAGCTAACATCTTAAAGACCCCCACAGACCACTACATTTCCATATTCACCACCTTCAGTTAAACTCTCTAACTTAGCAGTTCCCAGTCTGTGAAGACTTTACCATGAGTATTTATTCATTCTTCCGGTTTAAAGAGAAAAGATAGTGGGCATACCAGAACAACAGTCTAAGTGCTTGTTTGTTTTGTATGTTCACAAGTGTAAACACTGCCAGAACACACATAAATTGGGAAAAAAAAATCTAGAATTTTCTTGGTTTGGTAATTAACAAAGAGCAGGCTCTCCTTTCAGAAACTTTGCTGTGGGAGCGCTCCATTTAAATATTGGTGTATATATATATATATATATATATCATTGATAATGGTAATAATGAGCCCAACAGAAATATGATCTTCCCCTAATGACAATTCTAGTAGCAGAAGAGGCAGTGGTGTGGTAGAAGTCAGTGGTCTTCAGACTAGAACACTTGTGCTTCTTCAGGCCTAGCTTAGCAGCATGGGATCTCGAACAAGACATTTCACTTCTCCTGGCTTGACTTCTTATCTATAAAATGGAGATTATTCCTAACTCACCCTATCCTTGTGAGAATTAAATAAATAGGTCACATGTAAGAAAGTGCCTATGGGCGCCTGGCTGGCTCAGCCAGTGGAGCATGTGATTCTTGATCTTGGGGTGCTGAGTTTGAGCCCCACGCTGGGTGGAAAGATTACTTAAAATAAAATCTCTAAAGAGAGAGAGAGAAAAGAAAGTGCCTAGTCCAGGCTCTGACATCACTAAAGCCACAACAAATGTTTTTACTGAAAGCATCTCCCTTATACCCTAAAACTGAAGCATAGCAGAGCAGAAGAAACTGAGTCTTATGGATTAGTATCATCACTCTACCCTGCATGAGTTTAAAATATGCTGATTTTGAATTTCTCATTTCAATCTTACTTCTATATGATCAGAAAATCAATTTATTTAAGAAACTATATCAAACTGTCAACTATATATACAAGGCTTAAAACCTTTGATTTCTTTCTCCTAAATAAGCAGTTTGAAGAATGACAGTAAGAAAGGAAATCAAACACATGGGATGGTTAGTAGCTTTATATACTTTTATATCCCAGAAAACACCTAGGCAGATTAAAACCTTTCTGCATTTCTTAAAAAACACATTTCAATCTGACCACCTGCATTGCTGAATTGTACAAAAATGGAATTTAAAAGAGTTAGGATAGTAAATCTCTCCAGTCAACATATTAAAAAACCAATACCACCAAAAAATTTTGCCTCTCCCAGCACAGTATTAAAATCACTCAGATCTGACGGGTGTAAAATGTTGAGCTTATTTTTTTTTAAAGTCATGTTACTTGGCTGTAAGGTTGGTAATACTAAAAGATACAATACTTGAAACCGGAAGAAACCAATCTACCACCCTTCATGTCTTTTGAAATGCAAAATGATAAATCTTGTCAAGTGGACTACAGGCTAGAGCAAATTTTTATTAAAAGAAAAAAACTATTAATTGGCCTTTGGTGTAGCCCTGCTTGATGCAAATTATACTACTTGTCAAGACTTTGGTTTAGTCACAAATAAAAAGGCTTAGTGGATAAAGGTTTGGCCTTTCGCTACAGGTTTTCTGCCAAACTGTGACCTGAAATGAATGAATTGGTATTGAGTGGGGCCTCCTGACTCTATAATTTAATGCTGACAGTAATTAGCTAAGAAGGAGGTGTTACAATGAAAGCCCAGGGCATGGTGTTTATGTGATTTTACACAGTTGCAATAGATGGCACCTACTTTTTCAGTCTTTTTCATTTACTACCTCTGAAAAGGGAGAAGGTGTGAGTCGTAAAAGATACCGGCTGCTTGACTCTCTGATAAATCTCCGGACAGTGAAGACCTTGAGTTTAAATTAGCTGTCAGGGTTCAGCCATCTCACTCACTGGCTCACTACGGAGTTAGCAACATTGCAAAGACATTATAAATGGATTCATATGTCTTGATTAATGCCTTCCTTTGTAAACAGACTCTCACCATGGAGCTGTGCCATAGCAGATGCCCTATTCTAAAGGTTAATCTTTACATCAATGGCATATTCAAGACATCCTGCATTTTCAGTTCTTCTCTTTTCTTTTTGAATTTCAAATTCTCTTGGAATAAATGAGAAAGAGGAGTCCTAATAGCAGAATCAGAATCTATTGTTAGAAACATCCTGTGTAAATAAAGGATCATTTTTGCACATCTGACTATTTCATAGAACAAAGGAAATCCTCTGTATGATTCAATGTTGAAGTCTTTCCTTCTTGGCCCTTAAAAAATTGCTTTAACAGGAAAGGTCCACATTTAAGTGACCCCTCTGTGCCTCTAGCTTGGGATAATTTGCTTGATACAATGGTGCTCTCGTATAAAGTAGTCTGATATTCGATGCTGGCAAGTATCTGACTGTACAACCAAACACCAAGGGCCTGTCCTTTTCCAAATGCTGCTAATCTTGGTATGCCTGAATGTTACTTTGCTACTACAGGGAAAAAATGGGGGACAATAAGGATGCAAGAAGATAAGAGATCAAAAGAGGTGCTAGTACATTTCTACTTCATCCAAGCTTTAGTTCAGAAGGAGCTGTTGATATGAGATTTTTGTCACCTCAATTATTCACAATGAATTGGTAGCAAATCTTCCTTTCAAGTGTTTATTGACATTGTCATTTACTCAGCTTCGTAAGTAAAGTGTTTTGTTGACATAAATTAGATCTTTGTTTACTCTGTTCCAGATAGGAGAAAAATAAAACGCTTTGATAAAAACAACTATTTAATTACTGCACCATCCTAGAAAATCAGCAATTCTACATAAGATTAAGAGGTTACATTCATCCAACAGTAAAACAGCAAGAAAGCAAGAATTATGTGCAGAAAGTTAGTTATGAATTCTAGTTAGTTTTCAGGGTCTTTTTTAGTCTATATACAGACTGTATGGAATTTAATTTGGACTTCCAGAGCATCTATTTTTTCCATGTTCAAATGAAATAAACAATACACTTCCCCAAAATTGAGGGATTACCTGGCCATTTGCCACTGTTGACCTCCACTTACTATATATTCTTACCATCTTTCTTCTTCTGAAGTAAAGTCCTGCTGAAGATTTTAATAAAGAAGAGTCTAGGGGCACCTGGGTAGCTCAGTCATTAAGTGTCTGCCTTCGGCTCAGGTCATGATCCCAGAGTCCTGGGATCGAGCCCCGCATCGGGCTCCCTGCTCAGCGGGAAGCCTCCTTCTCCCTCTCCCACTCCCCCTGCTTGTGTTCCCTCTCTCGCTGTGTCTCTCTCTGTCAAATAAATAAATAAAATCTTAAAAAAAAAAAAAAAAGAGTCTAACGTAATCTGAATGAAAACAATGGTCAGTTGATAGTTTCAAAGAAATCCATCTTCTCTCTTGTCTTTATGACTAAGGCCTCAGAAAGGAGCCCTCATCTCCAACAGAAGAACCATAAGAACTAGACACTGGCAGGAGGGAAATGCACTGGGAGTCTTTCTTCCCTAGGAAAATGGGGGCCAATGGGGTTAAGCAAGATCCAAGAATACGCAGCAAAGGGAAACCATCTGAGGGCCATAGGAGCAAAAGGCCCGTTATTGGTTCCAGTTCTCTTACCAGGCTCCAATTAAAGCATCGCTTTAGACCATGCTTGAGCAAACAAAAAGAAAGGCATGACACCACCTAAATGGGATTTGTGAGCCAGGAGTTAACAAACAGAACAAGCAAAGTGTCTAGAAAAAAAAAAAAGAGATACTTTTTGGGAGAAAAATTAGGATATGACATTGAAAAACTAAGAATTCTTTGTAGATGTATCCACAGCCCCATAGCTCTTTGTGCCTGGAAAGCTAAAACTCTTAGCACCATGTTAAGCAAGGATCATCCCAGAAAAGGCAATAGATGCCAGACCGTCCTTTCTGTAAAATTTTAGATCCAAAGTTATAGTGATGAGATAAGCCTGGTGGCTTACATTGTGGAAAGTCCTGGCACAAAACAGGAATGAGGGTGGATGTCTTTGAAAAGAAAAGCTCATGTACTTTTTTAAATAGTGTGGTAGGCTGAATAACCGTCCCCAAAGATATCCAGGTCCCAATCCTTGGAACCCATGAATGCTTCCTTACATGGCAGAAAGAACTTTACCAACGTGATTAAGACCCTGGATTTTTCCGGTCGGGCCTAAATGTAATCAAAATGCCCTTACAGGAGGGAGGCCGAGAGAGATGTGATGGGGGAAGAGGAGAAGGAGATGTGATGGGGGAAGAGGAGAAGGAGATGTGATGGGGGAAGAGGAGAAGGAGATGTGATGGTAGAAGCAAGAGGTTGGAGGGATTTGAGAAGGGGCTTAGTCAATGCAGGCAGCCTCCAGAAGCTAGCACAGGCAAGGAAATATAGCCTCCCTAGCCTTCCTGAGGAAACCAGCCCTGTTGATGCTTGATTTTTCATTGATTTCAAACTTTTGGCTTCCAGAATGGTAAAAGAGTAAACTTTCATTATTTTAAGCCACTAAATTTGAAGCAATTCGTTACAGCCAAAATGAGACACTAACACAAACGTTTTCTGGGTTTAAGATTGGGCAGCCAGAGACATAAGAAGGGTAAAATATAAAAATAGGCAAAAACACAGTAGTAAATCTAGTATTTTAAAGAACAAAGCTTAATTTCTAAACCTAAAATGTTATTCACCCAAAGCTAAATTTACCAGAAGTAAATGGCTTGATGTAAAAGAATAGCATGGCATTTCTAGTGTGATTTGATTTGATTTGTACTTGGTTAAAGATCATAAAATTCATTTTGACCAGTACTTTAAGTTCTGAAGGTGTGTTATACTGGCCACTGCTTAGTAACACTTGAGTACTCTTGTATACTCTCCTCGTACATGCAGGCGCTAGAAGTTTGGGAACTACACGTCCCAGAATCTCTGACCATTAGGATTCCAACCGAGACGCCATCAAAAAGAAACATTTGCATGAGCTTTGGAAGGCAGGAAGGAGAATCTACTCTCACCCACAGAGCCCTTCAGACCAGTAGCAGCTTCCTTCCTGGGTTTCATGGTACACTTACCAGGCTTTAGCTGGAATGTGGGCAGCAACTGCCTGTTATTTCCTGACTTGGGGAAAGACCCCCACCTCTTACTTTCTCTTCTTCTGCTCTTTCCTATAATTTTGTAAGCACCTAATTCCCTGAAGAAAAAGAAGTTTCTCCTTGAAAATCCTGGAGATACCAGGTTAATTTCTATTTTTCTCACTGAACCCAGACTGACATGAATGAAAAGTTAGAAAAGGAAATTGTCCTATTTTTTAAATAACTAGTTACAATCCTAGTTAAATAACTGTAAGATACGTTGATATATTATTTAAACTCCCAAAATATTGGGCACCTGGGTGGCTCAGTTGGTTAAGCGACTGCCTTCGGCTCAGGTCATGATCCTGGAGTCCCGGGATCGAGTCCCGCATCGGGCTCCCTGCTCAGCAGGGAGTCTGCTTCTCCCTCTGACCCTCCCCCCTCTCATGTGCTCTCTCTCTCCTCTCTTCCTCTCTCAAATAAATAAATAAAATCTTTAAAAATAAATAAATAAATAAACTCCCAAAATATTTGCTAATATACAATAATTTGGAATAAAAGAAAGCTTTCTTATATGATGAGTCTTGAAATTATAAGTCTATAAGTCTATAAAGAAGAATAAAGAATAGTAAGGAGAGTATAGGGTTAGGGTGTGTGAGTGGCAAGAGACTGATGATTCACCTTATAAACATTGTATTACACAGGCTGATTTACACAACTTTGTGTTACTGGGTAGAAGGAATGAAAACTCAGTCCTGGCAACGGGTAAGGAAAGAAGAGACACTGGAATAGCACCTTGCATTTTTCCTCCTCTCTTCAGTATTCTTGGATCATCTCTGAATAAGTGGGGGTTTTGTTTGTTTGTTTCTGAGGAATCTAATACAATAAAAATTAATCTCTTTCCCATATCTCTTTTGTTCTATATCCGAGTTAGTATCATTTCCTAGTATATATTTAGGTCATGGTGTGTATATGTGTATATATATATATATTTTTAATAATAGGTTTATTGAGACATGTCACATATAAAACGCACCCTTTTAAAGTAATTTACAAGTTGATAATATAGTCACAAGTTGATAGTCCCAGCTGTGTGACTATCACCACTATATAATTTCAAAGCATTTTCATCACCATAAAGAGAAACTTTGTGGCAGCAGCTCTTTCTGCCTACAGGTCCTGTCCCCATGCTTTAATAAAATCACCTTTCTGTACCAAAGACGTCTCCAGAGGGGTGCCTGGGTGGCTCAGTCCATTAAGCATCTGACTCTTGATTTCAGCTCAGGTCATGACCTCAGGGTCATGAGATAGAGCCCCATTTTGGGTTCCTCTCAGCAGGAGTCGGCTTGAAGATTCTATCTCTCCCTCGCCCTCTGCCCCTCCCCTCACTCACTTGTGATCTCCCTCTCTCTCTCTCTCCCTCCCTTAAATCAATCAATCAATCAATCTTTAAAAAGAAACTTTGTAACCACTATAGTCTCTACCCATTCCACCCGGTCTCCAGCCCCTGGCAACCACTACCTACTTTTGGGCTCAATGGATTTGCCTATTGTGGACATTTCATATAAATGGACTCATACAGTATGTATCCTTGTGTGATTGGCTTCTTTCACTTAGCATGTTTTCAAGGTTCATACGTGACGTAGCCATGTATCAGTGCTTCTTTCCTTATTATCACCAAGTAATATTCCATTGTATAGATATACCACATTTTATTTATCCATTCATCAATCTGTGGATATTTGAGTTGTTTCCACTTTTCAGCTATTATGAATAATGCTGTTATGAACAGGTTTTTGTGTGGACATATGTTTTCAGTTCTCTCAGGTATATCCCCAGGAGTAGTTTGCTGGATCATATGTTAACTCTAAATCTAACATTTTGAGGAACGGCCAAAGTGTTTTCTTTTTTTTCTCTTAAAGATTTTATTTATTTATTCATGAGAGACATAAAGAGAGAGAGAGGCAGAGGGAGAAGCAGGCTCCCAAGGAGCAGAGAGCCTGATGTGGGACTCGATCCCAGGACCCCAGGATCATGACCTGAGCCAAAGGCAGACGCTTAACCATCTGAGCCACCCAGGCGCCCGGAACTGCCAAAGTGTTTTCCAAAATGCTGTGCCATTTACAATCCCTCTAGGAATGTATGAAGGCTGCAATTTCTCCACATCACTGCCAATACTTACTAGTTTCCATTTTTTAATTATTATTATACATCTTGTAGGTGAGAAGTAGTGTCTCAATGTAGTTTTGATTTGCATTTCCCTAATGACTAATGATGTTGGGCATATTCTTACGTTCTTATCTGACATCTGTATATATTCTTTAGAGAAATATCTATTCAAATCCTTTACCCATTTTTTTATTTGGGTTATGTGTCATTTATTTTGAGTTGTAGGAGATAATTCTATATTCTTTATAAAAGTCCCTATAACAGATATATGATTTGCAAATATTTCCCCTCATTCTGTGGGTGTTGTCTTTTTAATTTGTGATGGTGTCTCTTGAAGCACAAAGTTTTTAATGTTGATAAAGTTTGATTTTTTTTTAACACTTGTATTTTTGGTCATATGTAGGAAACCATTAATTATCCAAAGACACAAAGATTTACTCCTATGATGACATCTAAGAAAGTTACAGTTTTAGCTGTTACGGTTAGGCCTTTGATTCATTTTGAGTTAAATTTTATATGGTGTAGCGTAGGAGTACAACTTCATTCTTTTGCAATTTGATATCCACTGGTCCCAAGGCCATCTATCAAAGACTATTCCTTCTACCACTGAGTTGTACTGGTGCCCTTGTCAAAAATGAATTGACCACAGGGGTGCCTGTGTGGCTCCGTCAGTTAAGCGTTTGATTTCAGCTCAGCTCAGGCCATGATCTTGGGGTCCTGGGATCGAGCCC
Organism: Phoca vitulina; assembly: GCF_004348235.1. Lineage (NCBI taxonomy): Eukaryota > Metazoa > Chordata > Mammalia > Carnivora > Phocidae > Phoca > Phoca vitulina. The sequence continues at coordinate 1,615,413 of NW_022589715.1, read as the reverse complement.
CATATTGGGCTCTGTACTCAGAGGGGAGTCTCTTTGTCCCTCTCCCTCTCTCTCTGTCCCTCCCCCCATTCATGCTCTCTAATAAATAAAATCTTTTTAAAAAAATGAATTGACCATAAAAATAAGAGTTTATTTCTGGACTCTCAAATCTATTTCATTGATCCATGTCTATCCTTATGCCAGTGCCATACTGTCATGATTACTATAGCTTTGTAGTAAGTTATGAAATCAAGAAGTGTGAGTCTTCTGGGGCACCTGGGTGGCTCAGTCAGTTAAGCGTCTGTCTTTGGCTCAGGTCGTGATCCCGGGGTCCTGGGATCGAGCCCCACATCAGGCTCCCTGCTAAACCGGAGTCTGCTTCTACCTCTGCCTTCCCCCCTGCTCGTGCGCTCTCTCTCTCTCTCAGATGAATAAATAAAATCTTTAAAAAAAAAAAAAAAAGACATGAGTCCTCCAACTTGATTCTTTTTCAAGGCTGTTTTGGTTATTCTAGGTCCCTTATATCTCCATATGAATTTTAGAATCAGTTTGTCAATTTCTGCAAAACTGGCATTTTGTTAGGAATTGCACCAAGTCTATAGATCAGTTTAGGGAGTACTGCCATCTTAACAATATTAAATCTTCCAATCTGTGAATATGGGATGTCTTTTTTTTTTTTTTTTTTTTTTAAAGATTTTATTTATTTATTTGACAGGGAGAGACAGCCAGAGAGAGAACACAAGCAGGGTAAGTGAGAGAGAGAGAAGCAGGCTTCCCGCCGAGCAGGGAGCCCGATGCGGGGCTCGATCCCAGGACCCTGGGATCATGACCTGAGCCGAAGGCAGACGCTTAACAACTGAGCCACCCAGGCACCCTGAATATGGGATGTCTTTACAATACTTGTCTTCTTTAATTTTTTCAATAATCTTTTTATAGTTTTCAGTGTATAAGTCTTGCACCTCTTTTGTTAAATCTGTTCCTGAATTATTCTTTCTGATGCTATTATACATAAAATTGTTTTCTTAATTTCATTTTGATATTATTCATTGCTAACATATAGAAATATAATTTATTTTTTTATATTGATATGGCATTTTGCAACCTTGCTAAATGTATTGGTCTAATGGTTTTTTAATAGAATCCTTAGGATTTTCTATACAAACCACATAACCTGCAAATAGAGATAGTTTTACTTCTTCCTTTCCAATCTGGTTATGTTTTAGTTCTTTTTATTGTTTAATTATCCTGTCTAAAACCTCCATCCATTGTCGAATTGAAAGGGCAAGAACAGTCTTATTTTGTTTATGATCCTAAGGGAAGAGTATTCCATATTTTGACACTATTATATTAGCTATGGGTTCTTTATATATGCTCTTTATCAGGTTGAGGACGTTCCCCTCTAATCCTAATTTTCTGCGTGTATTTTTTAATCATTAAAGGGTACTAGATTGTGTCAAATTATTTTTCTCCATCTACTGAAATGATTATGTGGGTTTGTCCTTTATTCTATTAATATAATGTAATTCATTTATTTCAGATGTTAAACCAACCTTGTATTCCTGATAAACCCTCTTGGTCATGTTGTATAATTGTTGTTTTGTTTTGTTTTGTTTCTATATTGCTGGATTCAGTTTGCTAGTATTTTCTTATGGATTTTTGCATCTCTATTCATACGGGATATCAATATGTAGAGTTTTTCTTCTCTTTGTCTGGTTTTAGCATCAGGGTAATAGAAGCCCCAGAGAATGAGTTCAGAAGTATACTAGTTTCCTATGGCTGCTATAAAAAATTACCATGACACAAGTGAATAAAAATAACAAAACTTTGTTCTCTAATACCTCTGAAAGCCAGAAGTCCAAAATCAGTTTTACTGGGCTGAAATCAAGGTGTTGGCAAGGCCATTCTCACTCTGTAGACTCTAGAGGGGAATCTATTCCCATCTTCTTCCAGCCTTTAGTGGTTGCCATTATTCCTTTCCTTTCTCGTCTCCTTCTGGGACTCCCATTATGCATTTGTTGACATAATTCAGGGTTTCCCACACATCTCTAAGACTGTGCATTCTTCCTTCTTTTCCTTTCTGTTTCTCAGACTAGAAGATCTCAATTGACCTATCTTCAAATTCTCTCATTCTTTCTTCTACCACTTCAAATCTGCTACTGAGCTCCTCACATGACTTTTTTCATTTCAGTTGTAACTTTTCAACTCCAGATTATTGGATTATTTTTTATAATTTCTATCTCTTCATAGATATTCATAGATATTAAAGAACTAAAGGGCAGAGTATGGGAGCAATTTTTCATACTCCCATACTCTGCCCTTTAGTTCTTTAAACACTGTTTCCTTTAATGCTTTGAACATATTTATAAAAGCTGATTTAAAGTCTGCCTAGTAATTTATGATGTTTTAGTAATACCTGGGCTTCCTCAGAGTGTGTTTTTCTTGACTTTTTTTTTTCCTATGCATGGATCATACTTTCCCTTTCTTTGAATGCCTTGAACATTTGGTCAAAAGCCAAATACTTTAAATAATAATAATATGGAAAATGAAAATCAGATCTTCCCCCCAAGGTTTCTTGTTGTTGTTTATTTGTGTAATAGCTTTCCTTAACTAATTCTGTAAAATTTGTAACCCTTCTCATGTGTGGCTACTGATGTCTCTGCCCAGTTAGCTTTGGATCAGCTAATAATTGGATATAGATTTTTCTTAAATGCCTAGAACCAGTAAGTCTCCCAGCATTTGCTAAGGGGGGGGTCTGCATGGATTTCAAGCTCTGACAGAGAGTTTATTACACTGCCTTAGCCTTCACTTCCTGCCTGAGAAGAACTTGAGACCAGCCAGAAGTGAGATAAGAGCCTTTTCAGGCTATTCCTAGACATGCACACAGCTTTGCACATGTGCATGACCTTCTAGATTCCAAGGAAATATGTCAGAGCTTTTCAAAGCCCTCTATGAAATTTCATTACCCAGCTTTTCCTTTAAATTCTGGCCAGCTTCTTATGTGGTCTGGATATTATCACCACCTCAGGTAGCCGCAATGCTAAATAAATGGAACTGATTATTTCTGACAAATGCCTCAGGAAAAAGCTATTAGCACTGAGGCAAAAGGTCAAGGGAAGACAAGCATGGCCAGTGGGGTTTCCAGGGAACTGACAGTCAAGTCAAATAATGACAATTATCTGGGAATGCGGCATTTTATGGATATCCAAACCCATTCTGCCCCTTCCAGTGCCTACTAGGTTGCTGGTTTTCTTCACTACCATGATTTCAAGGTTGATGAAAAGGGCATGGGATAGGGCAGATTAAAAGCAAAACTTGGGGCACCTGGGTGGCTCAGTCAGGTGAACACCCAAATCTTAATTTTGGCTCAGGTCATGATCTCAGGGTTGTGAGATGGAGCCCTGTGTTGGACTCTACACTTAGTGCAGTCTACTTGGGATTCTCTCTCTCCCTCACCCACTGCCCCTCCCCCGCCGTAATAAATAAATAAATAAATAAATAAATAAATAAATAAATAAATATCTTTAAAAAATAAGAAAAATACTGCAAAACTCACTGTTCTTACCAAGACTTAGACATTTTTCTTAAATAAACGGTCCCCAAATTATTGCAAACCTTTGATTAATTTCTAGAGTTTTTGAAATGTTGTTCTTGATAATTTTTTTCAATGTTCTCATCACTTTTACAGAGGAGTGGACTTTCAATAGTTCTTATTTCACTATTCTGGAAGTGCTCTCCTAGATCATATTATATTAAAAGAGCATCTTTCTCCTTTCCAACCTTACATTACATTATCAGGCCCTCTCCTGTTCCCTTTGGCTTAGAAGGTACTAAGCCCTGTCACCCCTTCATGAACCCTGATATTTTGCTTTTTCATTTTACTATAACAGCTAGGGGGAAAGCAATTCAGATACACTTATTTTTTCTTTCTTATTTCTCAGCAGTGAAAAAGTAAATATAGAGAGGAAATTATAAAAGAAAGCTAAATTCAAATAGCCTTTCTTCTGCTATAGCTTTGGGACTTGCTTTTTATGAAAATGTGCCCAAAGACAGTTTAATTTACATCACCAATTTTCTCTCATCAGCCCAAAAGTGTAATTGGATCAAACTTTCCACCTGTAATTATACATAATATACATAAATAGTAAGCACATGTAGGGTTAAATTGGAACACGCCTAAGAACCTGATGAAATTGAGCAGAGAAAATTATATAAGGATAGAATCCAATGACATGAAAATTGGGTACTTTACATTTTGCATCAGTTAAAAAATAAACTACAGCAGTAAGCAAACAGTTTGCTATTGCCTATCTATACCTTATCACATCCATGTCAGCCTTGTTTAATTTATAGCATACTTATATAACCTTATTTTTGTGAGGCTGTATTCTACACAGTATCCTCTCAAACTTGTAAAGTATAAAACACTATATTTCTGTGTCAGCACCACCAAGAGCAAAAAAAGAGAGCCTGTCCTGAGTTTATATTATTCACTAAGACTAATATGGCATAGGATATAGACAAACAAAGGCAGGCTGAGTTCATTCCTTATCACCTTTCAAGACAGAACAAAGAATCTGGTTTTTGTTATTCAGCAGAGGAAACATGGTATGATCTTCACTAGGGAATATGAATAAAGCAAAATGATGCTATCTTGGCATTATGAAATTTTACCTAGATGAATACGTGAATACAGCTTTCAAGAAGAAATAGATACCAGACCTATAGTTAAGCCTAACCACATACTAAAAATAAGGATATTTTGGCTAAAAAAAATATATATATATATTTTGGCTAAACAATGTAAAACATTCCTGACGATTGCTTATTATACTGATTCATGGAGCTTTGAAATGTCCATAGAAAACATCATAAACCAGCCTTTCAATGTGTGCTTCTGTTTGCTAAATATATGGCTTATTTGTCTTATTAGGTCCTTTGCTCCCTCAAAATTCTTTCCATTTGCAGCTGATTCTTTTTCAAATTTCAAATCATGAATTCATATTAAACACTATGAAGTGTACAGTATTATGCTAGATACAAAGCAAAATATAAAGTAAACTTTCTCTCATCAAAGAAACTAAAATTTCACTATGGAGAAAAGATAGTGGCAGTGGGGAAGGAAACAATATGTATTAACACGTCACACCCAAAAATCTCAGGATGTTGATCCAGGACATTTGTAGCAAAAAAAAAAAAAAAGGCATTTTCCTCAACCCAACCTCTAAGAGTGATTTCTGTCTGACTCTCAATTATATTCATTAGAAGTTAACTATTCCTGAGACTCTATTTCAGGTAATGTTTATTAAAATACACAGCACCTACTTTCTGAGCATGACACTCCCTCAAGAGCTCTCAACAAATGGAAAAGCCACCAAAGGAGAAGAGACCCCAAAGGCCCAAGGAGGCCATTGCTGTCAGCAGTGGTCCAAAGATGAAAGAGAGTCCTTTGGAAGATGCTGCTTGGAAGAATGGACCCTTACTTATACAGTGACCTTTTTTTTTTTTTTAAGATTTTATTTATTTATTTGACAGAGAGAGACACAGCGAGAGAGGGAACACAAGCAGGGGGAGTGGGAGAGGGAGAAGCAGGCTTCCCGCGGAGCAGGGAACCTGATGCAGGGCTCCATCCCAGGAACCTGGAATCATGACCTGAGCCGAAGGCAGATGCTTAATGACTGAGCCACCCAGGCTCCGCTTATACATTGACTTTTTTCCTGACATCTAAGAAAGCTGGGGAAGAAAATACTTACACATAGAGAGGTAAGATCTCTAGGGCGAGACATTATTTAAATCAAGTACATTCTCATGTGAAATATGAAACATTCCATTTGCTTACTGACATTGTAAGGGGACAAAACCCTTCCTTTCTTCCCTTCTAGGTTCTTTGGCTAATCTAACAATTAAATTGACATAAGACAGATTAACAGAAAAACAAATTTAATTTCATATGCACAGTAGCCCCAAAGATATGAGATTCAAGGCAGCGACCAAACCAGGCACCTTTTTTAGCTTTTAGATAAAGAAATACTTGTTTGTGAAGATGTAACAAAACAAACGATTTGGGCTTGGGGTAGCAAATTAATGAAGAAGTCACAAAGTTTGTTTATACAGCCTTCCCAGCCTTGAATTTCCTGTTTCTGGAAATAAGGATGCCCTCTACCCTCCTGGTGCAGGGAAGGTCCTTTTCACATGGGAGGTTTATTTCCTGCTTGGGGGGACAAAGGAGAGCCAGATTGTCTCTCTTGCACTGGCTATTTCTTAAGTAAGTTTAATTCAATATAATCAATATGCCAAAATGGCATATTTTGGAGTGGCATATTTTGCTCTCCTCAACATACTAGATGAAACTACAACACTGTAAGAGAGCTGGAAAAATATTAACATGGGAAAGAAATGAAAGGTCCCAACAAGAAAGATTCACAGTTGAGAGGAGTTTGTGAAGAGGTATTTAGGAAGATACAAAGGCAGAAAGAGTAAAGGGCACTGAAAAACACTTCATTTCATTCCATTTGCTGCTACCTTTCTTTCTTCTTTTGCTTTGTTCACAAGAAGGAAATGGAAGCCAGACTTTCTCATCTAGTAATATGTCTAGTTAAAAGTCCCATGTATTTGGAGTTACCCATCAAATTTTAATATACATATGAATTACCTGAGCATCTTACGAAAATGCAAATTCCGATTCAATAGCTCTGGGTCAGGCCCTGTCATCTAATGGATGATCTGTTGATCTGCAGATCCACACTTCAAATAAGGAGGTATAGGGACATCTGGGTGGCTCAGTTGGTTAAGCATAGGCCTTCGGCTCAGGTCATCCAGGGTTGTGGGATCAAACACCCTGTATCTGGCTCCCTGCTCAGCAGGGAGCCTGCTTCCCCCTCTCCCTCTGCCCCTCCCCCTGCTCATGCTTGCTCTCTCTCGCTCACTCTCTCTCTCAAATAAATAAAATCTTTAAAAAAATTAAAAAAAACAAGTAAGGAAATATAGGAGACTCCCTCAATAGAGGAAACCTTAATTATCAGCCTAGTTAATGCTGAGAATTTCCGTTTCCCAATATCAAAGTAGGAATAGCATTACACTACAGCATCATGAGTTTGATCTCAAATACAAAAAAAAAAAGATGATAAATCATGTGACATTACACATTCACTGATTTATTCATTTCACAAATAATTTTAGAACACCTGCTCTGTACCATACGTAGTTCTACACTCTGGTGACAGACTCTAAAATAATGCAAAGTCCCTGTCCTCAGGATGATGCTTACATTTTAGTGGGGTAAAAGCAAATAAATACATACCATAAGGCCAGATGGTGAAAAATAAAAGCAAGACAAAGGAAAGTAATAGAAGGGTGGGTGGGTGGTGCTATTTTGCCAAGAAAGGCCTCTGGTTATTTACCCTATGAATCTAACCCAGCTCTTTTTTGGAAAGTACCAAGGTCAATTAATACAATGCCTTCCCAATCCACTTCCACCAACCTTACTCCAGGGTAAAAAGTCACCCAAACTCTCCAGATGTGTAGAACCAACCAAGTCTTGTGTATTTAGCCATGCCAGGCAGAGCCTGCCAGCCTTTACAAACTATATGGTACTTATCCCAAAGCCATGCTGGAGAACCAAGAAGAAAGATCAAAAGAATGAGTACACCCTTCAAGCTTCACCAGCCATTGTCCCAACATACTCCTGACTTGATAAGACACTCATTTTTAATTCTTCATCTGGCTCAAAAGACTAAGTGGCTTTACATAGATTAAATAGAGGCAGAAAAACAAAGTCTACAATTCAATACACCTTTTTTTTTTTTTAAAGATTTTTATTTATTTATGTGATACAGAGAGAGAGAGCACAAGCAGGGAGAGCGGCAGGAAGAGGGAGAAGGAGAAGCAGGCTCCCCAATGAGCATGGAGCCTGATGTGGGACTCCATCCTAGCACCCTGGGATCATGACCTGAGCCAAAAGCACTTAACTGACTGAGCCACCCAGGGGCCCCAACAATTCAATACACCTTATAAGCCTTCATTTCTATGCTCTGTCTCATCTGTTTGTAAAATACTGTTTATTTCTCTATTTATATTTGTAACAAGACATCCCACAATACACTTTAATCCATGCTTTCCTGATATGAGAACTTAATATATGGAAACATAACATAGCTTTTTTTTTCCCCCAAAGATGCCCTGGGAAAAATACTAGATTCTGAGAGCTAAACTGTTTATATCTCTATTTGTCAGAGCTAGCTGTGAGCTGCAAAAACGTCCTTATTCTTTCCTTGCTATCTCTTAACATGGATGAAAATCTACCATGTGACATATATCTTCAATCAAGGAACAAATCATCTCAGAGGGGAGAAAGCCTTTGGTTTTATTTGCATCTGTCTAGTTTGACTCACACAGAATCATGCCCCCTTCCCACCACAACATTTTAATAACTGTTTACATGTTACCACTCCCAAAAGACTCAACGGATAAAATTCTGCCTTGGAACTAATTATACTTCAAGACAATCCTACTCTCTATGGATACACTCTCGAGATAGAAACTTCAAATCCTGATACTTAAATGAGTTCAGAGCTCCTCCTTGTGGATTCTATCTGTGGATGCTGCTTCCTAAACATTGATCAATTTAGTAAAGAAAATTTAATTAAGAAGTTATCTATGTAAAGAGATCCTCAGATTTTGGAACATTATGTGTAGAAAATGAAATGTCTGTTTCATGTATAAATTTTACCAGCTAGATGAATACTCACCAATGTAGTATTTAATTTGGGATTAGATCCTGTTGTTGGTTCAGTCTTGATGCATCAATGTTCAATGACTAGACTTTTGACATAGGCCACCGTAGCAGATACTGTGGGGTTCAGAGACGATGACTATGCGGCATAGGCATTTATGAGGAGTGACATAATACGTTATGCTATCATTCCTATTCTTTGAGGATTTACTAGCTTGGTATGAAATGCTACATGATAGCCAAGTCTTGGGGATTGCAGGCGCTGCCGGTTCCGTGGACTCATGACCAGCACAGAACGCAGGGACTCAGACTCAGAAAGGCCCCATGCTCAAGAGTTTAAGGGGCTGCAGTCTCTGTCTTAATATTCTCAATCATTTGGGCGCCTGGGTGGCTCAGTCGGTTAAGCGACTGCCTTCAGCTCAGGTCATGATCCCAGAGTCCTGGGATTGAGTCCGACATCGGGCTCCCTTGCTCTGCAGGGAGCCTGCTTCTCCCTCTGCCTCTGCCTGCCACTCCCCCTGCTTGTGCCCTCTCTCTCTCTCTCTGTCAAATAAATAAATAAAATCTTTAAAAATAAAATAAAATTCTTAATCATTTTATCTTGGCATTTGTATTTTGTAAGTGAAGTCCAATGGGACAATGGAGCAAGTACCAGGGGTCGGAGCCTTGGCTCAGGTGCAGTCCTACCTCCCACTGCCACCCTGGAAATGGTTCTCAGCTGCCCAGGTGCTGACCCACTGGTGCTCCAGGCCCTACTCAACCTCCCATCCTCCCCTCAACCAGCTAAGGCTGCCACCCTCCACCTTCTGGGTGTGTCAGGGTGGTACGTGTAAGAGCACAAACGCAGCTGTCTCAGTAAGAGGCATGGTGGTGGCCCTCACTGTTCTAGGCTGGCAGTGCCACAGCTCACAGAGCAGGAGACCTGGCAAGGGCAAGCCTCTTATCCACCCCTGATCCAGGTACTACATGCCAGTGATCCCTTGGGGATCACCTGTTCTCAGATGGTTAATGCAGGGGTTTCCTGGGAAAGGCGGATGGATTTGTCATGGACGTCTGATGCTGGCCAGAGGGGAAGCCTGGCAGCCAGTGGACCCAAACACAAAGCACAGGGTGGGGTCCTCAGCCCCTGTAAGGGTCTACACTCACCCAACAAGAATCCCCATGCCTAAAGGAGTGTGACATTAAGTAGCATTAGGTAGCAAGATACTATGACAGGTCAAGGGAGACTGCAAAAGTAAGAAGAAAGTTTTATATTTTAGTACTTTCAATGGCACTTGTGTCTTGCTTTTAATCAAGGGCTCCACATTTTCATCTGGCACTGGGTCCTGCAGATTCTGTAACCATAATGAATGCTTATGTCTCCCAAAAATTTCTCTGTTGAAGCCCTAACCCCCAATGTGATAGTATTTGGAGGCGGGGAAAGTAAATAGGTTTAAAGTAGTTCAAGATGGGATTAGTGCCCTTTATAAAAGAGAAAGGTCATGTGAGCATAAGTGAGAAGGCATCTGTCCACAAATCAGGAAGTGGGCTCTCACCAGGAATCAAATCTACTAAGCATCTTGATCTTGGACTTCCCAGCCACCAGGACTAAGAGGAACAAATGTATGTTGCTTAAGCTAGCTCATCTATGATATTTTGTTATAGCAGTCTGAGCTAAGATATCAGCCTTGAATATATGCTTTAATCAAAATGTTTTCAGAATTTTTCCAAAATTCTGTATCCTTTTCTTGTTGAATTATTTGTCCAACTAGATATAGAGAAGCTGGTAAAGATCTAGAGTATATGAAAAGTATGATCCATTATTGGCAACCCAGCTTCAGAAACTATAAAGGTGGTTTATAGTATATTTCATGGGGTAGAACCAGATGCACATAAAGAAGCCACCACTCAAACACATATATGTGGCTTAAAATGCCTTCTTGAAACGTCTGCAATGATGAATCCTCATTTGTATATAACAGAAGTATTAGCACTGAAGGGAGATATACTAACTGGTGAAGCTTACTAGCCTGTATTTTCTTCTAAATAATTGAGAAATATTTTATAAAAAATATAGATGGAAGTCCAGAACATAAGGTCATGTTTCTAGAGTATTATGAAAGGGAGATAATGGAGAAAGCTTGAACAACAGCTTATGGATGAGACTTCTGGAAGGTACAGAAAGAATATAAAAGTATATCTCAGGATATGAGGAAATTAATACAGACAAAATGCTGAATGCAATGAAAGTATTGATAATAAGAGGAAAAGAGGGAGCCACGAAGGATTTAAGGGATTATAATGACATAATCTCAGTGACAATCAAGATGCTAGCATTGCATTGAATACGGAGTGAAGGGAAAAGAGATTAATGAAATGAAAAGAATGCATGGAATGACGCTAAGCTAATGTGATAAGACTAAATTCTGGAAGGCACAAAGGAAAAACACCCTCATTGGTCTATAGCCACATATAATATATATATCATGTGAGGCCAGAAATGACCAGGTCCTGGAGAACTAACATGGCAGTATAGACTAAGAGGTGGGTAAACCTTATCTAATCAGGATCTAAGGACTCAGTGGGCAGAGTGACATAAATTTCACACTACCACTAACTCTGAGGTGTGCTGTTGGAGGAATAGTGGTGTGGCTGAGACACTGAGAAGATAGGCTTCTAAGAGGAATGAAGGAAAAATTTGAGGGAGTGGAAATCATTCCATGCACCCTGTGAACCATTAGCTGAACAGGAGGAAAGAGTTCAGGACCCAAAAAGCAGACCTGGTGATTTTCCACACGCAGATGAACCATAGTTCATGGGAAGCCCCTACATTAAAACAGCAGGCTTGAGTTTGTGCTAATGCATTCACGCCTGGATTCCACCAGCAACAAATCCTCCCAGATGAAGGGCACCACCCCTGACCCAGAAGCTCTAACTTTTCCCCTGGCAAAATGTGCAGAATGAGGAGTACTTAGCACCATCAGCCTTTCTTTGAACACAGAGATGAGCCCTCACATTTAACAAACAAATAGAATGTAAGAGCCTTTACAAGATCAAGAGAAAGTGCTATAGTGTTTTCTACCAAACAGACAAATCATAAATCTCCTTCTTTCCTTCTGAAATTCCCCAAGTTCTTAAAGTTCCCTTTAAATACACTGTTTAATCAAAACTGGGATTTTCAGCAGACTTAAGGAGAACCAGGAAGATACACTAGACATACCATTCACATAAACCTTTGCCAAGGGTCATAGTTAAATGGGAGTGAGATGCTGGCAATGTATGATGAAACACACACTTAAGGTATTCGGCATAGCTAATAGTTAGGTTTATAAGGAGTGTGCTGCAGATGTAATATTTGTTGATGAGTCTACCAAATTCAAGTAATTTGGTTATAATTTGGCTTTGTTCTCATTTTCCTTTTATATCTTTAAGACAGTGCAGTATACTTTACCACAACAACTCTTGATTATATTCCTGGTAAAAATTTTCTTAATGTTTCTTAAATTCCTGAAGTTATCTGGACCTGTGAGTTAATTGAGAAGTTAGTATCAGCCTTTGAATTGCTTTAGCAGAAGTGAATACTAAAAAACAAGGTTCCTGCCTATTTAGTTCAATTCTCAATCCCTTATCTGCTATAGAAAGTTGAGAGTCTACTGCCCTGTATTTTAAAACCTTTATTTTCTGATAAATTTGGAAATCGTGAATATTCTCTTACTTGAAATAGTCACCTTCTAAACTCCTATAGCTAAATGGAAGGGTAATCATAGATTCTATTCAAGGTCATCCACCTTCTAGGTCATTCAATGCCCTTAAATGGTGCAGTCCAAGGGATGCTACATCTTTTTTTTTAAGGCGGAGAAGCAATGTTCTGTTTTGCCGGAATGTCCTTTCTCAAAGCAAAGGGCTTCTAAACATTTTTATGTTACAGACCCCTCTGGTGGTCTAGTACAAAACTTATGAGGCCATGTCAGAAGAATATTTCTGAAACACATAATGAAAAATGTAGAGGATTATAAAGGAAACCACTTATACTGAAATATGATAAAATATTTCTAAACTATTACAGAGTAGCACATTTATTTCTTTATTAACATCTTAAAAAGTAGATCCAGCAAAGCATCTAATAACCACCATAACTTTAAAGTAGCGACAAATAAGAAAGATATTTTAAGGGGCGCCTGGGTGGCTCAGTCGTTAAGTGTCTGCCTTCAGATCAGGTATGATCTCAGGGTCCTGGGATTGAGCCCCACATCGGGCTCTTTGCTCAGCGGAGAGCCTGCTTCTCCCTCTCCCACTCCCCCTGCTTGTGTTCCCTCTCTCGCTGTGTCTCTCTGTCAAATAAATAAAATCTTTAAAAAAAAAAAAAAAAAAAGAAAGATATTTTAAGAAACTGAAACAATTTTAATGTGATGGGAAAATATCTGTAATTTCAGCTGATGTCAAAAGCACAAGTACTGATCATATTTCTGTGGCTTATTGTCTACATTTGTAATTAAAGATAATGCTGAATTTCAATTAGATGTAATTTTTCTACTCAAATTTCCGGGACCCCCATTTTCTATTTATGAAGACCTAAGGGGCCCATGGATCAGGTTAAGAATCCCTCAGAGAGATTTAAGAGCTTGAAGGAAAAATGTAATATTAGCTTACTTACTCTATTATATGTCACTTGGAGTATATTTTCCAGTATTTAAATAATTGTAGTAACTTCAGTGCTGATATATATAACTGCCACTTTTAATACAAATACAGAATTTTCCTTTACATTCAAGCCTTTGAATTCTCCATACGTAATTCACTGCTTTGGTGGTTTAGAGATTCTGTTATAATGATACTATAAAGTGAATTCTATATGAAGCAGGTTCATTTTGGATTACTTTCAAGGATACTTCTGTGTCAAAATGGCTTATTTTCAAATAGCCCCAACTTCAAGGTAGGTCCAGAGTGTGAACTCCATGGAAAATATTACAAAGAGGCTTCCATGTAGCTGCTCCACTAAATCAAATCTGCTTCTAATTGCATAGTGTGTAATGTTTAAACTTTCCCAGATTAGCAGTTGATTTCCTGGCAAAACTCTGTAAACACCAAATAGTCAATAAATTGGCATCTACAAAGCAAGAAATTTTAAATGCATACCAAATGCAATTCCCATCTCAAATGCACCAAAATGTTTTTCTGAAAGGAGCTCAGTTTTCAAATACAGCATGCTATGGTTCACAATTTTCCATGCATACAAATTACTATAAGACTGCTAATTGATTACCTTACTCATTTATTTTGCAAGAAGCTTACCATAAATCTTAATAGTGACAATTTACTTCCTCACTCAAGACTAAGTCACATTATTAATCAAGATGGCATAGTTTGAGTTGAAAACAAAATATTTCAGTGAGCAGTTGCTGAATGGAGAAGAAAATTTCAGTATTGTTCCAAGTCTGATCACTTATGTAATAGTACCATCTAGTGGATTCTCATCCATAACACAGAAACCAACAAATTCTATAATCTGACTTGGGAAAACTATGTTTCTTCTAAAAAAGGTTTTGTTGTATGTATATTTAGTAGACTTCTTACATTCTCAACTAAAGTACCTGAGCAGACATCTCCCAAAACGAGAACTACAGAGTGTCTTGCTCACCATTCCATGAAGTTCTATTTTATAAGAACTGGGTAGCTAGTCTGCGGGATGTAAAACAAATATGTCATTTACCAAGTCTTAAATTGCTGTTGTGCAAACTACAGCATGGGGTATTCCGAAAGAGCAATATTCTAATAGTGACAAATTGGGGACATTAGAATAAATGATCACATAAGGCTACAGACATATTCATAAAATAATCAGTTACTTAACTACCAGTGTGGCATTGTCCCAAGCAAACAAATATGAATAAGATAAAGCCCTTGATGTCAAGAAGTTCAAAATATCATTGAGAAGCCAAATAAAGAGCATAAACAAGTGAGACCAAAGAGGTATATGAAAAAGATACAGTGACAGCAGAAAATAATAGCAGAGATTATCTTTCCAGTAGTGGATCAAGTAAGGCCTCATGGAGGAGGAACAGAAAATTTGGCTCAAAATGGCTTTAACAATAATCCTTCACATAACAAGAAGTCCCAAGGCACTGTGGCTCCAGGGTAGGTTAATTCAGTAACTCAGTGATGTCAACCAAAGTGGAACCTGCAGGAGGATGCCAGTGGGAGCTGTCCACTCTGGTAGGGATGGGTATTTTTACCATTAACATTATTCAGAATGGCTGGCACATGGTGATAATGAATAGCACACTGATTTTTAGCCAGTTTTATTACTGCTTTCAGATTCTCTACAGACAATACAGTCCCTTATTGCCTTTTTTTAAAATTTTTTTTCAAGATTTTATTTATTTATTTGACAGAGAGAGACACAGCAAGAGAAGGAACACAAGCAGGGGGAGTGGGAGAGGGAGAAGCAGGCTTCCCGCCGAGCAGGGAGCCCGATGCGAGGCTCAATCTCAGGACCCTGGGATCATGACCTGAGCCGAAGGCAGATGCTTAATGACTGAGCCACACAGGCGCCCCCTTATTGCCTTTTTTGCTCAATATCCAAAAATGAAGAAAAAAATGGATAAATGCAATTTACTGTTGATTCAAGGAAGGGGAAGAATGGGAACAAAAAATAATCACCACTAAGTGCCTATTTTACATATCCTAAGGAACAGAAATGCAGAAATCCTTTCCATAGCAACAGAGAGAGGTCTTTGGAGGCCAACTGTCACCCTTGGGTCGGCTCCCTGGGAGGATCTCTCCTGTCCTTTCTCCTCCTGGGCCTCTGGTTTTACACTTTGAGATTACATTCCTTGTCCACTGTCTTTGGGCTGCAGAAAAATGTCTTCTTGGGCACTGCACATCTTTAGCAGCCTAATGTGTTACGTATCCATTCCTAATGCAATCACTGGTCAGGAAACAGGATTCATAATGATTGATTTAATGAAATGAATGGCCATGTAAAGTAGTGTGTATTACATCCCACAAACTGGGATTTAATAAAAGGAGGAGAGGGAAATGAGGAATGCGTGATAGGCCCAAAGAAAAAGGAAGTGGTGGGGGGGGGGTACAATATTCTGTAGAGAATATTTTAAGGGTAAGCTTATATATCTTTACATGTAGATGTACAGATGTATGAAAACCAAGTGGGGTTTATTCCTGACATGGAGTGTGTTGCAACAGAACATATTAAAATATCTAACCAGGAAAGTTATGATAACCACTTAGATACTGAAATAGAGATAGATGGATATTATATATTTATATAACATACAAATATTACATGTGTAAATATATTTTATGTTATATATAAGTATAAATATATAAAGTAAACATAGTTATATACATATAGTTCCCTTTCAATCTCAAAGCCAACATAACAGGACTAAAGGCAATCCTATTAAAGTCAAGAATAAGTCAAGGATTTCCACTATGACCATCCGTTTTTAGCATTGTTCTAGTAGGTACAAGCCAATTCAAGTAGACAAAAGAGGAAAATAAAGATTATGAAAATTGGAAAGGAGGAGGTAAAATAATCATTAATTATGAATGATATAACTGTATACCTGGAAAAACAAAAAGAATAGAAAAACCATCACAAATAATAAGATAATTCTGTAAGGTGGCTAGGTACCAAACGAATGTACAGTTATCAATAGCCTTCCCTTGGCCAAACAACCAACTAGGAGTTATAATGGAAAGAAAGACTTCGCGGGGCACCTGGGTGGCTCAGTCGTTCAGTGTCTGCCTTCGGCTCAGGTCATAATCCCAGGGTCCTGGGATCGAGTCCCATATCGGGTTCCCTGCTCCACAGGAAGCCTGCTTTTCCCTCTCCCACTCCCCCTGCTTGTGTTCCCTCTCTCGCGCTGTCTCTCTGTCAAAAAATAAATAAAATCTTTAAAAAAAGAAAAGAAACAGAAGAGATTATATATGTAGGAACAAATTTAAGAAATGTATAAATCTATAGGGAAAAACTCTGAAATGCTCATTGAGGTTAAAAAGACTTGAATAAGTGGAAAGATATACCACTAGGAAGACAGAGTATCACAAAGATGTCCAATCTTTATAGCTCAATCAAAATTTAACATACTCCCAATTTTGAATACATTGAAAAGTGAACAGTATGAAGAAGAGTGAAGACAGTAAATTTGCCCTGCCAAGCGACTCCATGCAGCCATAAAAAGGATGCAAGAGGCTTTTTAAGTACTCGAATGGAATTATCTTCTAAGATATGTTGTTAAGGGGAAAAAAAAGCAAGGGTCTAAATAGTGTCATAGTGTGCTCCCAAGGGAATATCTATCAACTATCCTTTTAAAAGACTTAAAAAAAAATCAAAAAACTTAGCTTTTAGGAGGGGACCTGGGTATCTAGAAAACAAAATGAGGTAAGACTCTGAACAATGAGAGTATCTTCTTCCTTTTGTGGGGCATTATCTGTCTTCACACAAAGGGTAGTCCAACACTGAGTAGAGGCAAAGTAACTTTTCCTCACCTCTTTTTTAATCTGAATCATTAAGACAAATCACCTATTTTATTTAAAAGTCTCAAATCAAGCACATGTGGCTCCTTCAAAAAGTCAAATCCTCCCTTCAAAGACAGTCATTTGGCACTGCTGTAGATGTATTTTCAAATGTGAATAGGAAATGGGAAGCAAAGGATAAGTATTTGTCAGACGAATCAAGTCCTAAACTGTTCAGGCAATATATTTTTACTTTCTCTTTATTAATATATTATCCTACTTTCCACAGGTTATAGCTGTTTCAATAATTTATTCACTTTAATTTTTCCACACAATCAATGCTATGAATTTTCTTCTATGTGCAGCTTTTGATGTACTGCCTAACTTCTGATGTCAGTTTCTTCATAGGTTTTTCTTTTTTTTTTTAATTTTTTTTTTAATATTTATTTAGTTGACAGCACAAGCAGGGGGAGCAGCGGGCAGAGGGAGAGGGAGAAGCAGGCTCCCCGCTGAGCAAGGAGCCCGATGCGGGGCTCGATCCCAGGACCCTGGGATCATGACCTGAGCTGAAGGCAGACGCTTAATGGACTGAGCCACCCAGGTGCCCCTCTTCATAGGTTTTTCTAAGTAGACTATAACAGCACTTCAAATCTCATTTTGACCTAAGCTCAGAGGCTTACTGTATGACATAAGGTAGATATAATTTCGCCTTTCCTTTGAAGTAAAGTGCTATACTTGTACATGCAGATGCAGGTCTAAGGAATAAAGAAGTGTATGAGTCCCAATCGCTGAACCTTGCTTTATAGAAAATTTCTGATCACTACTGATTTTTCATCATCTGCAACTGTCTTACAAAATCAGTTCTGATATACACAAGGCAGAATCTCTAGGGTAGTATAACATGGCTGCAAAATGAATTATTAAATCAAAGAACAAAGCAATCATATCCTGAGTAATGACCATGTCCCCCAGGCAATCTTCTTCACAACTGTGGTTACCAGTGTCTTTGACCTGACAGCAGCATTATAAACATCATCTATTATTTATAAATCATTCACATAATGGACCATAGACAGTTCTTTGTCACAGGCCCTCATTTTTTTTTTATATTCACCACTTTAGCTTACTAATGGGGTGCAAAGAAGGATCCCTAACCATTCCAGGAATGCATGTGGAATGTTCTGTATGAACAATCAATCCAAAAGCTTTTTATTCTCTTATCACCAAAGGATGGCTTTTCACAGAAATGACACTTGAACAAAAGAGCTTCCAAATTCCCATTAATGAATAAATTTTAACATGATTCCATAGGCAAGAAAAAGATTTAGATTTTATCTAATATTACATTGGTAGGATGGCCAAGTTTCTGAATAAATCTCTCTTTAAACAGCGCATCTGAGTCCAGATAATGCCCTGATATATAGGTTGAATTAATGAGGTAACACTGGCAGGCAAGGAGATGATGGATAAATAGATAAATAATAATAATGATGATGACAATAATAGATAGATAATTACCAGACACCACCTGGGCCTCCTCTAATCGGGCTCTGAGATAATTTAGCAATAGAAAAGCTTTGCAATCCTCAGAGCAGCCTGTGGCTCTCAAATAATTTTCTGCAGAGTCCCAAAAACACTTCTTACTCTATTAATACATTAGCTTATTATCTGTAAGTGTCAGCTATATGGGCATAATTTCCAACTACTGAAATTTTTAATTTGTAAAAGGGCACTCTTGCCTCACCCTCATCCCAGCCCTGTTGCTGGTTTGAAGGGGACTGGGTATATAGTTCAGAGCTGTGGTCAAGTGCACATTAACATATTTCCCACCTTGTAATCAGTCTAGTGAGGCCTGCTCATATCAGTTACATTTTATAGAAATACAAAAAATTAGCACATGTAAAAATCATCACATCTTTTCAAAGCCCTTTAATTATTTGCAAGTCTCACCAATAAGGTCTAACACAACCAGCCACACTGCTCAGCATATAAGTGAGGATTAAAAATGATGTCTAAGAAAAAAAAAATCAAAAGAATGTTTTCTGCATCAATATATTTTGCTGATAATTTCTTGACAGTTATATCTCATATTCAAATGTAGGTTTTGTTTTAAAACAGTAAAGCCTCACAAGAAAATAAAATGATCAAACAAAATAAAAACCTATGTAGTTCTTCATGAAATAGCTAAAAAAAAAAATAGCCATTTCCTACGTAATTACTTTTTCTGAAGGACTAGGAGTACACTTTGATCTTCCTAGAGGAAATCCGAATGGGATTGAAAAGGATGTTATCTCCAGCTCTATTCGGATGCTGTGAATAATAATAACAGCTATCATTTGCTCAGAATCTATTCTTTAAATAAATGTACTTAAGATGTACATTCATTATCTCTCAACCTCCAGGTAAGCCTGTAAGGAAGTTAATCCCCCCTTTTTCATGGTGAAGGAAGCTGATGCGCAGGGAAAGTAAGTGGCCTGTCTAAGGTTGCAGAGTTAGAAATGGCTGGCATCACATGGAGGCATGTCCAATTCCAAAGCTCTGTCAGTTTAGCCACTCTTTCCACTGTGGTACACGCAGGGACCCTACAGATCTCATCCAACATGTATGCTACAACAGATGACATTCACATGAGGACACACCCCCAGGGGGCTCTTAACACAAAACTATTTCCAGGAAAGGAAAACAAACGGTGCCAGAGGCAACACACAAGAATACAATAATTCTTATTGTGCCACACTTTTTCATGGTAGATCAGTATTGGGGACTTAACTCTAGGTTGTAACTTAAATTTGGTATGACATAGATTATAATTCACTTTAGACATTTTAGCTAATGACCCACAACTCTGCACACAAATATGCATCACAAAATACAGAAGAATGGAAGTGACCGTGGTATAGGTACAACATTGAGTCCATTCTAATTTGTCATTTTAAAGCAAATCATTTGCAAGCGTTAGTAATTTGCTAACAGAAATTAATTCTTGTGACACACGTCATAGCTAATTGTAATACATCTCTCTGCCAACACTGCAGTTCGGAATCACTCATGTAGCATATAGTAGGTACTCAAATTTTAATTTCAACAAAAACTATAGTTCTACTTAATCTGAGTCTTCAAATCCAGTATGTGAGAAAGGGAGAGAAGGGGCACCTGGGTGGCTCAGATGGTTAAGCGTCTGCCTTCAGCTCAGGTCATGATCCCAGAGTCCTGGGATCGAGTCCCGCATCAGGCTCCCTGCTCCTTGGGAGCCTGCTTCTCCCTCTGCCTCTCTCTCTCTCTCTCTGTCATGAATAAATAAATAAAATCTTAAAAAAAAAAAAAAAGAAAGAAAGGGAGAGAAGGATGGAGTAAATAAGTGACTTTGTTGAGTCAATGGCTTAACATCTCTAGGGATTGGGAACTTGGTAACTCCTGAGGTGACTCATTATAATATTAGAAACTTACTTCTTAAATTGAACCAAAAACTTTTTCCTGAAGCTTCCTCCCACCCAATGGTACATGTTCTACTTTCTGCAGCCACAAAGAACTACTTCATTCCTACTTGCATGTGACAGTCCTAAAAATATTGGAAGAGTAATCACATTTTTTTTCCTCTCCAGGCCTAATACTGCCTGTTCTTTCAACTATTTCTCCCATGATGTGATTTTTCAATCTTCCCACTATTCTGGTTACTCTCCTCTGCTTTTCTTCTGCTGAACTCCTTGCCTGGATGCTTCCTCTACACTCAGCAGTCTCACTAAGCATGTTGGCTTCCCCAGCCCTGACTACTCAATGAGAGTGCCTTGTCATTCTGTAGGGCAAAACACCTCGTCACACTCTGTCTAGCATCACCTTTGGCTCTTTGGTTCTTGATATTGCTGCTATCACCTTATAGTTGTGATTTTCTATCTGTGTTCCTCGAAACCCTAAGGTTAGCAGAAGTGCCTCAGAGCAGATCAAGAGGAGGCAATAGCCAGGAAGGGAAATCTCCTACATCCCTGCCTCAGCTAGAGAAACTATACTTTTATCCATTTCTATATTCAGTTTCTACATGGAAAGACTGTTCTAAAAAAAAAAAAAAAGTTTTAAGTTTGAATAGCATCGCCCTAGAACACAGCTGGTACAATACAAGGACTGTCCAGAAGACAGGAGAAATACAGGGAGCCAAAGGTCTATTCAGGCAAGAATACCTTGTCCCAGGAGTTCAGCTTCTTCTAAGCAGTCTATCAACTTGAGATCAATACAACAATTGCATTCCGAGAGTCTTGCCTCTGCTCTTAAAAAAAAGGAAGCTCATCCTCCCCACTAAGGGGTGCTCCTGCCTGACAATTGGGCATAGCCAGCTCAATTCACTTGCCTGGCATTAAGAGCCCTGCAAGGGTTTTGAAAACTGGTTCTCAATACTACACATCAGAATTTTGAGGGAGCTTTAAATAATACCAGAATCCAGCCACTATGCTGAGAGATTCTGATTTAATTAGTTTTAGATACAAGCTGGGCATCAGTATTTTTAAAATTTCTCCAGGTGACTTTAAGGTGCAGTCAGAGTTGAGAACCTCCCATTTACAACCAACCAAACATTATTTAAATAGGAAACAATTTGGTTAAATGTGGAGAGCCAGTGGAACTAATGATTGAAGTGACTGAGGGATTCAGTGGAGCTGATTATTTTATGGTGAGGGTAGGGAAGGGGGAGACGTCCTAGGAAGTAACCATTTCACTGAGAATTTCTCTTAGACTTCCAAATGATCAAAATGCATACATATTGAGAGGCTAAATTCATGGTACTCGCAACATGTACTTTGGAATGATTTCTAAGCCATCACTTTTGGGTATAGACAACAGAGGCCTACTAACCTGTAGGGGTCTGGAGTCTGGAGAAATGACAAAAGAAGGAGGACAGACTAAATCATTTAAACTGCTCTCTTGCCTATACCCTCAACTCCCTAACCCCTCAGCTTTCCTTTCCTCTAACAGATTTATTCAGTCCTTATTTACTAATCAGAATATATTGAGTGTGGGGAACTCACTTTTCATTAAAAAATGAAAAGACATTAACCCTGTTCCCTTGGAGCTCAAATTCTAGTAGATGAGCTGATGGGCTAGCTTTCCCTTCCTTTTCCTTCAAGTTTTTGAAGGAGTAGATCACATTCCGTCTGTCAGCTTCCTTGCCTCCAATTCATGCCTCAGCCTAGAGCAAGTTACCACCCCCTCCACAGCCCACAAACATGGCCAATAACCTCCCAGTCACCACATCCATTCACTCAACACTCAATTAAGGTTTGAATGGCCACAATACTTTTCTCAGTGTTGTTTTATTAACCCTGTTTCAAAATTAGATACTATTGCCCATTTTCTCTCTCTAGAACCTCTTCCCCCACTTCCCTTATTCCTTTTTCCACACTCCACACTCCTTGTGTCTCGTACCTGGACCACCTCCTCTACCACAGATTCACTTTCTCCCTTGATCATCATATTTATTTTCCTGTATATTATTTCTATCATTACATTACTGACTTCAAAATCAATATCATCGGCTCAAACATCCCCATAGCCCCCAATCTATGTATTTACCTGCCCACCAAACATCCACCTAGATGTCCCACAGGCACCTCCCTCACTGCTCTCCTCCCATACTCCTACCTCATTGTAACAACACCATCCCCACTCATGTAAGTTGTAAAGTAGGAAGAGTTCTTCATAGTGGTTACCCTTTCCCCACCAATCCCCTCATGAGCCAGTGACATAATCCAGGAAAATCCTCAGTGATTTACTCCTTAGATGGCGTTTATTCTTTTGAGGAAGGCAGCCAGAATGCCATTTCATATCCTTTTGGTTAGAATTCTATAAGCTGGAATGGCAATTCAGAACCTTGGGTTTTAACAACTGTTAAGGAAACAAACATTATATAACTATGGAAATGAATACGTAAATCAAATGAAAATACTTAAGTTTTATAAGTCTTATATATTTTTAATGACAAAAAGAATCCAAGGTCAATCAGATGCTTTTTAAGACAGGGTTTGATTCTTTCCCATTCTTCCTGAGTCTGATATAAAGATCAGCATCCTTCATAGTCAGTGCCCCTAGAAGAAATCTAATAAGAAACCAAAGGGAGAGGTATATTTAATATTTATTTGTTAAAATATAATAATAAGGGCTCTTCATGGACCAGTCTTTGCATGGATTAGCATATAGAGGAGTATGGCCCATCAGTAAAACAGAATCAGAACAGTGTTACAAACTTTTCTTGTACTTCTCAAGGAACATAATAGGAAATACATCCATAACTCTTGATCAAAAGTTCTTTTTTTTTTTTTTTTAAGATTTTATTTGTTTGAGAGAGAGAAAGCACAGGAGCAGGGGGAGGGGCAGAAGGAGAGGGAGAAGCAGACACCCTGCTGAGCAGGGAGCCCAACATGGGGCTCTATCCCAGGACTCCAGGATCATTACCTGAGTCAAAGGCAGACCCTTAACTGACCGAGCCACCCAGGTGCCCCTAGATCAAAACTTCTTAAATCTCTTTTCTCCTTCCCCCTAAATCTTTCATGCCCTACCCCCCCCCCCACCCCAACTACCTAGATGTCTCCTCCTCTACACTTTCATTCTCCTGCTCCCACCCAGAATTTAGCATCTCCACCTAAGTCTTTTCTGGTCTTGCCTCTCACCAGTTTTCCCAATTCTAGCTAATTTTAAAGCCTGGAATTAGGCTAACAAAGACAGAACTCTCCTTAGAGACTGTTAGAAAACAAAATTCAACTGAGTAAATTTAAAGACTTAATTAGCTTTATTCAACAATTCATGAATCAGGCAGCATCCCATCTAGCAAGTAAAAAGATGCTCCCAGAAGCTGTCCAAAATGGAATGATTTTATAGATAGAAACAGGGCAGGATGAGGAGGTAATTAACAAAAGAAAGTAAAAGGTTATTTCAGGCAAGGTTACCTTCCCTTACTGGAAAGCAGGGGGTCTTATCAAGCAGATTAACTCACTAGTGCTCACCAGGAAATTCCAGACTGATTGGTTTAAAATTCCACTCTTAGGGGGGTTGAAACTGCAATTAAGTCTTGGTTTGCTGTCCTGGGAGCAAATGACTCCACCTTTGGCCTGTTTTGTTTTGTGAATAAGACTAAAGAGAGAGGACAATCTGTGTAAGCAAAGACAAAATTATTGTTAGCCAGTAAAAGAGTGAGAGAAGAAAACAGAAATATGTACTTATCAGAAATAAATATTTGGTCTTCATCCCTATTTCTGGCACCAAGCTCCTTAAAAGCCTTGGAATTTCCTGTGTGATAACAGTACAGGTATCTTTTGTTAAGTTAATGAGGTGACTTGGGAAGCACCAAAGTCCCGCAACTAGACTCTTAGCAAGGGGAGCCAATCCTGTGATTAGAGAATAGGAATTTTCAGTCCTACCTACCCCGCATCTCCAAGGAGGGGAAAAGGTCAGAGGTTGAACCAAACACCAATGGCCAATGATTTAATCCATCATGACAATGTAATGAAGCCTCCATAAAAACTCAAAAGGAAGGGTTTCAGAGAGCTTCCAGGCTGGTGAATATGTGATGATGTGGGGAGAGTAGAGCGTCTGGAGAGTGGACCTTCCATGCCCCTTCTCCCTCCCTTGCCCTATGCATCTTTTCCACCTAGCTGTCCCTGAATTATATCCTCTTATACTATTAATGGGTGATCTCATTAGTGAAATGTCTGAGCTCTGTGAGCCACTCTAGCAAATTAATCCAAACCAAGGGAGGGGGGGTTATGGGAACCTCTGACTGGTAGCCAGTCAGAAGCACAGGTAACCACCTGGGATTGGAATTTGGCCTATGAAGTGGAGGGCAGTCTTCTGGACCTGAATCAGATGCCACGTCCAGGTAGATAGTGTTGAAGTAGCGAAGTGGAAGGGACTCCATTTTAGAAAGCTCTGTCTCTGCTGTGTTGCTGTTAGGCCTCATTTATTCATGTTCTGTCTTTTGCCTCTAATAAGCCAGAGAAATTCTGTTCCCACTTCAAGGGGGAAGCAAAAAAGTTAATCATTCTCTAAAGTTTTGTCCTAGGTCCCAAACACCTAATAACATCCAAGAAGAGCCAGGTCCCAAACATGAGCTTCCAACAAACCTCAGCTGACACTGGCATGAATACCTGACCTTCAGTAATTTATGGAATAGCACCTATTGTTCACTGGACACTCACCTCTGATTGGACCCTATTCTGGATTCCTGAAGGAACACGTACCCTAGACCCTTTTGCAATATAAACCCCTAACTCCAAGCAATGACAAGACTCATTCTCCTTTCCTTTCTGAGTCTCCCAGACACTCTGCTATTTTCTACCTGTCACTTATGCTATTCAATAAACTCTTTCCACTTTCTCTGGCTCATGTTTGATTTCTAACCTGCATGAAGCCAATGACCCTCTTGGCTGGTCCTGTGGGACCCTCCCCTGGGTTCTGGGACTCAGCCTGCCTGCATCAGTGTCACAATTAAGTTGAACTGTAGGACACCCAGCCAGTGTCCTGAGCATTGCTCGGTGGCATGGAGGGAAAAGTCCCCCTCCATATATTGGAATTAGGTCCATTAAGTATGTAGCTGAACTCTGACTCATCTACACCAACTGCCCAATGACTTCCAAGACTGGAGGCAGGCAGAGGAACTCAGGTTCAGAATTCTATGTCTCCTCCATAAAAATAAACTGCCTCTACGCCTCTTCCACATAACTGGTAAAAAATTATAAAAACAGTCATTTAAAGTCTCTTGAAATTGCCCGAAGGGCATACAGCAAATGAAAAAAGATTTATTCAAAAATCTATTAAATCTTCGTAAGAACAGTGAGCATCTGTGGCACTTAAACCCTGACTTGCTCTTAAAAGAGGACCCAGCTGTCACCTTAACAACCTCCATTTTGACCTCAGACTGTACTTTCTGATTTTGTTCTTCTTTCCAGCTTATCTCTTAACTCGGGCAAAAGACCTGGCGGATTGGAAACTACTCCGTCAAGCGGTAAGGACTGCCCTGATACCAGCACGACCTCATGTGACTGACCCCAAGACAGCGACCAACCTGACCTTTACTGCCCAACTTATACAAACCTGGAAGTATTTTTAGCACTTCCGAGACGGACTTTGAGACACTAGTCTGTGGCCTTCCCGGTGTTGGCCTCACTGAAATAAATTCCTTTCTTGTTTCACCGCCACTCATCTCTCAGTCTTTGGATTCTGTCCGTGGCAGTGAGTGGCCGAACCTGGTCTGTTTGGGACCCCTGGAGGCAGGTGCTCTTGTATTCTTGGTGCCTGATTACACTCCCTCCTTTATCCCCCAACATGAGGGAAAGTTCTGCTCTGGATGAATAGGGCCAAGAATATAGGGCTCCCTGTCTCCCCAGTTCCCAGTCAAGGAAGGCCATGCTACCAGGACTGCCTTCCCCCCAACCCCTGGCTCCCTGTGGCAGAGGCTCCATTCTAGGTAAGTGCAGCTGCGGGGTTGAGGACTACCTTCCTCCACCCAGCCCACATTCACAGGGTGAAGGCTCTACCCCAAGCACAGGAGGCCAAGACTCCTGGGGCCCCACTGCCTTCACCCACTCAAAAGGCTGCAGTTCCCTGTTGGAAGAGGCAAACCCAAGAAGACCAGGCTACTGCCCCACCCAGTGCACAACTCATAAAGCAGAGACATCACTGCAAGAGAAGGCAACTATCCTTACTCCCAGCTTTGGAGCAGTGACTCAGGGATTTTCGCCCAGAGGGAGAGAAGCAACGGAGAAATTAAAAGCTAAATGTCAGTGTCTGTAAGTCTTTCCTCAAGGACTCTTAATTTCCCAGGAAGAATCCTTCATTTCCTTTCTAGGATACATCCACCTGGTTCCAGTGTGCTGCCGCCAGGGTGGGAAAAGGGGAATGAGGGTGCCACAATTCAGAATGCTGGCCTCACGTGGTCTCCACTGTCCCCTACAAGGTTTCCAGAGACTAAACTTTCCTGTGGGGGCTGGGGGGAAGCCTTGGCACTTTGAGTGCTCACCATATGTATTTCCAACAATGCCCCCTCTTCAGCTTTTTCCCACACCCCCACCTTCATGATGGCCGGTTTCTCTAAATTCTGAGACTTCACCCTTCTCTGCTGAACTCTCCTAATTTAGACCGTGAATCCTTGTTCTCCTGTATCCTCTACCAAAGAAGCTGGACAGCTAAAATGCGTTTCTTCTCATACCCCCCTTAAAGCCAGGACAGGCTGAGGGACCCGGTTCTAACCTATAAGATGGAAGCCAGTGACACTAAATGGGGCTGCAGGAGAGCTACCTAAGAGACACAGAACTGGTCTTCATTCTGCTCTCTTCCTTTCTTCCTGGAGCTGCAAGGCTCGTCCAGGGGCTATGGGGCAGATACCTCCTGCTAATAGACAGGTAAGTATATATATATGTATGCATTAAGATTTTTTTTAAGTAATCTCCACACACAACGTGGGGCTCTAACTCAACAACAGTCGCATGCTCCACCAACTGAGCCAGCCAGGTGCCCCTACAATAGGTCTTTAGAAATCACAGTGAAAACAAAAAATTGAAAATGACTTAGAAGCCACTGAAATCACTAATGATCCCAGAAATAGATATAAATCCTGGAACAACACCAGAAACCTCCTTCACAGGAAATTCTAAGGTTCCTAGAGCAGTTCAGTGAAATATGAAATAATTTGCTCTGGGGATTTCTACTGCACTGCCCCTTGCCACATTGCTTCCTCTCTCCTTGGCCCCATTGTAGTGAATAATTTCTGTTAAAAAAAAAAAAAACCCACACACACATAATGCACAAGCTCTCAGTTTGTCTTTTCTTTTCCTCAGAGTTTTCCTTTAGAAGCAGGAAAGGTATACCACTGTGTCCCCAGGAGACTGCCTGCCTGGCACATCTGGGCTTCTGAATCAGGACTCACTGTTCCCAAAAGAGATCAGCCCCTTCCCCCACAATGATACCGGTGAGAAATAGATACTTAATGATTTCTTGGAGAAGGCTGTAAGGCAGGTTTGCATTAAACATCATATGGTAAAACATATGCATACATACATACTCACATACATTCACTGCCTTTCATTACAAAACTGCCTTACATATCTGTGTTAATCCCACCAATCACCAACCGCATCTTTGTTCTCTCCCCTCCACTCTCCCCTCCAGCCTCTCCAGCCACCACACCACCCTGTAATTTATTTTCTGTCTGCTTCTCATCTTTACATACATCAGCTAACCTCTTTTTTTTTTTAAGATTTTTTTTTATTTTATTAATTGACAGAGAGAGAGAGAGCAGCAGAGGGAGAGGGAGGAGCAGACTCCCCGCTGAGCAGGGAGCCTGACGTGGGACTTGATCCCAGGACCCTGGGATCATGACCTGAGCAGAAGGCAGATGCTTAACGGACTGAGCCACCCAGGCGCCCTGCATCAGCTAACCTCTTAAAACAAGATCCATCTGTATGATACATCCTTCTTAGAAAGGAGTTTGGGAGGGTGCTGCAAGTAAGAACTTTTTCCTGTCACACTATAGCCACAGATTTTGCTGTTTCTTGAATTTATTTTACTCACATTCCCTCTGTGTTTGGCTACATTGCTCCTCTCTGGCACTTCCTCAACTTTTCAATCTATGTGTTCTTCTCCACAATTCCTGCTCCTTTTTCTTTTATTATTTCTAACTCCTTCACAGTTTCATAACTTGTCTCTCCCCTTCTCTTTGCAGAAGGTGGGTGAGGTATGATGTGGGGCCTCTCAGGAAAGCGGGGTGATGGTGAGGGAAGGGGGGATAGTGGGTAAGGGCACTATCTTGGGCAGACAGAAACTGAGACTGGATTTGGGTGCATGTGATTTGTTGAAGGAATGCACTCAGAAAAAACATGTAGGGCTGGGAGTGAAGTGGGGAAGGGAAAGAGCAAGCAAGAGTATGGTCTTGGACAAAGACAGGGAGAAAGCTCTGGAGCAGAAATCACCCAAGAATGGTCTACTTTGAGGCCAGGGACCAGCCTTTTATGTGAAGGATTAGTCAGTCAGTCGTTTGTTGTATACTGTTGGGTAGGGGCGGGGCAGTGGGGGATAGTAGGGCTAGGGGCACCTGGGTGGCTCATTCCGTTGAGTGTCTGCCTTCAGCTCAGGTCATGATCTCAGGGTCCTGGAATCAAGCCCCAGGTCTGGCTCCCTGCTCAGCAGGGGAGTCTGCTTCTCTCCTCTCTCTCTGCCCCTCTCCGCCACTTGTGCACTCTCTCGCTCTCTCTCTCAAATAAATAAAAATGAAATCTTAAAAAAAAAAAGACTATAGGGCTAAGTCTCAGGGTAATACTCTGCCAGGACGATGCCCAGAGGAAGGGGGCAGCAGTGAGCTCTAAGCAACCACTCCTCAGAGAACAGAGGGATGGGTGGGCTCAGTAAAGTAGGTCCAGGTAGGGTACAGCACAGTCTACTATCAGAACCAACATCTATTAAGGAAGAGCTAATTCTCTTTCAGTGGGCCAGGCACTGTGCTCAAAAATGTTCCTGCATTTCCTCATTTAATCCTCACAACACTGTAGAGAGATAGATAACCTTTTGCATATGAATAAACTAAAGCTAAGAAACATTAATATATGGAATTACAGATAGTAAGAGACAGAACCTGGATTAGAATCTAGCTGATTTACTCTAATATTTGATCTGTGAACCACTGTTTGGTCCTTAAAATGCCTCTATGAGATAAGCATTATATCCCCAATTTGCAAATAAGTTTGATTCAGGTCTATTAATATTGCTGTACTTACATATCTGGGACACAGGAAGCATTGATGACTGGCACAGAAAAATAATTAATACAGCGTGATAGAAAAGAGACTCAACATCATTACCCATCAGAGAAATGCAAATCAAAACCAGTGAAGTACCACTTTATACCCAACTAGCATAGCTTAAAAAACAAACAAGCAAACAACAATAACAACAACAAAACCACAGACAGTAACAAGTGTTGGCAAGGATGTGAAGAAAGTAGAATCGCCCTACACTGCCAGAGGGTCCGTGAAATGGTGCAGCCACTTTGGGAAACAGATTGGCAGGACCTCAAAATGTTAAACATAAAGTTACACATGACTTAGCAATTCTACTCCTAGTTATATACCTAAGAGAAAATAAAACACATGTCTACACAAAAATTGTTTACAAATGTGGTGTTAAGCATTATACCTAAGAGCCGTAAAGTGGAAACAACTCAAATGTCCATCAACTGATGAACGGATAAACAAAATGTGGTAAATGAATTAATACGTGCTATAATGTGGATGAAACCAGAAAAGATTACGCTAAGTGAAAGATGAAACCAGAAAAGATTATGTTAAGTGAAAGAAGACAGTCACAAAAGATACACTATATCATTTGACTGCAGTCATATGAAATGTCCACAATAGGCAAACCCATAGAAACAGAAAGTAGATTAATGGTGCCTAGAGCTGGTGGGATGGGGGTGAGACTGCTAATGGGGCACAGAGTTCCTTTTGGAGGGTGATAAAATATTCTAAAATTAAACAGTAGTGAGAGTTACACAACACAGTAAACATACTAAAATCCATTGAATTGCATACTCTATGGGGGTGACCTTCATGGTAGGTAAATTATACCACAATAAAGCTATTTTTAAAAATGAAAGCATGATAGAAAAATGCACAAGATTCTAAAGGAAAAATAGATAAGGAGTATGATAGGTATCAGTAAGAATGATTTCAGCTACAAATAACAGGAAACTCAATCTAAACTGGATTAAACAATAAGGGGATTTATTATCTTCTATATCAAGGAGTCTGGCAGGAGGACAGTTCCAGGGTGGTTAAGTCAGCACCTCAGTGGCATTTTCAGGATTCTAACTGTTTCCATCTTTCTGTTCTTCCATTCTCAAACTATTGGCCTTTGCCCTCACACTTGTCCCCTCATGATCACAAGGTGGCTGCCACAGCTCCACATGTCACTTTCTCACAAACAACAGACTAAAGGAGAGACTATCCCTTTGCTTCCCTTTTTAAAAGTGAGATACACTTTCCCAGAAGCTACAATCAGACTTACCCTCCTGTGTTGGTAATCAGAATTGCATTATTTGATTATTTCTTTTTTTTTTTTAATTTCTAAAACAGTCACTGGTAAGAGAAATAAAATTATTGTTATTAGCTTAAACCAGTAAAGATTCAACCCCTGGGATCTAGGAAGAAGCCAGACACCCCTGATGCTAAAAGTCATCAGGGTGTTGCTCAATGGAAAGAAGGGAGGATGTGTGGAAGCAACCAACATGTGCCACAGTGTGAACCAAGGAAGACATCCTGGATAAGGCAATGCCTGAGCTACGTTTTCACATGCTAGCAGAGGTGGGGCAGACTGGGCGAGCTCAGAGGAAGTGGCCTGAAGAACAGGCAGGGGAGAGAGGGCATTCCAGAGAAAGGGGGCAGAATGAGCATAAAACCAGGAAGATGATGGAAAAACACAAGCTATTCACTGAAATATAAAATGATGAAAGATGGGGTCATGAGCCAGCACGTAAACTAGGTTTGTCTGTCTATGAGCAAACGTTTATGAAACTAGAAGTGACAGGTCAAATCTGTGTTGGATTTCTCTGTCAGAGAGATGTTAAATAAATGACCAATGCTTCCCTAAGACATCAGAATGAAAAGTGAAACAAAGAAAAACTCACAAGTTGAGATTGTAACTTTAAACTAATCCCCCTGCTTTTTCAAAGCATCCCTGCCTCTCTGTCTCTGTCTCCCTTTCTCCTCTCCCTCTCTCTTTTAGGCACAAAGGCCTGCAAGCCAGGGCCAGACCGTTAGGTAGCCTGTGTCCCCTGGAATGCCCACTTCATGAAGTGGTCTGGGATGGAGTGGAGTTCTTGCCATAAGAGATCCATTGAATGTGAGCCTCTTCTCCTCTAGAGCATTTTTGACGTAAGGTGTCTCGGCATGGCCGTATGTTTTTTTCACTCTGAGTGAGTGCTTTGACTGGGAAGGTGGCTTAGAGAAATTCAGAAGGGAGAGATGAGACTACATTCCTAATGGGTACCCTTTGGACTCACGATGCTCCTGTGAAACGTCATCTGTCCTACAATTCATGAATTCAGGGGTGGTTTCCAACTCCCCTCCCCCAACACCTACCCAATCTAATAATGTGAGCCGTAACTAGAACCCCACAACTGAATCTGGGGAGGCATCTCTAGCCAATTGTAGCACTGCTTCCTATTGAGTCTGGATGTGGCCTCCTCACCTTTTAGGCTCAATGCACCACAAAACCAAAAATAATCTGTCAGACTTACTGTGAAAAAGAAAATCAATTTTCTGCCCCATACTAGTCAAAATTAGGCATTGCCACCTTCAGGGATAGAAAAGATAAAGAGGGTGGGAATCAGCCATGTTATCATACAGGCCTCCCAGGTAAAAGGAATTTTATTTACTAAGTGCAGACAAAGAGTGATAAATTAGTGCCAATGTGGAAGAGCTCTTTTCTGGTTGGGGTGATCACGAGTCACTGCTTTGACAATGATGAAGATAGCTAATCTTTGGATTCTAAGCCAAAAATGCCATTTATACCAATAATAGTAATATGCTGATACTAATTAATATTATATCCCAGGTCACTCTGGGACATCACCATTGCATCTGAAAAATAGATATAAAAAATTATTTCCAAATTCCCCACAAGAGAAGTAAAAACCTATAATCACTGAAAATTTCTAATTTAATAAGGAGAGAAAGCAGATGAAAACATGTTTACAACGCATATCTGCCAAACAGAATTAACTACTATGCACTTTAAAACTCTTCTTCCAGTGGGGGATTAGGTGCAATAAAGCCCAGCACATATTGTCTCCCCCATGAAATAAAATGATCATCTGCTTATCTATCATTCATTTCACACAGAGGGCTCACACCAATAAAACTCTGATTTTATAGAGCTAGGAAGGAAGATAAAACCCATAAAACATACTGTACAGTTTTATAGCTTAAAGATATGTCTCTCAGAAAGGTGAACCAAATATTTACAAACAAGCCTATCTCATTATCTTTTTTTTTTTTTTTCACGCTGATTTTTTTCACAATACGGTCATTCCCTGGGTATCTGGAGGTCAGGTTCCAGCAATCCTGTAGGCGTCTGAGCATGATCAGTGTAACCAGAATCTCCTTATTAAGGGGAAAATGTTTTTGGCACTGTTGTCTAACACATGCTGGGTGGAGGAGGCCCTGAGGTGACAAGAGAAAAAAAATGTGAGCCCCCTTCCCTACTCACTGGAGCAGGAGGAAAGGAGAGGACCAGGGGTCATAATCAGGGATGGGAGATGTCAAACAGACAAATAGCCTCTCTTCTGGAATCAGCCCTCATTTAGGGGGATTCTTGCTGAATCTTTGATCCTTTACCATTTGAATTGTCTGTTCAATTCGATAGAAATGTATTGAATAACACTATAATCTGGGCACTGGAGAAATAACGAGGCCCCCCAAGGAGCTTATTGTCTCGGAGGGAAACAGACAAGCCAACAGATGATTCTAATACAGTCTGTTATGAGCAAAACAGAAGCAGGCACAAGGAGAGAAAACTTCCAAAAAGTAGAATAAAAAAGACAGTCACATGAGAGAAGAAAAAAGGTAAGAAAATTAGCGAATCAATCTAAGAATTTTGAGATCCAACTAATAGGATTTCAAAATGAAAAACAAATGAGAGCCATGTAATTCAGAAATCCCATTTCTGGGTATATACACCCAAAGCATTGAAAGCAAGGACTTCAAGAGATATTTGTACATCCGGGTTCATGGCAGCATTATTCACAATAGCCAACAGGTGGAAGCAACCCAAATGTCCAGAGACAGATGAACAGATAAACAAAAAGTGGTATGTACATACAATGGAATATTACTGAGCCTTAAAAAGGAAGGAAATTCTGACACATGCCACAACATGGAAGAACCTTGATAACCTTATGCTAAGTAAAATCAGCCTGTCACAAAAGGACAAATACTGTATGATTCTATTTATATAACAATAATGATTAATTTCTTATGTCCACTTAGCTAGGCACGGTGCCCAGGTATTTGGTCAAACACTGGTTTAGATATTGGTGTGAAGGTATTTTTTAGATGAGATTAACAATTAAATCAGCAGACTGAGTAAAGCAGATTACCCTCCAAAATGTGGGTGGGCCTCACCCAATGAGTTGAAGGCCAGAAAAATTGGTTAAGATGGTAAATTTTATGTTATGTGACTTTTACCACTACTAAACAAATACACAAAAAAATATGAGAGAACACTGTCATTCATGAAGAACATGAATCCAAGGATTGGAAAAGGCTACCAAGAGCCAGATAAGAAAATGAGAAAAGACCCACAATCAAGGCATACTATTGTGAAATTCCAGAACACCAAGGTCAAAGAGAAGATTATAAAAGCTTTCAGAAAGAACAAAACATATTAAAAGTCACTCATAAAAGGAAACTAAAATGACTAAATTAGACTTCTCAAAAACTACCATGGAATCTGGAAGCAATGTTGTTTTTTGGAGATTTTTAAAAAGATTTTATTTATCTATTTGTCAGAGAGAGAGGGAGCACAATCAGGGAGAGCTGCAGGCAGAGGGAGAAGCAGGCTCCCCGCTGAGCTGATGTGGGACTTGATCCCAGGACTCTGGGATCATGACCTGAGCTGAAGGCAGACGCTTAACTGACTGAGCCACCCAGGCATCCCTGGAAGCAATGTTTTTAAAATTCTGAGGGAGGGGAGCCTGGGTGGCTCAGTTGTTAAGTGTCTGCCTTCGGCTCAGGGTCCTGGGATCGAGCCCCGCATCGGGCTCCCTGCTCCGCGGGAAGCCTGCTTCTCCCTCTCCCACTCCCCCTGCTTGTGTTCCCTCTCTCACTGTATCTCTCTCTGTCAAATAAATAAATAAAATCTTTTTAAAAAATTAAATAAATAAGTAAAATTCTGAGGGAAAATCATCTTCAACCTAGATTTCTATAGTTAGCCAAAGTATTAATCAAGTACAAGAATAAACTTAAGATATTAGACATACTGAAGAATATTCTTCATCAAAAGAGTAAGTAAGCCAAGAAACAAAGTATCCATGAAATGAATCTGAAAGGGTGACAAAGAATATTCCCAAATGACTGTGCAACAGGCCTAGAGACTGGAAATTTGTGGGCTCAAGAAAAGTCTCCAAAGAAAAAGAGGTCCTGGGGCACCTGGGTGGCTCAGTCGTTAAGCATCTGCCTTCGGCTCAGGTCATGATCCCAGGGTCCTGGGATCGAGCCCCGCATCTGACTCCCTGCTCCGCAAGAAGCCTGCTTCTGCCTCTCCCACTCCTCCTGCTTGTGTTCCCTCTCTCACTGTGTCTCTCTCTGTCAAACAAATAAAATCTTTAAAAAAAAAAAAAGAGGTCCTGATAAAGTATCTGATAAGCTTGTCTATGTGCAAAATTATATTGAGAAGTTTGCTCTCTCCCTCCCTCCCTTCTCACTTCCTCCTTTACTCTTTCTGCTTATTCATACGTGTATTTGTGTTTATATCTTACTCATATGTATATAAATATATTTGTATAAATATTTTAATATATTTGTATATACATATGAAACAAAGCAAATGAAAAAAGCTATGCACTTATTAACTTCAGGATACACAAAAAACAATGTACAAAAAATAAACACAAGTAGAGAAAGTGAGCAATGAAATTAGGCTGAGGAAAAGTATCAAAGTGTTAAATTCTCATCCCGCATAATAGGAAATGAACAGATAATGTGTAGAATTAATAAATTGAGACAATACAGTGTTACTTTAAAATATGGAGGCAGATAGCAAAAGAAAAAGGTGAGAGTTAAAAATGTTTGCCTCTCGCAAACAAGACTGGGGATTGGGAAGAAGTGAATACAATAGGTCGATATTTTTTTTCCCTTAAAAGCCTTCTATTTTATTTAAATGTTAAAACCATTTTAGAAAAAATAAACCTTAAAAATTATAAGGAACTATACATCTATTAGATAAATCCATCTATTAGACACCACCAAATGCTAACGAGGATGTGGAACAAGAAAAACTCTCATTCTTTGCTGGTGGAAATAAAAGTGGTATAGCCACTTTGGAAGACAGTTTGGCAGTTTCTCACAAAACTAAATATACTCTTCCCATAAACTCCAGCAATTGTACTCCTTGGCATTTACTCAATTGAGTTGAAAACTTACTTCCACACAAAAATCTACACACAAATGCTTGTAGCAGCTTTATTCATAATTGCCAAATATTGGAAGCAACCAAGATGTCCTTCAGCAGGTGAATAAATTTAAAAAACTGTGGTACGTTCAGATAATGAAATATTATTCAGGGCTAAAAGGAGATGAGCTATCAAGCCATAAAAAGACATGGAAGAACATCAAATGCATAGTACTAAGCAAAAGAAGCCAGTCTGAAAAGACTATGAAGGGTAGCAGAATATGCCATGCAAAATATGCCACTTTGGCCCAACGATTATTTTGAGCTAAAGACAATTAAGTAGAAGTAGATTCACGAAAAGTTCTCTGCCCTTTCCTTATGTGCTGAAAAACGGGACATAAATTTATAAAGATGCCCTCACCTCCTCCCTACCAAAAGGACAGAAGTTAATCACCAGAGACAACTGTAGATGGCACCAGAGCAATCTACATAACAACCCTTGGTAAAACTAGCCCTTATCTTCCATTGATTTCCCCCATACATTTGCCCTCTCCCACAGTCTGCCACCCTAGAAACTCCAAGTCTTATTCCTTTGTCTGGTCACTTCTCTAAAGATGTATTGTTCTCTCGTTAAGACACTGTATAAACCCAAGTTCTAACCATCCCTTGGAATTACCTCTGAGCGTTCCCATGAGAATGCACGATACGTGTTATTAATACATTTCTTTTTGGGTTTTTTTTCTTGCCAATTTGTCTTCTGTCGATCTAATTTATAGGTCCCAGCTAGAGAACTAGGAGGGCAGAGGGGGAAAAATTAAGTTTTTCCTCCCTTACAACTACATACCACATGATTCCAACTATGTGACAATCTGGGAAAAGGCGTAACTAATGGAGACAGTAAAGGACCAGTGGCTGCCAGGGTTGGGGGGGAAGGAAGGATGAATGAGAAGAGCACAGAGGATTTTTAGAGCAGGGAAACTACGCTGTATGATACTAGATGGTGGATACATGTCTTCATACATTTATCAAAACCCACAGGATGTACAACACCAAGAGCAAATCCCAGTGTAAACAATGGACTTTGGATGATAATGATGTGTTAACGTAGGTTCATCCATTATAACAAATGTACCATTCCGGTGGGGGAAGTTGATAACAGGGTAGGTTATGCATGTGTGGGGGAAGGGGACAAATGGGAAATCTCTGTACCATCTGCTCAATTTTGCCATAACCCTAAAACTGCTCCAAAAAATAAAGTTTATTTTTTAAATGGATATTGCAAAAAGCACGAAAAAAAAAAGTACATAGGACCTCAATTTTGCTATACACCTAAAACTGCTCTAAAAACTCAAGTTTATTTTTTAAATGTATATTGCAAAAAAGCATGAAGAGAAAAAGTACATAGGACCTACTCTAAGGGTGACCTTCCCATAGGAAAAGTATAACCAGGTGGAGCCATTGTGGAATCTTAGAAAGAACAAAGACATGGGGAGCTTGGTTCCAGCTTTGAGACAGCTCTTCACCATCTGGGGAATATTAGGAATGCCACTTCTCTCTTCTGGATCCCACTTTCTTCTACTAAAGAACGAAGGAGCCACACTACACCAGCACTTTCCCATGTATGTTTGGCTAAACCTGAGCCCCACAAAATGATATGTTGGGAAAAAATTAAATTTGTGGTCAAATAACCTTGGGAAGCACAACGTAACATAATTGTCTCTTGGAGACTCTAACTCATATTAACATCTTAAAGGAGATGTGAAATCTTACAATAAAGAAAACTTGACTTTTTTTTTTAAAGATTTTATTTATTTATTGACACAGAGAGACACAGCGAGAGAGGGAACACAAGCAGGGGGAGTGGGAGAGGGAGAAGCAGGCCTCCCACGGAGCAGGGAGCCCGACGCGGGGCTCGATCCCAGGACCCCGGGATCATGACCTGAGCCGAAGGCAGACGCTTAATGACTGAGCCACCCAGGCGCCCCAGAAAACTTGACATTTTTTTAACCTGCTTCATACATCTCTTAGACCATGTTTTCTCCTCAAAGTGTTTTTTTCTTTAAAGCTATTGACAGTTCTCTAAACTGCTGTTCTGTGGAAAACAGGGAAACACCACTTGTGCTAGTCAGTTCAGGCTGCTTAACAAAGAACCAGAGACTGGATATCTTACAGACAACAGAAATTTATTTTTCACAGTTCTGGAGACTAGAAGTCTGAGATCAGGGTGCCAGTGTGGTCAGGATCTGGAGAGAAGCCTCTTCTGGGCAGCGACCCCTGTCCTGTTATAGCCTCACACAGCAGATAGAGGGCGAAAGAGGCCACTCTGGGATCCCTTTTCTGAGGACACTAATGCCATTCATGAGGGCTCCACGTGTTGTGAGGAGCCCTGGGTGTTATATGCAATTAATGAATCATGGAACACTACATCAGAAACTAATGATGTACTATACAGTGGCTCATTGAACATAATAAAAAAAAAAAAATGAGGGCTCTACCCTTGTGACCTAATTACCTCCCAAAGGCTCTACCTTCTCATACCACCACACTGGAGGTTAGGATTATAACATATGAATAGTAGAGAGGAGACACAAATATTTAGTCTACAACACTAGCCCAAGATAATTTCTAAGTTGAATATTTTCAGATTCCTTCATTATATATGACTCCACAGCGATACCTATACCATGGCCTTTGGATTAACGAGAGATTTGGGTCAATGCATATATTTAAATCATTTCTTTCTCTGATTTCTTTCTTCAGTGCTGTGAGATAGCTTCATAAGAAGTCATTTAATATGAGGTTATGAATGTCACTTCAGAAATAAAATTCCTATAAAATGATCATTTCAAAGCACAGCTTGGATCTACGGAAGTGTTTTATCTAAAACTTTTTTATGTGGGATAAGCTACATAACAGATAAATGTCCTCTTATCTGAAATTGAATAAACACACACAGAAGCACTGCCACAGTGTCACTCAGTGCTCTAACAAAGAACAGAACCAATTCAGTCCTTCCCAGACAAATAGCAAATCTTCCTTTTTTGATAGAAACAAATCTGAATAGGAAACGTAGTGTATTATTTCATAACTGTAAGCTAATTTTCTTATGAATTTATGAACAAAGCTGATGAGGGCAACTATCTGTCAATGGCACGATGCAGAAAACACCTCTACTTAGAGGAAGGGAAGAGGGAACCTGATTAAAATGCAGTCGATAAGAAGTGTCCGTCATAGATCATAGAGTACCGAGAGGACTCTTGCTTTAACGCCCTGCAAACTGTGGGAGCAGATGCTGTTATTGGCTCAGGAGAGTCATCAAGGAAACATAAATATAAAATAGCAGCTTTGCAAGAATGCTTAGGGGCCTTGTGGTAGCACAGGGAGAAAGGTCTTCAAAGCATATCTACCAGGGTAAGGCACAAGAGAGAAGTCTGAATTTATAAGTCATCAGCTACAGAAGAGGCTTGACATCATTAGCAACAATTCCAAGTAGAGCCTTCTTGGAAAAAAGAAATGATTTAATTTATTGGCCAAATTACAGTCATTTTTCCTGATTCTTCCAATTACGATTACATGAAAAATCTAACCTGCCAGAATTAACATTCTACGGAGGCTTGCCTTCCCAAAATCATCACCATAGCCAAGGGGAAAAAAAAAAAAAAGTATCCCTGTCCAGTCCAATTCAAAAATAAATTGCCATCTGCCACCAGTAGGAAAACTTCATTGGCCACAGAACAAAGAGACTATTCCAAACCCATTGTTGAGTACCTGCTGTAGCAAAGAATAAAAAACCAAGGGTCCCCACAGGCTCTAGGGCTCAGTTATTGAAACAAAATACAAATATTTTCCACTTCATTAGGGTTTAGTCAACTCATCTTTTGTCTTTCCCAGGTCCACAAGCACACAATTAACTTGAAAATACCTTCTCTATATTTTATCTTTCAGGTTAAAAAATATATATATTGTACATCCAGCCCAAAGTAGAGACTAAACCAATCTGATAAGCCATCAAGTAGATGTTAGTGACTACACACTTAACATCAAAAAGTAGAAAAATTAAAAGAAACCAAGCTTTTATCATGAACATTGATTACACTCTCGTTCCCAATACCAGGGTGCCATGGGGGCCACCAGCACCCTCTCCCTTCCTATGGCATGAGGCAGCAGGGAATCGACCAATGAGAGACACCAGTCAAGGTCCACCAACAAGAATTTATTCCTGCTACTGGCTAAGGTTTCATAGTATAGGGAATTCCAAGATCATAAAGCTCCTTTGTCCACGATCCATTGGAATGAAATATATTTGGTATTAAAATTAATTATGGTTGGCTTTCTAAGGAGATTAGGGGATATTTGTTTTTTTTTTTTTAATTAAACTTTCTTAAAGTGAATTATAATTTTCCTCAAAAGGAACAGGAAACTATCCTTTGTATATTTTAAAAGTTTGTTATTCTTTGTAATGTTCAAATGATTTAGTCCTTTTTGAAGGGGCTCAGGACATGCCACCCCAAAATATGCCACTGTAGCATAAAAATTATTTTGAGCTGAAATTTGAGTTCCTGAAATCCCTCATCTTCCTAAAAGCAGAGTCTCTCAAGAGACTTAAACTGTCAATAATAAATCCCTTCCATGAGGACAACTCTAATCTTCTTGGAGACTAGAACTCAAGAAGTAGGCACTACATTCCAACAGACTCAAGACTCAAGGCTATTCTATCTCCCATCTATTCTCCTAGGAGCCCGTTTATCTTTCCAAACAGCCATTTATCTTCCATAAATGCCCTTTCTCCCCACCCCCTTAATAAGTCATTTGTTTTCCCACTGCCTTTTCCCCTTTCCCCTTCACCATTTAAGATGGTATATAAGCCCCAAAGTCTAATCACACCCTTTGAGTTACTCATCAATGAGCACCCTCATTTTGTACTCATAAATAAACTCTATTTTTGTTTTTTTTGTTCTTGCTAATGTGTCTTTTGTCAGTTTAATCTGCAGGCTCCCAGACACTGAACATGAGAGGGTAGAGAAAAAGTTTTTTCCTCCCCTACATTTTTCAGAGGTCCAATTTATTTTGGAATACACACAGAGATTTCTACTCAACATGAATACACATAGATTCAAGAACTCGTATCTCCTTCACATACCTTCAAATCACTCCTTTCTTCCTCTATTATTGGCAGCACAGGGCCTTGCATAGGTGTTTGAAGCCTCAGATGAGGAAAAATTTTAAATTATGGCCACTGCTTCTGGGTCCAAAACTGAGGCACAATATATTCAGGGGCAGACTGACTCATTAAATGAGCTATCACTGGAATGATAGAACTAACTGTTCTAGTGATGCAAATAAAGGA
Source organism: Phoca vitulina (assembly GCF_004348235.1). Classification (NCBI taxonomy): domain Eukaryota; kingdom Metazoa; phylum Chordata; class Mammalia; order Carnivora; family Phocidae; genus Phoca; species Phoca vitulina. Next base: position 1,573,768 of record NW_022589715.1, on the reverse strand, counting down.
AGACTTGGAGCCATGTCCTGGGGGGAAATGTAAGAGAATCTTGTGAGTAAAGGTCCCCCATCTAAGACTCCTTTGTATGCAGCACTCAGGAAGAGAGGATGACCACTTTGCTAAGGATCCCAAGACCCCTGGGAGGGATGATACGTGAAGCCCCACATGACCTAGCCTGATCATGATAGCTTAAACTATAGTCCACTATAGGAAAATCTGTCAGGAACCCCAAAGTAGAATCATAGTGGAATGGAGATTCTAGGCTAGTAGTCCAGGCTCACCCAAAGGTAAAGTGTGGGAACTGACCCTGGTATAGAGTGGGCTTGAGTGTGGAGCCCCCCTCGATCCACTGTGGCACAGTGTCAGAAAAAACAGCTGTGGCCCAACATGTCAACATAACCTTGGAGGGTGACATCAGCCTTTGCAAGGATCTATGCCAGGAGGGCATGACTAAAGGAATAGACATGAGTCTATCGGGCTGTACAACACAGCCAGCAGGAGAACTCAGTAGTACTATCTGAAGCAACAGACACTAACAGGCTGATCGGACACCCACCTCATTCTCTACCTGGTATGTGGAAGGAAGCTTTGGTCCAAACTGTTCCTGGACAGTTGGGGAGGGCAGAAAAAACCACAGTGGGATTATATTTGATTTCTTTTCAAATAAAGCATGTGAGGATGAAGAGTATGAAGTTATGTTTTTCCTCAAGCTGGTGAAATAAGTCACATCAATTTCAGGAAGGTCATTTGAGTTATCTGAGTTAGTAAGTGTATCTCTAACAACTGCTAATTTAAATAAAACTACTAATCATTTTTAAATGATGGAAACTAGCAGTCATACATACTCCCCCATCCACATAAGGAAGACAGGGCCACTGATTTGAGAAAAGCATCTTATAAATATGTTTTTTTCTTTTTAGGACTATAGAGATGTCAATTTCAACATTATTACCAGGGTAAAATAAATAAATAAATAACAAGTAATAAAAACAACCTGAATTACATGTTTGTTTTTGAAGGTTATTTTCACAGGACATAGCATTATTTTTAAAGTCCTCGGAATCTTACAAGACCCTTTGTTTCAATTTTGTTTCCAAGGCCAGATTTATATTAGTAGGAAACAAATTAGCAATCACTACGAATATTCACTGAAATCTCTTTACTTCACAGAAAGGCAAGATTGAGAGTCTAATGAATGTTTCCAATGCTTTATCAAATGAGATTATTTGACTGCTTTCTATAGCACAGAAAGCTTCTCTCCCCCAGAAGCCACATGGCTTTAGAGAGGATCTCTCTTCCTCCTCTTTTTGTGCCTCCTTCATTAAATAGAAAGATTTGCACTCACTAGAATTGGAAGCAAAAAGCAGGCTGTAGAGATCAATTTTACTGATAAAAATGGGGTGAGAAATGGATGGAGTCTTACTAATAGTGAAGTAAAAAGAATACAGCATTAATTTTTCATTGTACTAGGTTGGGATTTTAAAATTACTATTTGTAAAACTACAAATTAGGTAACCCATAAAAATGTGTATATGGCCTCTAAATGTTTTTTTTTTATTTTATTTTTTTTAGATTTTATTTATTTATATGAGAGAGAGAGCACATGAGAGGGGGGAGGGTCAGAGGGAGAAGTAGACTCCCTGCTGAGCAGGGAGCCCAATGTGGGACTCAATCCTGGGACTCCAGGATCATGAGCTGAGCCGAAGGCAGTTTAACCAACTGAGCCACCCAGGCGCCCCTGTTCTGAAAGAAAGAGAAATTGTAGGCCATGAGAAATGGAGACTATTCTAGAATTTTTTTTTTTTTGAGGTGAAAACAAAGTTTATTGAAGATATAGAGAGCAGATACACATAGAGTGTCCAGGAGACTCAGAAAAGAAAAAAGGAGCATGAGTCTCTTCTAGAATTATATTTCATTGGTACTGCCCAAGTTGGTTTTTTGGGGTATGTTTGTTTTAATTTTTATATGGAGAGAAAGAGTAAGAGAAAGCTGTGAGTACAGTATACCTTTATTAGCTCTTCAGGTTTGGATGACTTAACTCAAGCTCTCTGAGCTACAGTTTTATCTATAAAGATGAGAAAACACCTATGCTCTCCAAGTCATCTGGGTGGCATCCTCACTTCTGTCTCCTAACTTCAGGCACCTGGCCACGCTACATCCCAGCAGCCCTCCGCACATCCTTTTCACGGCTGCCCCTGTGGCCACGTAGCTCAACCTCAGTTCCCTGGTTTTCCAATTCCAGAGAAAAATGCTTGCACAAGCCCATCTTTTCATGTGAGGCTATAAATCTCAGGGAATCGTATTCTTAAGTCACATATTCTCCTCTCACACAGTTAATTACAACTGAGGTGGGATGACACAAGGTCATTTTGTTGTTGGTTTAGCAACAGCAGAGAAAATTTCAGTAGAAGGGAAGGTTGGGGAGGGGCAAGCAATGATCCATAGCTCTGGAATAACTTTTCTTTTTCTTAACAATAAAATATATATATATATATATATATATATATATATATATATATATTTTTTTTTTTTTTTAAGATTTTACTTATTTATTTGACAGAGAGAGACACAGTGAGAGAGGGAACACAAGCAGGGGGAGTGCAAGAAGGAGAAGCAGGCTTCCCGTGGAGCAGGGAGCCCAATGCGGGGCTCGATCCCAGGATCCTGGGATCATGACCTGAGCCGAAGGCAGATGCTTAACGACTGAGCCACCCAGGCGCCCCAACAATAAAATATTTTAAAACTTCTATTAAAATATTTATCTACAGTGCATTTAGAATAAATGTTTCTAAAGTTTCTTTATCACTTTTCAATACTCAAAAATCTGTAAGGTGGGGGGCCTGGGTGGTGGAATCAGTTGAGCGTCTGATTCTTGGTTTCAGCTCAGGTCATGATTTCAGGGTTGTGGGATCCAGCCCCCCATTGGGCTTGTGCTCAGCTCGAAGTCGGCTTGAGTTTCTCTCTCCCTGTCCCTCTGCCTCTCCCCCTCACATGTGCTCGCCCACACGCTTGCTCTCTCTCTCTCTCTCCCCCCCAAATAAATAAATAAATCTTTTTAAAAAATCTGTAAGGTACTTTTTTTGTTACAGTGAAATAAAAAAAATGAAGTTTCATAAAATTGAAACAAAGAAATAAAGTCAAGGCAACTGAAAATTTGAGAATTTTAGTCACTTCAGAATACTATAGTTTGAGATCTGATAGATAATATGATCATTGGATAAATAAATCACCAAGACATTTATTGGGACAGATTTTTTTTTCAATCTCAACCACCAAATGCTACCCAGTAATTTGTGAATAATATTTGGTCTCTTCTAGTAGACAGCTAGGGAGGGGAGCAGGGAGTAGCTCAGGCCCTGGATCTTCATCAAAAACGATACCACATAAGGCGCCTGGGTGGCTCAGTTGGTTAAGCGACTGCCTGCCGCTCAGGTCATGACCCTGGAGTCCCAGGATCAAGTCCCGCATTGGGCTCCCCACTCAGCGGGGAGTCTGCTTCTCCCTCTGACCCTCCCCCCTCTCATGTGCTCTCTCTCTCTCTCTCGAATAGATAAATAAAATCTTAAAAAAAAATGATACCATTATAGTGGGTACTCAGTAAATGTTTGTCAAATGCATTAATGAAGCAATGCTTTTGGTTTTCTCTTACTTTGGCAAAGTGAAGCAATTAGGCAGTTTTAACTATGATGGACTCTTTTTCTTTTTTTAAAGATTTATTTACTTATTTTTAGAGAGAGAGAGCTGGCAGGGGGAGGGGCAGAGGGAGAAGGAGAGAAGCAGATTTCCCGCTGTGACAAAAGCTGGATGCAGAGCTTGATCCCATGATCCTGAGATCATGACCTGAGCCAATACCAAGAGTCGACACTTAACCAACTGAGCCACCCAGGTGCCCCTAAAATGGATTCTGATGCAAAGTATTTTTTTAAAAATAGCTTATAATGCAAACAACAGAAGAGGTGGCTTTAACTAGGCAAGATCTGGCCAAGGTGGGGAGAAGCATATGGCAAGCAAAGATGGGAGCTGTGGTCTTGCTTGGGTATTCCCTAGTGTGAATGAATTTACCAAAGAATGATACTTTCAAGGAGAAAACAATGCCTCAGTTACTTAGTAAGGTGGTTTCCAGGAACCTGGAGCCCAGTTTTGCAGCATCTCTGCATAACCAGCAGAGACAACTAGGCCTTCCAGGGAGCTATCTGCTCTCAATGACAGGAGCTGGGGGTTTAAGCAGATGCTGCCCCTCAAAATTCCCATCTTTTTCTGTTCTTTTCACCTTACCCACACCTCCCTTCCCCTATTTCAAAACTGTCTCCTCTAGGACCATTCTGCCAATGGAAAGCAAGGCAAGAGTGTGGTTCTGGAATCATTTGGCCATGGTTCTTATGCTGGCATTCTCATTTACTGGCTCTGTGAGAAGTTACTTAGCTTCCTTATGTCTCAATATTCTCATTAGTAAAATGTAATAATAATTGTACCAATCTCTTATAGTTGTTACAGACATGAGTGAGATAATATTTGTGAGGCTCTAAGAATAGTACCTGGAACACTATATGTGCTCATACAACCAACTAGCATTGGTTGTAGAGAATGGAAAAGGTATTTGAGCAGGGCTCCTCTTGGCCCCTCAAACAAGGAGCCTCATAGATCAAGGGTCCAAATTCAATGTATCAGCAGTTTTAACATCTCAGACAGTTCACTCTGTGGATAATGAAAGACTGAAAGGCAAGTTTGAACATAATGCCTGTGAGAATAGGAGGTGGCACCTTCCTCCATAAAACAAGCTGCCATCTTTAAAACCAACCAGGCACATTCAACCCCCTCCCTCTCCACTGCTGTTATTTTTTTCTGGCTTATCTTCCTACAGCATTTTTATAGATAAAATGTAATCCAATGAGATACCCTATCAACGAACTATTTCATTGACAAATTTCTCTAACAAGAAAGTTGGCCAGATGAATTCTCCATGCTATTCAAGAGAAATAACCTGCTATAAATTTCTATTTTAGGAAGGCTTACTGATGCACCCTCTGTAAATTTAGAACAATATCTCTTTGAGCTTCAGTTTCTTATCTGTAAAAAGGAATATGGGTATTTTTTCCCCTTATTCAAATGCACTGTTTGACCGTTTACTGAAAAGAACTGTAAGCTTTGTTTTACATTTCTGCAAAAAAATAATAAAAACATTTACTGATAATGAAGGATAGTCAGAAGAAAGGCAGACAGGGACAAGGGGCCCCCCTGCCCTAAGAGGAAACCACCCTTAAAAGGATTTTACATGATCCTGGAAGGAGCCCTCCACCCTTTCCCCTTTCCCACATGATAGGTAGATGACAAAAACCTGATTGAGTGATAGGCTCATGGAGGGTTAATCAGATTAAAACAGCCTGCCAACAAGCCCTAGAGGTAGAAAGTCCATTGGCAACCCTCTTGGGTCCCGTCCCTCTTTGGGAGCTTTGTACTATTTGCTTTACTATCACTCAATAAACTTTGCTTTGCTTCCTACCACTCTGTCTAGTCTACCTCTTCATTCCTTGAAGCAGTGTGACCCAGAACCAGGGCACTAAAGGAAAAGAAATCCTGTAACACTGATAGCTTCTATATCCCAGGCACTGTTCTAAACACACTGCATAGATTGTGTCATTAAGCCTCAAAACAGGGTCTGAGTCCAAGATAGTGGAGGGATAGGAGACCTTAGTTTCACCTGCTCCCAGGAATTCAGCTAGATAACTACCAAATCACTATGAACACCTGCACACTCAACCGGAGATCTAAGAAAAGAATAGCTGCAACTCTACAAATAGAAAAGTGACCACTTTCTGCAAGAATGACAGGACAGAAAAACTCACCTCAAAAAAGAGAACAAGAGGCAGTAGTGACTGCCAGAGACCTAATCAGTATGGATATAAGTAAGATGTTGGAATAAGAGTTCAGAATAATGATTATAAAGATACTGGCTGAGCTTGAAAAAAGCATAGAAGACACTAGAGAATCCCTTTCTGGAGAAACAAAAGAACTAAAATCTAATCAAGTGAAAATCAAAAAGGCAATTTATGAGATGCAATAAAAAATGGAGGCTCTAACTGCTAGGATAAATGAGGCAGAAGAGAGAATTAGTGATATAGAAGACAAAATGATGGCGAATAGAGCCGAGAAAAAGAAAAACAACTTGTGGATCATGAGGGGAGAATTCGAGAGATAAGTGATACCATAAAGCGAAACAATATTAGAATAACTGGGATCGCAGAAGAGGAGAGAGAGGCAGGGGAGCAGAAGGTATATTGGAGCAAATTATAGTGGAGAAATTCCCTAATATGGGGAAGGAAACAGGTATTCAAGTCCAGGAGGCACAGAGAAACCCCCTCAAAATCAATAAAAATAGGTCAACATCCTGACATAGTGAATGTGAAACTCACAAACTCAGAGACAAAGAGAAAATCCTGAAAGTAGCTCAAGACAAGAGGTCCATAACCTACAATGGCAGAGACATTAGACTGGCAGCAGACCTATCCAGAGAGACCTGGCAGGCCAGAAAGGACTGGCATGATATATTCAGGGAGATAAATGAAAAAAATATGCAGCCAAGAATATTTTATCCAGCTATGATGCCATTCAAAATAGGAGAGATAAAAAGCTTCCAGGAAAAACAGAAACTAAAAGAATTTGTGATCACTAAATCAGGCCTACAAGAAATATTGAAAGGGGTCCTCTAAGCAAAGAGAGAGCCCAAAAATAACATAGACCAGAAAGGAACACAGACAATATACAGAAACAGTGATTTACAGGTAACACAATGGCACTAAATTCATATCTTTCTATAGTTACCCTGAATGTAAATGGGCTAAACGCCCCAATCAAAAGATACAGGGTATCAGATTGGATAAAAAGCAAGACAATCAATATGCTGTCTGCAAGAGACCCACTGTAGACCCAAGACACCTCCAGACTGAAAGTGAGGGGGTGAAAAACCATTTATCATGTTAATGAACATCAAAAGAAAGCTGGGGTAGCAATCCTTATATCAGACAAATTAGATTTTAAACCAAAGACTGTAATAAGAGATGAAGAAGGACACTGTATCATACTTAAAGGGTCTATCCAACAGAAGATCTAACAATTGCAAATATTTATGCCCCTAACATGGGGACATCCAATTACATAAACCAATTAATAACAAAATTAAAAAAACACATCGACAATAATACAACAATAGTAGGGGACTTTAAAACCCCCCTCACTGAAATGGACAGATCATCTAAGCAGAAGATCAACAAGGAAACAAGGGCTTTGAATGACACACTGGACCAGATGGACTTCACAGATACATTCAGAACATTCCATCCTAAAGCAAGAGAATACACATTCTTCTTGAGTGCACAAGGAACTTTCTCCAAAACAGATCACATACTGGGTCACAGACCAGGTCTCAACCACTACCAAATGACTCAGATATTCCCTGCAAATTTTTGGACCACAATGCTTTGAAACTGGAATTCAATCACAAAATTTGGAAAGAATTCAAATGCATGGAAGCTAAAGAGCATCCTATGAAAGAATGAATGGGTCAACCAGGAAATTAAAGAATTAAAAAATCCATGGAAACAAATGAAAATGAAAACACAACTGTTCAAAACCTTTGGGATGCAGCAAAGACAGTCTTAAGAGGGAAGTATATAGCAATACAAGGCTTTCTCAAGAAATAAGAAAGGTCTCAAATACACAACCTAACCTTACACCTAAAGGAGATGGAGAAATAACAGCAAATAAAGCCTAAACCCAACAGGAGAAGAAAAATAATAAAGATTAGAGCAGAAATCAATGAAATAGAAACCAAAAGAACAGTAGAACAGATCAACAAAACTAGGAGCTGGTTCTTTGAAAGAATTAATAAGATTGATAAACCCCAGGCCAGACTTATCAAAAAGAAAAGAGAAAGGACCCAAATCATGAATGAAAGAGGAGAGATCACAACCAACTCCAAAGAAATACAATTATAAGAACATATTATGAGCAACTATATGTCAACAAATTAAGCAATCTGGAAGAAATGGATGCATAAACTACCAAAACTGAACCAGGAAGAAATGGAAAACCTGAACAGACCCATAACCAGCAAGGAAATTGAAACAGTAATCAAAATTTCCCAACAAACAAGAGCCCAGGGCCAGATGGCTTCCCAGGGGAATTCTACAAAACATTTAAAGAAGAAATAATACCTATTCTTCTGAAGCTGTTTCAAAAAATAGAAATGGAAGGAAAACTTCCAAACTCATTCTATGAGGCCAGCATTACCTTGATCCCAAAACCAGACAAAGATCCCACATAAAAGGACAATTACAGACCAATATCCCTGATGAACATGGATGCAAAAATTCTCACCAAAATACTAGCCAACAGTACATTAAAAGGATTATTCACCACAGCCAAGTAGGATTTGTTCCTGGGCTGCAAAGGTGATTCAACATCTGCAGATCAATCAATGTGATAAACTACATAAATAAAAAAAAGGACAAGAATCATATGATCCTCTCAATAGATGCAGAAAAAGCATTTGGCAAAGTACATCAACCTTTCTTGATTAGAACTCTTCACAGTGTAGGGATAGAGGGCAACACACCTCAATATCATAAAAGCCATATAAGAAAAACCCACAGCAAATATTACCCTCAATGGGGAAAAACTGAGACCTTTTCCCCTAAGCTCAGGAACACGACAGGGAGGTCCACTCTCACCACTATTGTTTAACATAGTACTGGAAGTCCTAGCCTCAGCAACAAAAAGGCAGACAACAAAAAGAAATAAAAGGCATCCGAATCAGCAAAGAAGTCATACACTCAATCTTCGCAGATGACATGATATTCTTCTCTTCAACTCTATAGTCAACTAATCTTTGACAGAGCAGGAAAGAATATTCAATGGAAAAAAAGGCAGTCTCTTCAACAAATGGTGTTGGGAAAATTAGACAGCCACATGCAGAAGAATGAAACTGGACCACTTTCTTACACCATACATAAAAATAAACTCAAAATGGATGAAAGACTTAAATGTGAGACAGGAATCCATCAAATCCTAGAAGAGAACACAGGCAGCAAACTCTGTGACCTTGGACACAGCAACTTTTTTTTCTCGCCTGCAACTTCTTGCTAGACACATCTCCAAAGCAAGGGAAACAAAAGAAAAAACGAACTATTGGGACTTCATCAAGATAAAAAGCTTTTGGGGGCGTCTGGGTGGCTCAGTCGGTTAAGCCACTGCCTTCGGCTCAGGTCATGATCCCAGGGTTGTGGGATCAAGCCCGTGTCAAGCTCCCTGCTCAGCGGGGAGCCTGCTTCTCCCTCTGCCTACTGCTCCCCCAGCTGGTGCTCTCTCTCTCTTACAAATAAATAAATAAAATCGTAAAAAAAAAAAAAAAAGAAGGGGTGCCTGGCTGGCATCACCATCCTCCTTAGCCACACCTGAAGGAGGCCTGGGTAAAAGCCCTTCCTTGCATTCTGAGCAGCTTTTTCAGGAAATTCAGGACACAAGATCATTATGTATGAGTCAGTCACAGACTTCCTTGACCAGACTCCATTGCCAGATTCACTTTCCTAAACAAGTCTTTCATATTTTGATTCTTCTCAAGCCTATGTCCCTAATTTTATTCTTTTTTTTGGCAGAGTTCTCAGAAGAACTACATTCCTTTGCTTTCTTGATCTCAAGACTCCCTCACATAAATTAATTGTGCGTATCTTATTTATAAGGTTTCTGTGGGAGTGCCTCACATTTCATCTCTTTTCCTTGAGGCCTGAAGTGATTTACTGGGCAGAACACATTTAGGTGGACACCTACTCTGAAACATCTTACCTCCTTCCATTGTTTTAACATCTGGAGAGTTTGACCCTTGACACAAAATTGAGTTTTAATTGGCTTTTACTCCCCAGAAGCCTTCTTAGTATTGGCTTTTGCGAGTTGAGGTTGAAAGCAATGGTCTCTTCCAAGAGTAAATCCCAGGATTTGAAGACTTTCTCTACCCTTTTTCATTCCTGATTGCAAACATAGCAATTCTTTTCTGAGTTCATCTCTTCTGAATAATACCTTGCAGATTCAGCCATTAGAAACCTATTTAAGCTTCTAATGTTGTTTTCCCACATGTTCCTTAGAGCTAAACCTTATTAGCTATATGTCTCCCAAGTTATTGCAAGAAATAGTTTCATCAACTCTCTCACCACTGCGTAACATGTATTACCATCCTTCCAGCTCCAGGGCTCATTCATACCCTAGTAGTGTTAAAGAAAAAATTATTCATGACACTTTAGACTTTATTCGAAGGAACTGCTACAGTGGGGTCTTTGCAGGAAGGGAGAGAGATTGAGCTCAACTCCAAGTACATTAAGGACAGGTGGAGGTTTACAGCCTAGGAGCAGGATGGGGGTCAGTGGATGGAAAATTACTAAGAGGGAACACCACGGGTGGGGGGATACTGGGTAAACTGAAAGGATTTCTGCTGAAGGAGGCCAGGGTGATAAGACATGGAGGGTGGGGAATAAAGAGTTGAACAGATATCAAGGGTAGGGGATATATGCTAAACTGACTCAACAAGATTCTTGCTAAAACTGGACTAGGGATTCCTGGGTGTCTCTGTCAGTTAAGCGTCTGCCTTCAGCTCAGTCATGATCCCAGGGTCCTGGGATCGAGCCCCACATTGGGCTTATCACTCAGCGGGAAGCCTGCTTCTCCCTCCGCCTGCTGCTCCCCCTCTCCCCCTCTCTCTCTCTCTGTCAAATAAATAAATTGAAAATCTTAAAAAAAATAAAATAAAACTGGACTAAACGGGCAGGGCCTCTAGATAAGGATGGAGTCCAAGGTCAGGGCCTAATCAGGACTCAGAGGAGCCTGATGCAAGTTTGGTCAAAAGAAAGAATCTTTGTCAATACTTTGGATCCTCCCCACTCCCAAACTTTGAAAAATATTACCAATTTGGTTTTCTTTAGCTTGTATAAAATCACTCACTTTCAGTTAGATCTTTTTCATTGGCTTTCAAAGGTGCTCAGTGTAGGGGTGCCTGGGTGGCTCAGCTGGTTAAGCACTGCCTTTGGCTCAAGTCATGATCCCAGGGTCCTGGGATCAAGCCCCAGAGCAGGGGAGTCCAGCTCCCTGCTCATCGGGGAGTCTGCTTCTCCCTCTGCCCCTCCCTCTCTCCCTCTGCTTCCCCCAACCTTCCTCTGCTTCCCTCTTCTTGTCCCTCCCCCACTCTCTCATGCTCCCATCCTATCTCTCACTCTCGCTCTCAAATAAAATCTTCTGGAAAAAAAAAAGTTCTCAATGTAAATGTAAACAACAACAAAACTTTCTTGAGTCTGCATATCTTTCTAGCAACATCTCTATTGCTCTCAGCTTTACACCTTCAAAATCAAACTCAGTTTTTCTCTATGCTCACCATCCTCACTTCCTCAGTTCTCATTCACTGAATAACATATTTCAATCTTACTTTAGCCTCCATTTCTACATTGAAACAGCTCTTCCTGAGTCATTAATGATTCTATGTAACTAAATTCATTGGACATTTTCTGAATCTTCATCCTATTAGACCCATCTGCAACATTTAACACAGCTGTCCCTACTCTCCATCCTGAATCTACTTCTAACTTCCACTGTACAACACTCCTCTGATTTTACTCCTCTCTGTTCTTTTCCTCATTTGTAGCTTCACCTCTTTTTATCTGCCATGAAATACTGGTATTTCTCAAGGTCTCCCTTTCCTATCTCACTCTACTCTTTTTAGGTAATTAATTGCATCCACACTTCACCTTCAAGTCCCATTCTTTCAGAGGTAACTCACAGATAAACATCTCCAGCCCAGACTCTCCACTTAATGCCAGACTCTTATCCAATTGCTTATTCAACAGCTCCATCTGAATGTCTTAAGGGAATGTGTCAAAATGTCTCCACATATCCAGAATTCATCTCATATTCTTCTTCCACAAATCTGGTCTTTTTTCATGGGTCCGTGTAGCAGGTGAAGGCATCACCTCCATTCAGTCACATAATAGTCATCCCACATTCTTCATCCCCCAATATTGCTCAATCATTCTATCCAATTGATTTCAATATATCACGATGCTGTGCACGTTTGTCAATGGCAAAAAGTAACCCAGAAGAATCTTTAGATAGTAAAATGTATAAAAGAATTAAACTCAAACTTTGTGATCCTGCAGGTTTTTTTTTTTATTTTATTTATTTATTTGACAGACAGAGACAAGCGAGAGAGGGAGCACAAGCAGGGGGAGTGGGAGAGGGAGAAGCAGGCCTCCCCGCGGAGCAGGGAGCCAGATGCAGGACTCGATCCCAGGACCTTGTGATCATGACCTGAGCCGAAGGCAGACGCTTAATGACTGAGCCACCCAGGCGCCCCGATTCTGCAATTTTTTTAATGTGAAGAAATTCATGTGCATGTCATGGTTTTGCTTTCCCAAAATTCTATTTTTTTATTCAAAGATTTCTACACCTAACACGGGGCTCGAACTCACAACCCAGATAATGAAGGATAGTAGGAAGAAAGATAAGCAGGGACAAGGGACCCCTACCCTAAAAGGAAACCACTCTTAAAAGGATTTTACACCACCCTGGAGGAAGCCCTCCACCCTTTCCCAGGGGAACAACTACCTGATAGGTAGATGAACCTGTAGACAAAAACCTGATTAGGTGACAGGCGCAGGGAGGGTTAATCAGATTAAAACAGCCCACCAACAAGCCATAAAAACCCCTAGATGTAACCACCAAAACAGCAACCCTCTCGGGTCCCCTCCCTCTTTGGGAGCTCTGTACTACGATCAATAAACTTTGCTTTGCTGCCCACCACTCTTCATCTGGTCTACCTCTTCATTCTTCCAAACCATGTGACCAAGAACTGCAGGCACTAACTAAAGGAAAAGATCCTGAAACACCGAGATGAAGGGTCGCATGCTCTACTGACTGAGCCAGCCAGGCATCCCCCCAAAATCTATTATATTGATAAAGTATCTTACAATAAATCGTACCTCACAAAGAAGTATTTTTACACAGGGAAAACACTCTGGATTAAAAACAAGGATTGCCAGACAGGCCTCTATACCACTAGAACAGCAAGGTCATATGGGGCCTGATGGTAACCATAATGCAAACCTTCTCATCAATGGTGTAGTGAGGGGAACCACAGCCCCAGGAGGATGGCCTGGAGGGAGAGGGCAGGCCCTGTTCAGTAGGCCTAGAAGGCCTAGTGCCCGAGGGCAAATATGCGGATTAAACTGCATTTTGCAGGCCACGTGAGCACCCAGGTACCCTGGGATCTGTCTGGGGTCTGGAACGTGTAGGGCTAGATCAGGCCACCAGCAGAAACCGTCTGGAGGACACACCTCCACGCCAAGGTCCACCCCGCTCCAAAACAGTTATCTACCTCTTTCCCTGAAGCGGGATCTCACCAGAACTCCTTGGCCTGGCCATGCACGGGAAGTCCGCTGAGGAGAGACACCTGGGAGACCTGGCGCCCACTGAGGTCCTGTGTGTCTTCCCTGCTTATAGCCGAGGGGATCTGACGCAAACCACCTTCCCTGCTCCAGCTGCACATCTGGAGTGCAGCTCCAAGAACCGGTAGCTCCAAGATGGGCTGCGGTGCTCGGACGCCCACGTTCACACAGGCCTAGGGGTCGTGGGGCAGGGGCGGGCAGAGTGAACTGCGCATGCGCGTGAAGCCCCGGCCATGGTATCAATTCATTACGCATGGCCTGGGACGGGTCAGTTCACACAAACAAGGAACTCTCTAAATGTATTGCACGGGATACATCAGCCAAGTGAACAGTCACAGACTGCGAATCTCCCTAAAAAATCCTCAGTCTTCAGACAGTCCTCGGTAAAATCCAGATAGCAATCCATTCCTATCTCAGCATGGTTCCTGACATCACTTCTGGTGGATGTTCCCATCCTACTGACATTGTCATCCATAGTTTTCTCATTTCCAAGGTCACAGTAATAAAATGGGCAAAGAAAAGAACAAACACTTTTCCTCTCCCCTGCCCCTCATCTTGTCTTTAAGCCATTCAACAAGGCTTCCTTATAATCTAAATTCTGTGATACTCCTATAATTTCTGTTGTTTTTTTAAGAATGCTTACAGTTCTCCTGTGGCTCTCTTCCACTCTTCCACAGCACCTGGCAAGGAGTGTGTCTTTATCACGAAACTGTTTCAGCTGTGTGCGTGTGTGTGCACGAGCCTGTGTGTACTGGGTCATGATATGCATTTATTTTCTTACTGATTGACATGAGTCTTTTTAAATAAGGTAAGAGTTGGTCTAGATCAGTGGTTCTCAAGTTATGGTCTCTACACCAGCAGTGTTAGCTATTACCTGGGAACTCATTAGGAACACAGATTTTGGGGCTTCATCCCAGACCTGAGTCAGAATCTTTAGAGGTGGGGCCTGGCAATCTGTGTTTTAAAAATCCTCCAGGCTGGGGCGCCTGGGTGGCTCAGTCGTTAAGTGTCTGCCCTCAGCTCAGGTCATGATCTCAGGGTCCTGGGATCGAGCCCCATATCAGGCTCCCATCTCAGCAGGGAGTCTGCTTCTCCCTCTCCCTCTGCCCTGCTTGTGCGCTCATTCTCCCTCTCACAAACAAAGAAATAAAATCTTAAAAAAAAAAAGACTGCATAAAAAAATAATAATAATAAAAATAAAAATCCTCCAGGTAACTCTGATAAACACAAAAGTTTGAAAACCATTGGGCTCTATATAACTTAGCCTTTCTCAATCACAGAAGCGATTAGAGCCCTAGAGAAAATGATTTCCGTGACTCTTTTCTCATTTCTCCCAAGTATGATAAAGGGTATTCTAGATGCATAGGAGAAAAGCTAATAATTACATATGCTGGACGCCTTAGGGCATTAGGGCTTAATTCTCTCTTAGAAATGGTTGAGAAGGACTGTTCTAGAATAATGTCCCAAGATTCCCTACAGTGTCAAATTTATGTGATTTTACCCAAATTTTCCAAAACATAGTGATCCAACACAAAAAATTAAACACAATTATTTCTGCCTAAAATATATTTTATTCTTATCTTTATTGTGTTTGTAAACAATGATCCCACCTGATAATAAAGAAATTAACTCTTAACTATAGAGAACAAACTGATGGTTACCTGGGAGGAGGTGGGTGGGGGATTGGGTGAAATAGGTGATGCATATTAAGGAGTGCACTTGCTGTGATGAGCACCAGGTAATGTATGGAAGTGTGGAATCCCTAAATTGTACACCTGACACTAATATTACAGTGTATGTTAACTAACTGGAATTTAAATAAAAACTTTTTTTAAAAAAAAGAAATTAAGTAAATAACTGTTACTAAGAATTGGAAACTAAGATTTCTGAGGATATTCAAAATTAGTGTCATGTTCATTTATCTAATCATAATGGTCATATTGATAAGCTCTCCTTAGGACAGTGATTTACAGCCTTTATTCTGCTGCTGCCCTGTTTTCTTCACAGCACACTCCCAATCAGCATCGCTCATCACAATGCTGTGATTCTCCGGGGGACTCATGGGTGGGGTGGGGGGGAAGGGGGGCTTGAAAAATCTCCTTAAAGACTCTAATGCTTCACACCATAAAGATTCACTACACTAGGATAAGAGACAAAGTTGCTAATAACAATCTAAGTCAGCAGAGAACATACCATCCTACCAGAATAGCCTAGTTTTAAATAGGCATTGACTGAGTTCCAGGATGATACAAGAGCTCAGAGCATAATTCATCGTTGTATATTTATTTATGCCCTGAAAAGAATCACTTTATTCTTTCAGAAGAAAGGAAAATCTGGTCATGAGAAAGGAAACATTTTCTTGTCAATCAAATAATCAACATTTTTATGCCTATTGTGTATGCATCAATGTACTAAACAGTATGTAGGATATGCATGGTTTTATCGCAACTGGATAGAAAAGATCAGAATATATTAAATAAGCAATATAAAAATATAACATTAATATATGTGAAATTATGAAGGACTAATTATGAAACCATTTGAGGTGGTTTTAAGAAAAATAGATTTCTAAATCGACCCCAGAAATGTTGACATAAGATGCATCAGAGGCAAGGCCCAAGAATCTGCATTTAAGTCCCCCAGATTGTTATGATAGTCAATCAAGTTAGGCACCACCACCTGAGAAATCCAAAGAGGAAAATTAATTTTAATTGGTGCAGTGAGAAAGCACCTTCTTTGTGGAGCAGTGAAGCTGAACTAAACCTTGAGGATCTGGTAGAATGTAAGCAAAGTAGCAGAGAGAGCAGAGGGGATCTATGTTCACCTGTCTGGAACAGGAATGTTATCTGGGACGAAGCGCTAAGGAATCTTTCAGAGGTAGAGAATGAGTGCCTAGGGCAGTGAGGGAAGGCTTCCCCCAAACTGAGTCTTAAAAGACTGAGCTGCCAGTCAGAGAAGGAGGGAAAGGGGATTCCAGGCAGGGGAAACAACTTGTACAAAGTACAGAGGAATGGAAGGGCAAGGTGTGTTAAGTGAATAGTAGAAGTTCCGTGTGACTAGTGAAAAGAATCAAAATATGCCACTTTGGCATTTGGATTATTTTGAGCTGAAGGCAATTGAGACTCAACAGTTGCAGAAAGAAGTCTTCTCAGAGCTTCCATTAACTGACTACAAACAGAAACTTCTGAGAAACTAGACCTGCCATTAACCCCACCCCAGGAGAGTTTTATGGCCATGAAGAAAGTTGGCACCAAGTTGAGTCTGCACAAACAAACCTTTCTAAAATAACCCTTATCTTCCATTAGTTTCCCCCATATACTTACCTTCCCACAATTTACCACCCCAAGAGCTCAGTCCCTTCTCTTTGTAATCACTTCTCCACAATTTATCACTCATTGTTAAAATGGTATAGTCTAACTACCTTTTTGGAGTTTTCACTTCTTTCCGATGAAGTACCATAAACATTAAAAAAAAAAAAAGTAACATTAATAAAAATGTGTATGCCTTTTCTCCTGTTAATCTGTCTTTGTCAGTTTAATTTATAGGACCCATTCATTAACTGAGAGGGCAGAGGAAAAAATTTTTCTTCCCCTACACTAGAATAAGCAGAGGAGAAAGGCGAGGAGCCCTATGAGAGGTAGGGTAGGAGAAGTATCAACAGGATTAAGAAGTAAAGGAATAAAAAGAATTGGAAATCCCAAACTCACAGGAAGGCAAGTAAATTGCTGGATGAACATGTATTTTATATATTGTGTGAGTGATAGGATCCCAAAACCATAGAGAACTGGTAGATTCATGCCAAATCTGTAAGGGGCAGCCTTCTCAACCCAAGCCAATTATTGCCTTGATGGGCATTAGGAGCCCAGTGCTGCCGAGTTACCTGATTTACATTTTCAAGAAAACACAGCAATCTAGATTTTTAGATAATATCTTCATACTTTTAAATGACTCAAAATTCTTTAAAACATCAGTTAATCCAAACAAAAAATGACTCTTGGGCTGATTTGGATACTAGTTTATCACCTCTGGGCTAGAGTCTAAAAAACTCTTTACTGCACCGAAATTAGACCAGGGTCTGTCTGGTTCACCATGTGCCTGATTTACATGCTGGCAGGACATGGCAACCAGGCTGAAGCATCATTGGGTAGACAACAGAAATCAGGTTTGGAGCTTTTATTCAGAAAGACCTAGAATGAATGAATAAATAAATAAATATATAAATATATAAATAAACAAGGCGCCTGGGTGGCTCAGTAGGTTAAGTGTCGGACTCTTGATTTCAGCTCAGGTCATGATCTCAGGGTTGTGAAATCCAGCCCTGCGTTGGGCTCCATGCTCAGCATGGAGCCTGCTTAAGATTCTCTCTCTCAGGGTGGAGAGGTGTCTCAGTTGGTTGGGCATCTCCCTTTTGCTCAATTCATGATCCCGGGGTCCTGGGACCGAGCCCCGCGTCTGGCTCCCTGCTCTGCAGGGAGTCTGCTTGTCCCTCTCCCTCTGCTCCCCCCAACTCATGCTCTCCCTCTCTCTCTCAAATAAACAGATAAAACCTTAAGAAAAAAAAAGAGGGGTGCCTGGGTGGCTCAGTCAGTTAAGCAGCTGCCTTCGAATCAGGTCATGACCCAGGGTCCTGGGATCGAGCCCCACGTCAGGCTCCCTGCTCAGCAGGGAGTCTGCTTCCCCCTCTCCCTCTGCCTGCCCTTCCCCCTGCTCGTGCTCTCTCATCTGACCTTCAGAACTGAAGGTTAATCAACTTGTCTTAGTGTAAGCCACTAAATTTGTGGCCACCTGTTACAGCAGCCAGAGGAAACTAAAACAGACAGCAACCAGCCCTCCCCAGTGATAGGCACTAGAAGGGGTTTTAATTGGTATTTTACATTCTTTTTGGGTAAGAGCCTAATCAAAGGTTATCAGGGTTAGTAAATAGTCCCATGCCTCCTCACAAGAGCACCCTCAACAAGTCATCATCTAGCCTCTAGCTGAACACCTTCTACACAGAAAACTCATCATCTCCCATAAATACCTGATGGACTTCAGATACCTTTAAGTATTAGAAAATTCATTTATTTTATTTTGTTTTTAAGATTTTATTTATTTGGGACGCCTGGCTGGCTCAGTCCGTTAAGCAGCTGCCTTCGGCTCAGGTCATGATCCTGGGGTCCTGGGATCGAGTCCCACAAGCCCACTTCTCCCTCTGCCTGCCGCTCTCCCTGCTTGTGCTCTGTCTCTCTCTGACAAATAAATAAATAAAATCTTAAAAAAAAAAATTATTTATTTGACAGAGAGACAGCCAGAGAGGGAACATAAGCAGGGTGAGTGGGAGAGGAAGAAGCAGGCTTCCCGCGGAGCAAGGAGCCCGATGCGGGGCTCGATCCCAGGATCCTGGGATCACGACCCGAGCCGAAGGCAGACGCCCAATGACTGAGCCACCCAGGCGCCCCTATAAAATTCATTCTTGTACTGATCTGACGCCAAAACCAGGGTTCCTTAACTCCCAGACCAGTGTTCTTTTCATTCTATTAAATTCAGCTTGAATAAGGTCTTTAGATATCAAGTTTACAATATAAACAATTTCAAAATAAAATGCACAAGATTCCTAGAAGATCCTATAGAAATTATGACAATATTTACTTTTTAAAGCATTATTACATCAAAAAGTGAGTCAAGAATGATACCCTTTATTTTCCCCAATTGATTTTGCACTAAGCATTACTTTTTGTTAGCATCTTCAACAACCCTATAGGAACAAATAATTATTTCATTTTCATTATAATTAGGTAATTTGTACAATATATACAGGGTTCAACAAACTCTACTAGCTACATCTTTCTATTTTTTCATATCCTACATATAAATCCTTATTTAACTAGTCAAATCAGAAGGAATATGGATTCAGATATGGGTGACTCTCAAAATCCAGTTCCTTAATGGCCTTATAATTTTTGACAGATTGTTAAGCTACTGAGCCTTAGTGTCATTACCTGTAAAATGGGAGTAATACACAGGCTTATGATTGCATAAAATAATATGGATCAATAATAACCATGTCAAACCCAGCAT
Organism: Phoca vitulina; assembly: GCF_004348235.1. Taxonomy (NCBI): domain Eukaryota; kingdom Metazoa; phylum Chordata; class Mammalia; order Carnivora; family Phocidae; genus Phoca; species Phoca vitulina. The sequence continues at coordinate 1,554,245 of NW_022589715.1, read as the reverse complement.
AGGTACATAATAAACATTAATTCCTTTCCCCACTCCAGATAATGCAAAATAAGGAACTAAAAAAGGAGTACTGTTAAGAATAGGGGCATTTAGCCATTAGACACAAAAATGTTTGAGAACTACAAAATAAAATTTACTGGCAGAGTGTGAAAATTCTTTAAATGCCTACACAATTCAGCATTATGCCAACTCATGGTTAAATGTAATTTTCTAAATGTGCCATCACTTTGAAACAATTTTCCTCATTTATCAATAATTTTTAAGTACATACCCAATCAATAACTGACAAGGAATCATAAGCCTTCGTGAGTTGAATGTCACAGGAGCCAAACATCAAAAACGAAAAAGTTTATTCGCTGTTTAAATTGTGTGGATTTAAATATATGCTATTCTATCTGATATGGAATGAATGCCCCCGTACCCTCGCCCAACTCTTTAAAATAGAGGACGCCTGGGAATAAAATGTCTGGAAAGGGCTTAAGAAATCAGGGAGAGAAAGCAACAGGGGGAATGAAATAACTTTCCGAACACATCCGTGTCAACGGTAAGTTGACGCCTCTCTAATCCTGAAATAAAGCTACTGCAGCCACAAGGTAATCAGATGGCATGGTATGTGCCGTTCTCGGCACTGGCCAGTCCACGCCTGTCCTAAGGAATTAGACTGGAGTTTTCCCTTTGGGCACGACCCACAGCTCAGGCGAGAACACGCCAGCACGCTGCGGGGATCCACTCGGGTGACTCCTAGGGATCCGGAGACTCCGTTTTCACAGCCAACACCCACCACGTCTTGAGAAGCCCCCTCCCCAAGCTCCTCCCGCGCCCGCCTCGCCCCAATATTTGCACATGCGTACACCCAATTAAGAAAGGTTAGACCGCTCCCCCTCGATGTGGGTCCCCACGCCCAGATGCCACGCAGCCAGTCCTCCTGCCCTTCTTCGGGCCGCCGGCTTCTCTATCCAGTAATACGCATGTGTAAGACTGTGCCGCCCGGCAACCCTTTGGCCGGCAGGGGTGGAGCGGTAGGCGGGACCGAGTTTCTTGCGCACGCTCGGGACATGCGCAGTGCAGAGGCTGAGGCGCCAGCTGTCGATTTGGAAGTTCCGGGGGGGGGGCAGCGCATGCGCGAGTGTACGCGTTGCCGGCGAAGAGGGGAGCCTGACGACTCGGAAATTTGAATACCACAGTAGCATGGAGTGTGACCTCATGGAGACTGACATCTTGGAGTCGTTGGAAGATCTAGGGTAAGACTGCCAGGGTACGGGTCTCCTAAACCTCACACTGCCGGCCCCCGGGAACACCTCCTCCGCCCCAGTCGGGGACACCTGCCTCTGCACGCCGCACCCGGTGGCTCCTGACTGTCGCCTCCTTATGGCTCCGGGACCCCAATGCCACGTCCACTGTCTGCCCTGCCGGGTCGGGGCCCTTCTAAAGCGACGACCCTAGGCCTTCCCTGTGCTCCCTGCAGCCGAGTTACCCGCAGCGTTTGTCAGTCATGCGTGTCATTGTCTGGGCTCTGGCTTCTCGCCACCCCCCTCCCCGAGCTTCTCTTCTTGCTCCCCATCCTCTTGCCCTACCCCCTCACTCAAGAGGTTGCCAAAGTTGATTCTCTTTTTTTCGTAGCTGTCCTCCAAACTTCCTGCTCCTCTCTTGAGCCCCTATTCCTACCCCACCCCGTTTCTCTCAAAAAATCTCCTTTGCCCAGTCATGTCTGCATGCACTCAGGCTTCCCTAAGCCACATGCCTGCATCCGTTCCGCTAGCCAGCTCACTTATGCACCTCACCTGTCACCACCTTCATGGGAACCATTCACTGGCTGTTTCCCTTGACAGTGACACTCTACTTCGTCGAGTCACCATTAGCCCTTACCCTAGAGGCATCTTCAGCCACCAAGTCCCTACGTGTTTGTTGTGCATTTCCTCTCTTCTGACAATTACCCAACCGTAATTTAGTACCTAGAAGCTGGAAATAGGGCTTCTTACCTCACTGGGTCACTGAGATTAGTGTACTCTTTAAAACTTGAGAATTTAGAACCTTTTGGTCTAAATGTGGTTCCAGAAACAAATTGTGTGATTAAATATTTGTCTACAGGTAAATGGTGTCCAAAATATATATAGATAGATTTAGCTAGCTAAATTTATAAAGTAACAAGTCCTTTATCAAAACCTTCCTCGAAGGTTTTTCTATGACATGGAAACCTTTGGGGGAACCTTTTTTAGGGAAGGACACCGTGAGGTTCTCAGAGTCTGCCCATTTAAGTCATTGCTGTCCTGATAGAAATTCTTGGGAGAAGAAGTGGTAGTGCTTAAATCTTTTTTCTTAAAGTGAATTACCATTGTTCTTTTTTTTTGGAACTTGCTCTGAATTTTCATGAATATTTCAGACTTTAGGGGACTTATTTCTTTGATTAGAGCATAGGTAAAAGTCACATTCAGCAAAATGGTCTCTTTGGTGGACATCTCAGACTAAATTGCTTGCTCACGTATAAATCCATTCATTCAGTAAACATTTTCTTTAGGAACACTTGCCCCTTGGCAGTGTTGGGCTGATCATTTATGGGTCAAAGTGAGGTGGAAAAGAAGTTCACACTGTCAGAATATTCTGTGAGGAGAACTGAGGAAGGTCCCTTTACTTGGAAAGAATGAAGTCCTAAAAGCTTCCTAGAAGAAGTGACACTTAGGGTTAGCATTGAAGGAGTAGTAAAATGAGAGGAGAAGGGAGCCTTATTTAAATGTGGTTGTGCTGCTTGGGTAGATGTTGCCTAGCAATTGGTGATGGATGCTATGTCTTCCCATTATTGTTCTTCTACCCTTTAAACTGTATTTTTTTTCTTTTCTGGAGTACTAAAAAAAGTAATTTTTACTATAATAATTGTAAATCAAGTAAATATTCTAGATGAGTTGTAATGTAAACCGTCAGATTTTCTGAAAACTTTGCTATGAATTTTAAGCCTAACCAATTAGTTTGGTGGCACTCAATCATTAAAATTCATACTTAATTAATTGACATGTACTTTTAAAGGATTCACTGAGAAATACTAAAATTTTAAATGACTTTTATCTTTAATGTGGCACACAGTAGGAATTCAATAACTACTTGTAGAATAAACTAACAAATTATGAATGTGTAGCACAAGGAGAGATTTCTAGGCCTAGTCTCTTTATTGCAATGTCTAATTATATGTGGTTTTGAATCTAGATGCCAGACTATATATAATCTCACTTTCTGTGTAAGATTTTTTCCATTCCATTCAGTGTATAAAAACATAGGTGCATTTTAAAAGAATCAAGTATTGTCATTTCTCTAACATCTCTATACTTCCAAACATCAAATTATCTTAAGTATATTTAATGTTTCATCTTCCATAAGTTTTTATCAATATTTCAGTTAAAAGATAAAATAATCTTCTGGAGAATATATATTTTAAAATTACCCTGAAAATGACAGGATCTTTAGTTCTAGCTGTATTCTAGGTTGGGGTTCATTATTACTATTGTCTTTTATGAATGTTTGCATATTTAATAATACTTTAAAATTATGCTTGAATCACTTTCAGAGGATTAGGATTCAGATGCACCAGTTCACCCAGACATCAACTTGCCAGCAATTATTAATCTTTTAAATTAATTCAGACATTCCTCTGGTACTAGTATGTCTTAATAGCCTTAACTGTCATCAGATATGGAAAAAGGAAATAAATGATTAGCTAGAAAGTTTTTGCTTTCAAAAAAAGTAAAAAAAAAAAACCTAATTGATTTCTAGAAAAGGTAACTTAAATCGTAAACTATAGTATAATCAGCTATCTCTTGTTAATGTGGTTTTAATATTCAGTTCAGTTAAAGTAAGAAAATCCTTGTACAGCAAGAGCTTTCAGTATAATGTATAGAGGTTGACATAATTTAGTAGTATATATGAGTCTCTTAAATATTTATATATATTTTGAAGGGTGGAAATGCAGTTATCATGTAACTTATTTTTCTAATAGATCTTATTAGCTTAAAATTTAAATTTTAGATTTATTTTTCTATAAATTTTATTTACATCTGTAAGTTTGCAGAGTGGTCATCATAACTTATGAAACGATTGTTTATTCATACAAATAATACATAGTGTTTGTATAAAATATTAGGTGTGATTTTATATTCTCCTGAAGTATAATTTTTTACTCACCAGTTACAAGGGTCCATTGTTGGAAGATGGCGCTCTGTCTCAGGCAGTCTCTGCTGGAGCCAGTTCCCCCGAGTTTACCAAACTCTGTGCTTGGCTGGTGTCTGAATTAAGAGTGTTCTGTAAATTAGAGGAAAATGTGCAAGCAACTAACAGTAAGTAAACATTCAGTTTTAGGTACAAAATATAAAAGTAAAATTGGGGTATTGTCAGTTGAACATTATTAGTACTAAACCTGAAGTGTTAAGTTCTTTGTAAATTAAAAAAAAAAAAAAGATTTATAAAGAAACCCAAATACTTTTCTTTCCTCCATTATTTATAGAGATAAAGTGATTTTGGAAGTTGAGAAAACAGATTATAGTTGTGCAACTACTAAAACATTGTGGTAGTTGAAAAGACCTTATTACTGAGATACAGAAATGGGAGACAAGTATAGCATATATGAACTTTCCATTCTTTGTGAAACATGGCTTGTTATTCTTAAATCGGTGGCTAGAACTGGAAATTGGGATGTTTTTCTTAGATTCCAGAAGTACATATAGCATGTAAAGGAAATGCATTATAATTCTGTTATGCATGGGGAGAAAGAGAACACTTAAGAAGTTAGGAATGTATCACTAGATCCATCACAACCAGATGCAGGTCCATCAGATTTATGGTGTTGAGAGCTGTTTTATATTTGCCAATTTTGTTATTGTATTAGCACTAGTTTGTTGACTCTGCAAAAGAGACAAAAGCTTGGAACCCAACACCCCACCATCTGGTTCCCTCCTACTATAGGTAAACCTACAATAGGAGACAAAGAAAAATGCTCTCTAGTTAACCTCCCCTCATGGAGAACTATACACATAATCCCTTTTTTTCCCCCCACACAGAATCGCGTATTGAAGAGCTCATTTTCTTGCATGTTCAGTATATTTAATGTGCGCATGTTAGTTGCAGCCAGTTCTAATTACTAAGGACACTGTCGTGTAACAGTAATGATAGCAGCAACTTACATTTATTAAACAATATGTTGTAAGCAGTTTCCATGTGTTAAGTCATTTAAAACCTGAGGTAGGTTTTATTACTCTTTTATACATTAAACGAGGAAGCACAGCTAGGTTGAATGCACTGCCTGAGGTCACACAACTAGTACGTGATTTAGCCAGAATTCAACCCCAGCAGTCAAGTTTGGGAACCAGTACTCTTTAACACTGCCTCTTGACCTAACATTTCAGAGATTGTAGGAACTTGTGAAAACACCTGTAGTAGATGATAGCTGTTTATAACCTGGAACCCCTTTGTTCACACGAAAACATAGAAGCCAACATACAAAACAGTTAACAGTGTACCTGTTTAGTTGAAATTAAGGGGGAGTACTTTTTGCACAACTCTCTCCTCATCCTCCCCAGCTGTTTCTAAAGGAGTTCTGTGGAATTTGAGTTCACAGAACAGTTTGCAAAACAATGATAATACAGCCTTCCCATTTTACAGGTGAGAACATGCACCCAGGGCGCCTGGGTGGCTCAGTCAGTTAAGTGCCTTTGGCCCAGGTCATGATCCCAGGGTCCTGGGATCAAGTCCCACATCAGGCTTCCTGCTCAGCAGGGAGTCAGCTTCTCCATCTCCCTCCTGCTCGTGCTCGCTCTCTCTAGCTCTCCCTCTCTCTCTCTCGCAAATAAATAAAATCTTAAAAAAAAAAAGGAAGAAAGGAAGAAAGAAAATGGACCCAGGTCAAGTGACTCAAAGTTTGTTAAATTTTGCCCTTGTGTGATAGAGAACCATCAGAAAAGTAAGGAAGAAGGAGCATTGTTTCTCCTCGGTTCACAAGATGAACTCTGTACTTAACATGTTTGGGAACATAGAACTACAAGTCATGTTTGCTAACTTCAAATTTAATCTCACTGGGAATATTAGGCACAAATGAAACTGGAGATTAGTACAGTAATTAAATGCTTCACTTTGTGGTTCACAGGGGGAGGAAATCATTGAGTGCAACAGGACTTGGGGAAGGTCTTATCAAGGAGCCAGTGGCCTTTGATGGAGAGGTGGGATTTGATAGATGAAGGGAAAGTAGAGGGTCTATCAGTCACAGGGAATAACTTAAATGAAGACACAGAAGTGGAAATGACAGTGTTCTTGGGACAGTGGGGAGGCTAGCCTGGCACAAATAGAATATTTTTGAAGGTAAAATGTAACTACTACATACGTGTCATAGGTACTACTATAGTAATATGCAAGGGAAGGTGAAGCATAGAGGCTATGAAGAAATCTTTAAAGGCAGACAAATAGATTAGATGGGGTAGAAGTTAGGAAACGATTAAAGATTCTCAAAAAAGGGACTAACGTAATGAAAACTTCTTAAGAAAATTGGCAGTGGTGTGAGAAAGGATGAATTAGAAGTCAAAGTAACTTGTACTAGGAAAATCCTATTAAAACTTTCTGTTTATATATAACTTTTATGCTAAAGGGAAAAACAGTCATTTTTATTAAAGTTATTTTAATTCTTAAAAGGCCCGAGTGAAGCTGAAGAATTCCAGCTTGAGGTGAGTGGGCTACTAGGGGAGATGAACTGTCCATATCTATCACTGACATCTGGTGATGTGACCAAGCGCCTTCTCGTTCAGAAGAACTGCCTCCTTTTGCTCAGTAAGTTCATGGCTACTAGAATGTAGCTATTACTTTTTTATTCATGTTTTCTTTGACTAATAAACTGGCTGTTGTACTATTTCATTACGGATTTAATTCAGAATGCTACTTAAAGAAAACTATTACATTTCCAACTTAGAAGCTAATGGTGGGCCTATGCATTGGTAGCAGCGTTTGTTTTGTAATTACTACTCTTTTATCATTTAACTTTGCTGGTACTATTGCGCTTCACCTAATATGACCAAAGTTAGCGCCGAGTGTTCAAGTGTGTGATCATTAAACCTTAGCGTTCTAAACTGGAAGCACATTTTAAAATAGACTAGGAAAGTAGTGTGGGAATAATGAAGATTTTTTAATAAAATTAAAGTGTTTTATATTGTGGATATTTCTTTGTGGTTGGGTAATTGGGGATTTTGGTTTTGTTTGTAAATATATCAAATTACAGTATAAAATTTTCTGGAATAGTATTTGAATTGTTCCTGTGCTTATTGATCATTCTGGGAAATTGTTATGAAAATTCTTTCCTTCCATGTTTTTTATATACTAACTACATTCCTTTCTTCACCCTGAAAAACAGTAAGTAGACTCACAAATTTTATTGCCTTAAATGAATTCTCCAGTAAACACAACCAATAGTCTTAACTCACAATTTTTGTAGCAGTCTGAGACACATTTAGATTAAGCTTTGGTTAACTGAATATTATAGTTCTTATTATGACACAGTTCAGAGGATTTTTAAAATATTATTTTTACAACTGTACTGGTTTCTGAAAAATGAGCTCCCAATTTTGAAGGTTCGTTTTTTTAAAAAATGTATTCATCACCACTATACCCAGGCACTGAGTTATTCCAGAATCACTTACATAATTTCCCCTTTGTTGAATGATTGTGGGGGATGGGAGGTAGGCACATAAGATCAGATACTGCTTTAAATACTGATACTGCTGCATGTTCTTATGCATGCATTCAGTATCCTTCAAATTGTGTGATTTCTAGAACTGGCTCAGTGACAGTGTACTCACTCATTCTACCAAAACCTAATCTTTGGCACTCAGGATATGTTATCTTACATAGGAAGATAAGAACTTCATGGAGAGCTTAGTAATGACCATAAATAATTCTTTCAAAGAACTAAGAATTTGGCCTTTCTAGTGTTCCTACTTACAAAAACCACTTTATAAAATGCCTTTGACTCCTTCCTGTTACTTAAGACTGCACTGAATATTATTTTCGGATCGACTTTATTTTAATATGCTATCACCTCAGAAGCTCTTCAGTAATATACAACTATTTGCTTCTCAACTAAATGACTAAAACCAACTAAAGGTTATGCTGCTCTTGGAATTCATGCACACATACACTATTCATTCCTCTTTATCTTTGCTTCTGCTGTTGCCCCTTTAAAATATTCCCCTCAGTTTGTATTCTCTCTGTCATGCTAGTATTTATGTGCTCATTCTCTATTCACTCTGTATAAATATTTCTCATCTTTCCAAGTATCAGTTGTCACCTCTTGATGCTATAATTTTACTTATTTCTCCAGCACCCTTTACCTTACTGATTTGAATTTTTTAATATGTTGTGTTCCAAGGCGGGAAATAACCAATCTCATTAGAATTGTTAGTAAAATAGAATAGTCTTTGAATGAGTGGCTAAAAGACTCTCCTGTGTCTGGTTAGGAAGTTTTGACTGTTCATTGCCTCTCTGGTTGTCAGATTATTTCCCTTAGGTAAAAAAAAAAAAAACAAAAAAAAACCTCAGATATCTGAGTTCCTAATAGATGAAGAATTATTCATCGTGAATGCATATCTTCTTTATTCCTAACTAGATTGTCAGTAGAGATCATCTGTTTTGTTTTATATCTCTAGTGCCCTTCCTAGTACTTTGAACACATCAGTAACAGATAATGTTTTCTGATGGTAATTGTATTGGTGAACTAATGTTTGGATGCCTGAGTTAATGTTGTCCCAAATTTAGAGAACCGGTTTATTAAATCATATGATTTTCTAGAACAAGGGTTGGCAGACTTTTTCTGTAAAGGATGGGACAGTAAATATTTTCAGCTTTGTGAGTCAGAAGGTCTTTGTCACAACTGTTTAACCTCCGCTGTTGTAGCATGTACCAGCCATAGAGATTATGGAAATGAGTGTGGTAATGTTCCAATAAAACCATATTTAGAAAAACAGTGGTTATTTTCATGACAGTGGAATTTTACTTTTTGATCTTTTAACTCCTACAGTTTGCTATATGGAACACATTAAGATTTCATCAAAGCCATTTAGAATGACCTTTCCAGAAACTTGCTGTATTTATTGTTCTAACATTACACCTTGGGTGTAGGAAATGAGATAGTCAAGCTGATCATTCTTTTGAACTTTTTATGAGACTTAAGAGCCCAGAAAATGTCTTTTTCCAAAACTATCTTTCTAATGTTGTCAGAAGGTTCTCACCCGAAATCCTGAGCTCCCAATGGTTATTAATCATCTTTCATAAAAATTTAAATGTCCTTGGGAAAGTTAAAGGAATAAGATTGAATATTTATACCTTCAATTACCTGAAGCAGATTGCAGCCCTCATTATGCCTGGCTGAAATCAACACACGAGGGGATGATATTGATACAAAAGAACTCTGTCAAGAAAAGATCAGAAAGTTTTATTGATGTTGTTTTTCAGGAGTGGGGAGGGGGGAGAGAATGAGGAAGGTAGAGGGAAAGGGAATACTGAGAACTTGGATGGAAGAGGATTTTCTTTAAACAGAGAGGGTGGCATTAGGCTACTGGAAGCCATGAGAAAGGAGCTTTGGGGAGTTTCATGTCTTCCCCCTTTTGTAAGTTTTGACCACTTGAAAATGTTTCATGCCAGTTCTGAACAGACTGCCTAAGTATTGGAAGGTAAGAGAGCAAGAGAGTTATATCACTGGTGCATGTCAGTGGTGAGAAGTAAAATAATAATAATAACCGGTTCTAACTGTTGCCGAAGATTGGCCACCTTCCACCTTTTGTAAATTTGTTAACAGATGCCAGCCCCTGTTCTGGAGTTCCTGAATAGTAGGATATAAGAATCCAGATTTTTAGACGTGATCTACCTTGATACTTTCATTTCAAAGAAGAATCACTTATTTATAAGTTACCCTTTAAACATATATTGATTAAATACCTGAATTACAGAACCAGTTTATATGTTATGTCATTTGCAGGTAAAAATGGTTTTTTTTTCTTGTTTTTATCCATTCTTGCAGCTTTAAAAGTTACGTATCATTAGGTCTATAGAGTTGTGACTCCAGACTTATGACTATTAACTGTAGCTGTATCTCATTTTGAAATCTTATTTTGTTTACTTCAGCATACCTCATCTCAGAACTAGAAGCTGCCAGAATGCTCTGTGTGAATACTCCTCCAAAAAAAGCTCAAGAAGGAGGCGGTAGTGAGGTCTTTCAAGAGTTGAAAGGCATATGTATTGCTCTAGGAATGTCCAAACCTCCAGCCAATATAACTATGTTCCAATTCTTCAGCGGGATTGAAAAAAAAGTAAGACCTTTAGTACCAGATTGTAGTGTATTAAAGGCATAGTCCTACATTTGTTTGAAATGAAGCAAGTTAATTTCTCTTAATGGGAACCTAATGTGCATATTATTAATTGTTACTAAATGAGTTTTGGGTTTTAAATCCTGGATACCTTAAAGAGAAGTTAGTATTTTACTTTTTTTTTTTTTAACTTGTCAGCATGTTTCTCTTTCAAAAAGGAAACTTTACACTTTGATTTATAAGCTGAAATAAGCTAGGTATAATGTAAAAAGAATGAAGACTTAAGTCCTTTTTAAAACTTTATCGTTGAACTTTAACGCAATTAATTTTTAAGTTCTTGATCATTAAATGTTACCACCCTCCTTTCGTTGACTGGACAGAAAAAGATGTAAATGTTTTTGATTTTTAATCCAGTCACTTTGAATCTTATGTTTCAATTGGCAAACTAGGTTTGTTGACTGCTAACATAATCTAGTATGTGAAAATAATTCAGAATTATTTTTATGCCACACATTTAACAGTTAAGAGGTTTTTTAAAATATAATTGACTAGGAGTAAGCCATTTTAATAAATTAATGAATATAAGAGAATGGTATTTGTTATAGCAGAGTTATTCTCTGTATGCATATCTGCTGAACTCCAAGAATTGGTACATTTGCATTGTGGGGTAGATGGACACCATGATGCACAAATTTGGCTGAACTCTACAGGGGAGCAGCACTGTATTCATAGTCCATATTTTTCTGTGTGTTCATTCATCCATTCAGCAAGTACACATTGAGTGCCTACTGTTGTCAGGCACTGTTCTAGGTACAGTGAAGGAATCATGCTTCCATAGGCACGTGAGGAGTGGGACAAGTGAGTGTCTTTATCGTGTGGGTCCTGTACATTTCAAAACATCCTCCACCTTTGCCTCTGTCAGGAATCTTCTTTTGATGGCAAGATATGATGGGAATTGGGAAGATGAGGAGGATATGTTGAACTTTTAGATTTGTTTATTCATTCATTTATGTGTTTGTGTCAGTTAAAGGAGACATTAGCAAAAGTTCCACCTAACCATGTGGGAAAGCCTTTATTGAAGAAGCCAATGGGACCAGCCCACTGGGTGAGTAGCAGTCATCTTGAGTTGTCTTGGTAAAGAACCACTTATCTCATGATGTTGACAGTTTGTGTTGTTTAGGTTATGTTTTCCAATATGTAGTTTCCTAGGTGGACATTCTTAGAGTCCATTTTTGTGAATCTGAAGATTTATTTGGAATAATTTTACTTGTGTAAGATTAGAAACACTTATCTCATAATTTGTAAATATTTCACATAGCTGGTCAAAATAAATTGAAGTTCAGTATGTTTTTAATTGCCAAATGGGTTGCCTTCAAGCCAAAAACATCATTGGGCTAAACTTCACACAGCAAATTATGGGAAAGCTAAATGAGAATTCTCTACTTAGTCTTTATTATGTTTCGAGACATTATTTAGCCTATTATTTCATGAACTTAAAATAACTTTTAGTAGTGTATTAAGTAATTTGCTTTGTGCTAAGTGCTGGGGAATCATTTATGAATGAAACAGACACAGTCTCTGCCGTTTTGGAACCAGGGGGTCAAGCGCATTTAAATTCTAACTGGTCTTTTAAATTTCTTTTTTAGGAAAAGATAGAAGCAATTAACCAAGCCATAGCCAATGAATATGAAGTTCGGAGAAAGCTGCTAATAAAACGTTTGGATGTCACTGTCCAGTCTTTTGGCTGGTCTGACAGAGCTAAGGTACATATAAAATATATATATATTTTTAAGATTTTATTTATTTATTTGAGAGAGAGCACACAAGCTGGGAGGAGGGGCAAAGGGAGAGGGTGAAGCAGACTCCCCCTGAGCAGGGAGTCTGATGACCTGGGGCTCCATCCCAGGACCCTGAGATCATGACTTGAGCCAAAGACATCTGCTTAACCCACTGAGCCACCCAGGCGCCCCATATTAAATATTTTTTAAAAGAGCAGAATATTTATAGACATGAGACTTAAACATGCTTAGCACAGTTTAGATACAGTGGAGAGAGAAATGCATAGGAGACACATATAGGAATTTTTCTTTCGTGAGTTGCTGAGTAGCAATTCTTTCAGCCTTTCAGCAATAATGAAAACATTTTTTTTTCAGCTTTTTAATATTTTTTTAACAAAACCATATGTTTTAGACCATACTGGGAATACTCACTCATAGGAGAAACAGAGTATTTGAAAATCACTAAAAGACTAAATATCACTAAAATAATTTTTAAATTACTCATTTACTGTACTTTAAGCTAACAATTTCATTTGCTAATTAGAAATACTGGATTTAGCAAGACCAGATATTAGTAAGTATTTATAGAGAACTGAAGAATCTGGTAAGATTTCAGTTTTGCTTCAAATTAAATGAGATAATCCGGGTAAAGATCTTGGTCATTCAACAGATATTTATTAAATATCTATTATATGATCAGTGAGCAGAAAGTAATTGACACACGTGACTTCACATCCTTACGACCCTGAAATGGAACTAATCCTTGAACTTAATGGGGAGGTTGGTCCAGTTGTGTATTATATGTTCCCTTAATAGTACATTCATGTTTGAAAACAGATTTTTTTTTTTTTTGAATTTTAGTTGACTCCAAAAAAATTTTTATGTAGTTTTCCTAAATAATGTTATTTTCACCTAAAATCTTTAAACCTTGGCACAGCCCTATTTGGCTGCTAAATTGTTGGGGTAGGTATTTATTTACAGTATTTCAGTGTTGGAAAGAGGTGTTAGAGATCAGTCTTAACTCCTCTCATTTTGTAACTGGAAAAAAACAAACAAACAAATACGGAGACCCAGTAAATGGGAGGCTTTGTCTGAGATCTCACAGCTAGTCCGTATCAACACCAGCAGCAAATTGTTCTCGCCTATGGCTGTTGTGTAGGAAATGCCAGTCCTTTCCTAAGTTATCTTTGATAGAAACAATCATTCAAAAACAAGAAGCCTGCACCTCTTAGCTGGAAAACTATCTACCAACGAAGTCGTGCCCCGACTGAGGCAGCACTGCGCAGTTCTGATTCTGGCCCTGTCTTTACTGGATCGTACAGCTGGTATCCTGACCCACTGTGTCTGAGCTTCCGTCTCTCTCCCCACTTCTGACATCTTTAAAATGCCATGTTTAATCTAGGGGTTATTTTAAGATTCTTTTGAACCGTAATATACAATGATTTTATGAACTATATAAATATATTGGAGAGGATAAGGAAGGACTATACAAATTACACAAATCTATGTTTTCATCGAGTGGAATTTATATACTGATCATCTCATTTTGAAACTTGGTTTTAAATCACTTTATAGAAATAACTTTGCACAAAATGAACCAGTTTCACATAATGAAATTTATGTACTTACATGAAATTTATGTACTTACTATTTCTATATAAAGTGATTGAAATTGCATTTTGAATCAGTTTTATTCGAAACATTAAGCTACCTTCTCAAAGGTTTTTGTCTCCATTCAACAAACATTGAGCACTTACTGTAGGCACAAATGACCATAAGAAAGAAATACAAGACCTGTTCAGGAAACTTCCCTCCAGACAAGCTATGGAATGACAATCTCTTTATCCTTTTAATTATTCAAGTAATTTTTTTCTAATAAAATAGTCACTGATCATTCCATTGTCTTCACCACAGTAGCTATTTTCATTTTTAGTATTGTTTTCCTTGCTTTGTCTGTTTGCACAATTCTAATAAACATACCTTTTTACATCCTTTTTTTCCCATATAATTTAAACATTTACAATATCAATATTTGAGTACCTGCATATAACTGACAGACTTACCAAATATTTTTTTTCTTTGTACTATTTTACTGTGTATTATAGCTGTTGTTTCCAAAATTTAGTAGATAGGAGATTGTTATTTCTCACAATTTAGGCTAATTGGCCTTTTTTTAAAAGATTTTATTTATTTATTTGACAGAGAAAGAGAGACAGTGAGAGAGGGAACAGAAGCAGGGGGAGTGGGAGAGGGAGAATCAGGCTCCCCACTGCAGGGCTTGATCCCAGGACTCTGGGATCATGACCTGAGCTGAAAGCAGCCACTTAACCGAATGAGCCACCCAGGCACCCCGGTTAATTTGCATTTGTTGATTCCTGTCTGGAAAACATTTCTTATATATGTTCGAACTTTATTTTCTCGTGTGTGAAATTTCTGTTTATGTCTTTTGCGGTCTTGTGTTTCACACACATTGAAGTGACGTGCCAAGGTGTCCCAGATTCCCAGTGGTTTGTCTCTCAGGAGCTGACAGTCTTAATCATTAACTTATACTTCTACTAAATGGTTAAAGTAGACTTTTCTTTCTTACTTATTACTTATAATAGAGGAAAGTATTACACGGGGGGATCACTTCAGAAGAAATGTATCCTGTTAATTAGAACAAATCAACTGTAGCTAACATTTTTTATCTCATTGTAAGCAAAGATGATGGGAAAATTCAAAAGCAAAATTATTGAAATGAGTTTACATCCTTATATTTAGATAGATAGAATGAATATGTTTGAGACCAATGTCAGGGGGGACCTTTTTACTCCCACAGTCCTAAAGGAAGCTCCTCTACCCTGTGTGTCCCCTTTCCAACATTATTCCTTGCTGTATCAGCAAGTCTGACAGCTGTGTCTTAGGGTAGTTCTTGACTAGGTAGGAACAATGGTGAGTATAACTAACTTTTTTCCTCCCATCTTAAGCCTAGTAACTATTATTATCAGACATTTTGGAAGTCTTTAACTTATTTAATATCAGTGTTTCTGGGGCGCCTGGGTGGCTTAGTCGGTTAAGCGTCCGCCTTCGGCTTGGGTCGTAATCCCGGGGTCCTGGGATCGTGCCCTGCATCGGGCTCCCTGCTCAGTGGGGAGTCTGCTTCTCTCTCTCTCTCCCTCTGTGTGTATGCTCTCTCTCTCCCTCTGTGTGTATGCCCGCTCTCTCTCTAGCTCTTACTCTCTCTCAAATAAAAAAAAAAAAAAATACGTCAGTGTTTCTATGTCATTTTGAAAATTGACTTTTGTCTTTGAACACTTTGCTTCGACAGAGTCAGACAGAAAAATTAGCAAAGGTTTATCAGCCGAAACGCTCAGTTTTATCTCCTAAAAGTACTATTTCTGTTGCCCACCTCCTGGCTGCAAGACAAGACTTGTCAAAGATTTTAAGGACAAGCAGTGGCTCTATAAGAGAAAAGACTGCCTGTGCCATCAATAAGGTGATTGAAGTACCTTTTATTTTCTTTCAAATATACATTTATTTCTATTAATAAAATACAGTAGTTTAAAATATCTTTCTTATCCCATAGGTGTTGATGGGCAGGGTGCCTGACAGAGGAGGTAGACCCAATGAAATTGAACCTCCACCTCCAGAGATGCCACCATGGCAGAAAAGGCAAGATGGCCCCCAGCAGCAAGCAGGAGGTCGAGGAGGAGGGAGAGGTGGTTATGAACATTCCTCATATGGAGGACGAGGAGGTCATGAACAAGGAGGAGGGAGAGGTGGACGTGGTGGCTACGACCATGGTAGCCGAGGGGGAGGAAGAGGAAATAAGCATCAAGGAGGCTGGACAGATGGAGGGAGTGGAGGAGGAGGTGGCTACCAAGATGGTAGTTACCGAGATTCGGGTTTCCAGCCGGGTGGCTATCATGGTGGTGGCCACAGTGGTAGCTATCAAGGCGGTGGTTATGGCGGCTTCCAAACATCTACATATACAGGAAGTGGATACCAGGGTGGTGGATACCAGCAGGACAATAGATACCAAGATGGTGGGCACCATAATGATCGAGGCAGTGGTCGTGGAGGGAGAGGTGGTCGCGGAGGCCGAGGTGGTCGTGGAGGCCAGGGAGGAGGTTGGGGAGGAAGGGGGAGCCAGAATTATCACCAAGGGGGACAATTTGAACAGCACTTTCAGCATGGAGGTTATCAGTATAATCATTCTGGATTTGGACAGGGAAGACATTATACTAGTTGAGGCTACAGAACCTTACACTTTGCTAGAGCTCAAGTAATAGAAACTTAGTTTCAGAATCCTGAGTCCAGCATCAATTTTGAATTAATGTGAGACCACAGGTGGCAGGCAGATTCCTGCTTGGCATAAGTATTTGTAGGTCTTCATTCAATTCTGTTGGGTTTGTGTTTTTTTTTTTTTTTAAAGGACTTACATGACAAAATTTGTTTGAGAAACACGTACATCTCTCCTTTATATAAAGAACTTTTTAAAAGGTAATTAAAATTGCCTTTAATTGACCAGTAGACTAATTCCACAGTCAGAACATGCATACTTTTTTGGGAAGAAATTACTTGAATAAGTAGTTTTCAAAAAGCGGTTTTGGAAATGACGATTCTCCTAGATTTTTTTAGATTTTCAACTAGGAAATCTTCTTCATATTAACAGTCCATTTGTATGTGTTCTCCTTAAAGTATTCTAATGCCTATTTTCCAAGCACAGTTCTGCCCTGATTGGCTTTTTATTCAGAGAGATTATGCCACATTTACTTCATGATAGACTTTTAGGTCAGTTCCTATTAAATGAGCTCTTCCACAGATAGCACATTCAGTAGCCTTATCCTTTTGATGGAATACTGTACCATATGCTCAACTCTGAAAACCTTGAACACGGCCAAAATCCGTAAAGATTATAAAAGCAAACTAAGTTGTGAACCTATAGTACATGTAGGCATTTATATAGTATAGCAATTCAGACTGACCTGCATCCATTCAAAACAAGTTCCTCTTTAAACCTTATTTTTACTTGAAATCTGTTAGAAGAAACAGCAAACAAATTTGTTTTATGCATGAGTTAATACCACTGGCTCAGCAAATACAAGTTAGTTTGCTTTGGGCAGGAGACTTTTTTTGTAATGGAGGAAATGCACTACCAAGTAAGAGGACAGATTTTTGCTTAGTGCAGGAGGCCCTTTATTATTGCTGCAGAAAACAAAAGCCTGGCTGAGTTGATGTTTTACATTCTCCTTTACTGAAATCAACATGAAGCTTCTTGCTGGGTTTTTGTATACGTAAACATTGTCAAGCTGTGAAAGAAAATGGCTGGAGGTGTGCTTTGTGTGAAAGGTGAGCAATAAAGTATCTGTATGTTCTCTCTCTGGTTTGAGTTTTATTTTAGCTACTTTTAAAAACTGAATTAATGTGGATACTTGTTTCAAGCTTATGAGCTAAGGCATCTGTTCCCCAAAAAATTCTTGAGTGTTTCTTTAAAACATAATTTGTGATGAAAAATAACCCTTACCCTAAAACCATAAATAAATTGAAAAAAAACCCTATTATTTCCAAATTTACCTTTTTCTATAACATTTTAGCTACAAAACTTCACTACTCATTTCTGGCCACTGGGTGTAGCTGTTGTTACACAATGTATTAGGCAAAGCTAAATTAATGGCCCTAATCTTTCAGGGCTTTTTTGGTGTTTTATTTTGTTTCTCCATTCTTCCTAAGAATGAGGGACATTTCTCTTCAAAGGAAGTGAAATGAAAATATGTTTGTAAAAACAGAAATAGTATTTCCTTTTCCTAGTAATTTGGGCCTTTTAGAGTAAAGAATCAACTCATGTCTTACCATAGGATAGCAATAATCTATTTGCTATTGAGATAAGCACATTCTTTTGCTATCTAAAAACCATTTTGAAAGCCTACCTTGATTATTTTGTTAATTTTACCTGTATATTAGATTTTTTTGGCTAGGCTTTACCATTCTAAACTTGAAGACAATTTAAAATACTTTTATTTATCATTAAAGATTTTAAGGTTTGTCTTGAAAGTTGTATTAGCCTCTTTATGCTGTTAAATATGTTTAGTATGTATAGGAGTTTCCTATTAGAGATAAAATTGTCAAGGTTTCGTATCTTAGAATGTATTCACATTTACCTTAGCATTTGCTTTAATCTGTTTTGTAACCAAAGACTCCACAGTATATCTAATGAATATGTTTCATTCTTTTGACAAATATAATTGATTTATTTTTATGGTTAATAGATTGCTTTTCAAATTTGAGCATATAAGCAAGCAAATTATACATTTCTCCATGATGGCTCTAAAATTTGCATCTTCATTTTCTGCTTCAAACTAGAATTTTTTTCCCCGCATTATAAACCCCAAAAAGAATTGTCTTTTAGTTTCTCCTGTTTTGACACAAATTAAGTTCTCGGATAGGATTTCAAACCACCAGTTAGTTTGTTATTATATCAAAATAAAGTTCTTAGATTTTGTGTAGAGCGTGTCTGTTGATTTTACACACATTCTTAACTTTAACTTGTAGTAAGTGAGAACTTAATGGGAATGTGGGAATTTCTTGGAGAAACAAGAGAACAAAATTTTTAGGAGGGAATTTTTGATATATGAAATCTTAAAATGCTATTACTTAGATTGAGAAAGACAGTACCTTTTGTTAGTGCTTTGCTTCTTCCCTACACCAGGAAGTCAACATTCTCTATGAAAATTATCAAAGATATGCCACTATCATTTTCATTTCTTGCTCTAGATCCAAACTGAGCTAGTGTCCAACTATGCTGGACATAGAAGAGTTAAATAAATTCTTGTTAAGGGAAAGCATTTGAAATCATTTCTATGTATACTTAACCTGTTTTTCCCACTGCCCAAATCACTTATATTCTTTTTTTTTTTTTTTAAGATTTTATTTATTTATTTGAGAGAGAGAGAATGAGAGACAGAGAGCACGAGAGGGAGGAGGGTCAGAGGGAGAAGCAGACTCCCTGCTGAGCAGGGAGCCCGATGCGGGACTCGATCCCAGGACTCCAGGATCATGACGTGAGCCAAAGGCAGTCGCTTAACCAACTGAGCCACCCAGGCGCCCCTCACTTATATTCTTATACTTAGATATTTTAGGTAGTGCCCTACCTACATTTCTGGTAGGTAAAATATTAAATATAAAGTATTATTTACCTATATTATATCCATTTGAAGATAGGTTTAGAATGTATGCATATCATTTAACTCTCTTAAGTACTTTGAATGGTATTTGATTCATTTTATTTTAATAGGGCCATTGGGTTTACTTAAAAAATACATCACAGGGTTACCTGATGTTATATATAAAATGTCTTTTTTTTTTCCCTATTCTTGTTTCTCTCATTCCTCACTAACATAATTATAATATTAGAAATGCTCTTTTTGTTCAGTGCTCCATTTCCACATTTGGATACATTAACGTATTCCCACAATTCAAACCATTGATGAAAGAGGTATGCATGTTAGTGTTTGAACTCACTTACCTCAGGTACTTTTAGTCATCTGTAAAAGTATGTTGGTAAAGACATTGCATAAACACAGCTGTTGGAATGAGAACTTCCCCAATATATCCTTTACTTCCCACTAAATGTAAATGAAGAAGCCTGGGGTGGAACTAGAATAAAACATTTTTTTAACATGTTCCCTAGGAATTTGAGGGAAAACCTTAAAAAAAATACAAAGGTAAGTTAGAAAGTCTTGCCTTGGAAAATGTGCAGTGGCAGAGCCGGAAGCAGATAATTACAGCATAAAATAATAAAAAATGAAAGTTATGCCAGGGACCTAGGATAGCAGTGTTCAGTATTACTCATATGAGGTGGAAATTGGCAGAAGTTGGAAAGGTGGTAGAGGCTGGTTAATAGAGGGCACTACGCATCTTCCTGAGTAACTTGGACCTGGTTTATGTACCTCAGTATACCAGGGTAGGCAACATGGTCAGATTTGGATTCTATATAAATCATTGGCTAGAGGAGGGAATAAATTTAAGGAGGAGCAAAGACTGGAATCAGAAGCTTAAGAGCTTAAACTAATGTATACAATAATAGGGATGGGGGATGATTTCAATCTGAAACTTTGGAAAATGTCTGGAGACAGATTTGGGAATGATCAGCATCCAGTGATTTTGCATTGGAATATTCAGTTAGAATAATGATTCTGTATTGAATCACCCAAGAGGGGGGAAAGAGCCTCAGACCAATGATAGGATCTTGGGGAATCACTTAAGGGGTGATGGAGCAGGGTCACAGAAGCAAGAGGAAAACAAGAGCAGCATGGGAATCTAGGTTTAGTAGTAAGGGCAGTAGTCTGTTACACTTCATCAAGACCATTGTGTTACCCCAGTTTCCACACATAGAATGGAGCCCAGGATGGTTGAATAGACTGCCCACATCCACGTAGCTAGTAAGCAGGGAGCTGAAATCAAACCTAGGCCATGTGGCTTCAGAGCTCAGCAACCAACAATTCCAGATGCTACAGAGATTCAGCAAAATATTCATTACATCTTGTGACCTTTTCAATAGATTTTACAGAATACATAACTAAAGCTAGCTTATTGGAGTTTAAGGAAGGATAGACATGAAAGTAAGTTTAGACTTTCCAGAAGCTTTACTGGAGAAGGACAGAGTAAAATAATAATGTAAAACTTAATGGGATGAGGAGGAGCAAGATGGTAGAGGAGTAGGAGACCTAAATTTTGTCTGGTCCCAGGAACTCAGCTAGATAGGTATCAAACCATTCTGAACTCCTACGAACTCAACAGGAGATCGAAGAAAAGAATAGCAAACAGAAAAGCGACCACTTTCTGGAAGGTAGGACATGTGGAGAAGTGAATGCAAGGCGATATTCGGGAGGATAGACGGTGGGGGGAGGGGGGCTCCATCAGCCGCTACCGGCAAGTGATAAAGCCGCGGAGCACAAAATCAGAACTTTTAGAAGTTCGATCCACTGAGGGACGTGCCTCCAGTGGCTAAGCGGGGGGTGGAACCCTCACGGGACAGTGTGGTCTCAGGACCCTCGGGGTCACAGAAACACCGGGGGTGCCTGAGTGCAGCAGAGCTCCCAGGTATCAGAGCGGGAAAGCCGGCTGCAGAGACGGAGCTGAGGCGCGGGCTCTCAGCTCCGGGTTGCCATAAACCGTGATCCTGGGCACAGTCAGGCCACTGCTCCTCCAGCAGGGACCCAACAAGCAGCAGATCCGGGGAGACGCCCCTTCCTCCCCCAGGAGGAGCTGCACGGGAGCGCACCACGGGGATCTGCGGGGTTTGGAGACTCCACACGGGGTTGGGCGCCCAAGATAGAAATGCTTGGTCACAGGCCGGGTGAGCACGGAGTGTGGCCGGAGACTGGGGAGACGGGAGTGACTGACTGCTTTTCTCTGGGGGCTCACTGAGGAGCAGGGACCTGAGTTCTCGGCTCCTCCGGGTCGGAGATTGGGAGGCCGCCATTTTCACTCTCATCCTCCAAAGCTGTACGGAAAGCTTGCAGGGAACAAAGCTCCTGAGAGCAAACCCGAGCAGATTACTTAGCCCGGACGGGCAAGGGCGGGGCAATTCCGCCTCCGGCAAAGACATTTGGGAACCATGGCAACAGGCCCCTCCCCCAGAAGATCAGCGAGAACAGCCAGCCAAGACCAAGCTTACCGATCAATGAGAACGGCAGAACTCCAGCACTAGGGGCAGAATTCGAGAGATAAGTGATACCATAAGACGAAACAACATTAGAATAATTGGGATCCCAGAAGAAGAAAGAGAGGGGCAAAGGTGTATGGAGCAAATTATAGCAGAGAACTTCCCTAATTTGGGGAAGGAAACAGGCATCAAAATCCAGGAGGCACAGAGACCCCCCCCCCAAAATCAATAAAAATAGGTCAACACCCCGACATCAAATAGTAAAACTTACGAGTCTCAGAGACAAAGAGAAAATC
This sequence comes from Phoca vitulina, assembly GCF_004348235.1. Taxonomy (NCBI): domain Eukaryota; kingdom Metazoa; phylum Chordata; class Mammalia; order Carnivora; family Phocidae; genus Phoca; species Phoca vitulina. The sequence goes on along the minus strand of NW_022589715.1, from coordinate 1,532,206 downwards.
CTGAAAGCAGCTCGGGACAAGAGGTAGGTAACCTACAATGGTAGAAACATTAGATTGGCAACAGACCTATCCACAGAGGCCTGGCAGGCCAGAAAGGGCTGGCATGATATATTCAGAGCACTAAATGAGAACAATATGCAGCCAAGAATACTATATCCAGCTAGGCTTCATTGAAAATAAAAGGAGAGATAAAAAGCTTCCAGGACAAACAAAAACTAAAAGAATTTGCAAACACCAAACCAGGCCTACCGGAAATATTGAAAGGGGTCCTCTAAGCAAAAAGAGAGCCTAAAAGTAACATAGACCAGAAAGGAATAGAGACAATATACAGTAACAGTCATCTTACAGGCAATACAATGGCACTAAATACATATCTTTCAATAGTTACCCTGAATGTAAATGGGCTAAATGCCCCAATCAAAAGACACAGGGTATCAGACTGGATAAAAAAACAAGACCCATCGATATGCTGTCTGCAAGAGACTCATTTTAGACCCAAAGACACCTTCAGATGGAAAGTGAGGGGGTGGAAAACCATTTACCATGCTAATGAACATCAAAAGAAAGCTGGGGTGGAAATCCTTATATCAGGCAAATTAGATTTTAATCCGAAGACTATAATAAGAGATGAGGAAGAACACTATATCATACTTAAAGGGTCTATCCAACAAGAAGATCTAATAATTGTAAATATCTATGCCCCTAACATGGGAGCAGCCAATTATATAAACCAAATTTAATAACAAAATCAAAGAAACACATCAACAACAATACAATAATAGTAGGGGACTTTAACACCCCCTCACTGAAATGGACAGATTATCTAAGCAAAAGATCAACAAGGAAATAAAGACTTTAAATGACACACTGGACCAAATGGACTTCACAGATCTATTCAGAACATTCCATCCCAAAGCAACAGAATACACATTCTTCTCCAGTGTCCATGGAACATTCTCCAGAATAAATCACATACTAGGTCACAAATCAGTCTCAACCGGTACCAAAAGATTGGGATACTTCCCTGCATATTTTCAGACCACAATGCTCTGAAACTACAACTCAATCACAAGAGGAAAGTTGGAAAGAACTCAAATACATGGAGGCTAAAGAACATCCTACTAAAGAATGAATGGGTCAACCAGGAAATTAAAGAAGAATTAAAAAAATTCATGGAAACAAATGAAAATGAATACACAACTGTTCAAAATCTTTGGGATGCATGAAAGGTGTTCCTAAGAGGAAAGTATATAGCAATACAAGCCTTTCTCAAGAAAAAAGAAAGGCCTCAAATACACAACCTGATCCTACACCTAAAGAAGCTGGAGAAAGAACAGCAAATAAAGCCTAAACCCAGCAGGAGAAGAGAAATAATAAAGATCAGAGCAGAAATCAATGAAATAGAAACCAAAAGAATAGTAGAACAGATTAATGAAACTAGGAGCTGGTTCTTTGAAAGAAATAATAAGATTGATAAACCCCTGGCCAAACTTATCAAAAAGAAAAGAGAAATGACCCAAATAAATAAAATCATGAATGAAACAGGAGCGACCACAACCAACACCAGAGAAATACAAACAATTATAAGAACATATTATGAGCAACTACATGCCAGCAAATTAGACAATATGGAAGAAATGGATGCATTCCTAGAGATGTATCAACTACCAAAACTGAACCAGGAAGAAACAGAAAACCTGAACAGACCCATAACCAGTAAGGAAATTGAAGCAGTAATCAAACATCTCCCAACAAACAAGAGCCCAGGTCCAGATGGCTTCCCAGGGGAATTCTACCAAACATTTAAAGAAGAATTAACACCTATTCTTCTGAAACTCTCCCAAAAAATAGAAATGGAAAACTTCCAAACTCGTTTTAGGAGGCCACCATTACCTTGATCCCAAAACCAGACAAAGACCCCATCAAAAAGGAGGATTACAGACCAATATCCCTGATGAACATGGATGCAAAAATTCTCACCAAAATACTAGCCAATAGGATCCAACAGTACATTAAAGGATTATTCACCACGACCAAGTGAGATTTATTCCTGGGCTGCAAGTTTGGTTCAACATCCGCAAATCAATCAATGTGATACATTAATAAAAGAAAGAACAAGAATCATATGATCCTCTCAATGAACGCAGAAAAAGCATTTGACAAAGTACAGCACCTGTTCTTGATTAAAACTCTTTAGAGTGTAGAGGGGCGCCTGGGTGGCTCAGTCATTAAGCGTCTGCCTTTGGCTCAGGTCATGATCCCAGGGTCCTGGGATCGAGCCCCACATTGGGCTCCCTGCTCTGCGGGAAGCCTGCTTCCTTCTCCCGCTCCCCCTGCTTGTGTTCCCTCTCTCGCTGTGTCTCTCTCTGTCAAATAAATAAAATCTTTAAAAAATAATTAATTAATTAATTAATTTAAAAAATAAAACTCTTTAGAGTGTAGGGATAGAGGGTATATATCTCAATATCATAAAAGCCATCTATGAAAAACCCACAGCGAATATCGTTCTCAATGGGGAAAAACTGAGAGCTTTCCACCTAAGGTCAGGAACACAGCAGGGATGTCCACTATCACCACTGCTATTCAACATAGTACTAGAAGTCCCAGCCACAGCAATCAGACAACAAAAAGAAATAAAAGGCATCCAAATTGGCAAAGAAGAAGTCAAACTCTCACTCTTTGCAGATGATATGATACTTTATGTGGAAAACCCAAAAGACTCTACCCCAAAACTGCTAGAACTCATACAGGAATTCAGTAAAGTTGCAGAATATAAAATCAATGCACAGATATCAGTTGCATTTCTATACACCAACGACAAGACAGAAGAAAGAGAAATTAAGGATGGTTAATTTGCAATTTACAATTGCACCCAAAACCATTAGATACCTAGGAATAAATCTAACCAAAGAGGCAAAGGATTTGTACTCAGAAAAATTATAGAATACTCATGAAAGAAATTGAGGAAGACACAAAGAAATGGAAAAACGTTCCATGCTCATGGATTGGAAGAACAAATATTGCAAAAATGTCTATGCTACCTAGAGCAATCTACACATTCAATGCAATCCCTATCAAAATACCATCCACTTTTTTCAAAGAAATGGAACAAATAATCCTAAAATTTGCATGGAAACAGAAAAGACCCCAAATAGCCAGAGGAATGTTGAAAAAGAAAAGCAAAGCTGGCAGCATCACAATTCCAGACTTCAAGCTCTATTACAAACCTGTAATCATCAAGACAGTATGGTACTAACACAAAAACAGACACATAGATCAATGGAACAGAATAGAGAGCCCAGAAATGGACCCTCAACTCTATGGTCAACTAATCTTCAACAAAGCAGGAAAGGATGTCCAATGGAAAAAAGACAGTCTCTTCAACAAATGGTGTTGGGAAAATTGGACAGCCACATGCAGAAGAATGAAACTGGACCATTTCCTTACACCACACACAAAAATAGACTCAAAATGGATGAAAGACCTAAATGTGAGACAGGAATCCATCAAAATCCTAGAGGAGAACACAGGCAGCAACCTCTTCGACCTCAGCGCAGCAACGTCTTCCTAGAAACATCACCAAAGGCAAGGGAAGCAAGGGGAAAAATGAGCTATTGGGACTTCATCAAGATAAAAAGCTTTTGCACAGCAAAGGAAACAGTCAACAAAACCAAAAGACAACCGACAGAATGGGAGAAGACATTTGCAAATGACATATCAGATAAAGGGCTAGTATCCAAAATCTATAAAGAACTTATCAAACTCAACACCCAAAGAACAAATAATCCAATCAAGAAATGGGCAGAAGACATAAACAGACATTTCTGCAAAAAAGACGTCCAAATGGCCAACAGACACATGAAAAAGTGTTCAACATCACTCGGCATCAGGGAAATCCAAATCAAAACCTCAATGAGATACCACCTCACACCAGTCAGAATGGCTAAAATTAACAAGTCAGGAAACGACAGATGTTGGCGGGGATGCAGAGAAAGGGGAACCCTCCTACACTGTTGGTGGGAATGCAAGCTGGTGCAGCCACTCTGGAAAACAGTATGGAGGTTCCTCAAAAAGTTGAAAATAGAGCTACCCTATGACCTAGCAATTGCACTACTGGGTATTTACCCCAAAGATACAAATGTAGGGATCCGAAGGGGTACTTGCACCCTGATGTTTATAGCAGCAATGTCCACAATAGTCAAACTACGGAAAGAGCCAAGATGTCCATCAACAGATGAATGGATAAAGAAGATGTGGTATATATATACAATGGAATATTATGCAGCCATCAAAAAAAGAAATCTTGCTATTTGCAACAACATGGATGGAACTAGAGGGTATTATGCTAAGTGAAATAAGTCAATCAGAGAAAGACAAGTATCATATGATCTCACTGATATGAGGAATTTGAGAAACAAGACAGAGGACCATAGGTGAAGGGAGGGAAAAAATGAAACAAGATGAAACCAGAGAGTGAGATAAACCATAAGAGACTCTTAATCTCAGGAAACAAACTGAGGTTTGCTGGAGTGGAGGGGGGGGGGGGAGGGTTGGGGTGGCTGGGTGATGGACATTGGGGAGGGTATATGCTATGGTGAGCGCTGTGAATTGTGTAAGACTGATGAATCATAGACCTGTACCTCTGAAACAAATAATACGTTATATGTTTACAAAAAAAAAAAAAAAGAATAAGATAGTAGGAAGGGAAAAATGAAGGGGGCAGGGAATCGGAGGGGGAGATGAACCATGAGAGACTATGGACTCTGAGAAAAAAAACTGAGGGTTTTAGTGAGGGGTGTTGGGGGGATGGGCTAGCCCGGTGATGGGTATTAAGGAGGGCACGTATTGCATGGAGCACTGGGTGTTATACGCAAACAATGAATCATGGAACACTACATCAAAAACTAATGATGTAATGTATGGTAACTAACATAACATAATAAAATTAAAAAAAAAAAAAAAAAACTTAATGGGATGAAGTGTATTCTGAGAGGTTACAAAAAGCCAAGGAAATTTTCAAGAAAATGTAAGTGAATATCTACAAGAACCCAAGACGGTCAACTGCAGAATTCTCTAGGAATTCAAAGCAAACCTATCTATCATTGGCTGTATCTTAATGCCATTTTTTTATGAGGCATTTACAAGATGGTTGAGATAAATCAGGTTTTCTTGGGGAAAGGTGTGAAAAGTACAAATAATTCCTCAGAAAAGAAAGGTTTCTTAGTTTTGCATAGTTCCCAGCACTCACCACAGCCTTAGTGAGCACTGGCTCTCATCTCCTAAGGCACACACCATACCTGCTTCAGAATCCTCTCTCTCAGTGGAGACCAGTTGTGGGGTATAGAAGACCAAGCACAAGTCATCTTTATTAATGTGAAACTATAGAGAAATTTGTTTCATTCTAACTAATCTTTGATTAACAGAAATTAGTGAAAAAAATTCTAATGAAACAAGTAGAAAGTAAATCCCAACCTAAAGAGATGAGGGAGGGCTATTTTGTAATCCCATTTACAATGATGATGAGATATAATAGTTTTAAATCTTGCAGTGCTGTGAACAGTTACCTTCTTACCCTGTTATTTAAGTGCTTGCCATGGAAAAACAAAAGTAATAGAAAGCATGTTTCCCCCAGAGCACTTCTCTGTAACAAACTAGGGCAATGAAATGTGTACCCACATTAAAATTAAAAAGCAATGTATGGATACAACAAATTCTTGCTAACAATTCACTTAGAGCACCGGGAGACAGGTGATCTGGATTCAGAACGCTAGCGCACTAGCCATTATCTACCAATCTATACGATGAAGGTAGTAATTCCCACCTTCATAGAATAGCTATGCAGATTAAGTGACAATCTATATGAATTGCCCTCAGTGTTTGGTACATAATCTGCACTCAGTGTTTAGCTACTATCACTACAGAGGTAATTACTACTCAGGAACATGTTAAACAGAACCTTAGGGAGAATCTCTCTCTTCCCTTCCTGGTTCAAGTTTGGAATAAATGTTGCAAAGAAGTTCATATCATTCAGTTCTCCTTATTACAACTTCAAAACAGCCTAAAATATCTTGATATCCCACATGCATACAGAATCTATGAGGGACAATCTTCTATGCATCCTTTTGCTTCTTGATTCTAGTTTTTGTCTAATAAGAGAATCTTTTCTTGTGCATTTGGTGTGTGTGTGTGTGTGTGTGTGTGTGTGTGTGTGTGTGTGGAACAGAGCAGCTTTGTGTGTGGAACAGCATCATCAAGGACAACAAAGGAATGAGGTGAAGATTAGGAGACTCATTCCTATTAAATCTCTGTCAAATATTCTCTCTAGTTGGGCACTTTTTTAAAAAATAAAAAACAAGGTAAAATAAGAAGGTAGGATGATGCCTCTGATATGGTATAGGGTTTTCCAAAATGGAATTAGCAAGAATATGCAGTCATTGCAAGGGATATGCTGCTTGAATGGATTGCTCTAAGCAAGGGAATAAATTCCCAATCCTCATCTTCCACAAATACTCTTCCCCAAAACTAGCTGAGAAAATAACTTTTTCCACTTTGCCAAAAAACAGACTAGCAAACAAACAAAAAGTCCACAATACATCTCTGACATCTTCCTCTTGGGAATTGTGCCAAGTGTAAAAAACCCTCTGGATACCAAACACAGAGACCATAAAAAATACTGTTCAAAGAAACTTCCTTTAACATCTATTTAAAGCATTCTAGCCCTTTAAATCCCTTTATACTTATTTCCCTTAAGGATCAAATTGGCCTGTCTAGGGATATTCTGAATTCAGAGCAACCAAAAGAGTATTGGTTTAGTTATATGGATTCTTTTAAATATAACTGGACTATTTCATAAAAACCAAATCTATTAAGATACACTGGATAAAACTTAGAGAAAAAAGGTTAAATGATTTCTTTCAGATTCAGGGGTCTTTATCCAATAAGATAGTTAGAACCTATTTTATCAAATCATGTCATGAGATCTTTATTCCTATCACAGTCAATGCTCATTTCATTTTACAGCAAACAATAAACATTTAAATTTATGATAAAACACTTTGTATATATTGGGCGCCTGGGTGGCTCAGTCGTTAAGCGTCTGCCTTCGGCTCAGGTCATGATCCCAGGGTCCTGGGATCGAGTCCCACATCGGGCTCCCTGCTCGGCAGGAAGCCTGCTTCTCCCTCTCCCACTCCCCCACTTGTGTTCTTGCTCTCGCTATCTCTCTCTCTGTCAAATAAATAGATAAAATCTTTAAAAAAATGGGCGCCTGGGTGGCTCAGTTGGTTAAGCAACTGCCTTCGGCTCAGGTCATGATCCTGGAGTGCCAGGATCGAGTCCCGCATCGGGCTCCCTGCTCAGCAGGGAGTCTGCTTCTCCCTCTGACCCTCCCCCCTCTCATGCTCTCTCTCTATCTCATTCTCTCTCTCAAATAAATAAATAAAATCTTTAAAAATAAAAAAAAATAAAAAAAAATAAAAAAATAAAAAAATACAAAACACTTTGTATATAAACTTAAAAACGTGCAGGTGAGCAGAAAAGCTTAAGGACCACTAACTGGTAAATGTCTTCATGTATGTATGAGGACTACTTCATTAATAATGCACTGTCCTAGACCAGAAATAGCTGTCTGTATTTTGTACACTAGACAAGCTTCCTCTTGAGAATATAATCTCTACTATCACTGGAGTGTATAGAACACCCCTTCGGAAGTCGTTTTAGCTATCGAAAAAGCAAGAATGATGGTGTGTGGTACTGGAATTTTTTTTAAATTTGGAATTTTTAAAAAATTGTTTCTTATTAATTTTAAGTAGGTAATACATGGCTCAAAATTCAAAATGTAGAAAGAAGTTATTCAGTGAAGTCTCCTCAATTTTGTCCCTTTGCCACACAGATAGGTTTCCTCCCAATTTTGCAGTTTCCAGCACTCACCACAGCCTTAGTCAGCACTGGCTCTCACGTCTCCTAAGGCACACCTGCTTCAGAATCCTCTCTCTCAGTGGAGACCTCCCTTACCCCTCCTCCCCCTGACAGACATCTAATTTGTTAGGGGTGTGTATGTGTCCTCTTTTAGAGATATTTTAAACATATAAAGAGAGTATATTCATTTTTTCCCTCCACTTGTACACGAATAATGGCACGCAATATGTTACTCTCCTCATTTTTTACTTCTCTCGTGTCCGAGTAGATCTTGAGAGGTCACAAGCAAGAGCCTGATCTGGACACGTACCGCTGGGGTTTGAAGCCTAGCTTCACCACTTACTGTGTGTCCTTGGGCCTGTTAAGTTTTCTGTGCCTCAAGTTTCTCAGTGGTAAGAACTCAGGTTACTGCAGAGATTCAGTGAATGACCGTATACAGAAACTACTTAGAACGATGCCCGGCATACCGTAAATGCTATATTAGCTTCTGCTACAACTGCTATTGTTACTATCATCATCACCTTTAGGATACATTCCCAGACACAGAATTACTAGGTCAAAAAGAAAATACACGTCGAATTTTGACAGATGTTGCCAAAATGGTCTTCATCAAGGTTCCACAAATTTACATTTCCTACAGTGATGTGTGAATTGAATGTCTACTTCCCAACACGCATGCCAAGAAAGTATTTAAATTTTTTTAGTCTGATGAGTGAAACTGTTACTACAGTGTAGTTTTAAGTTATATTTCTTTTTAGTGAGGAGGGTAACATATTGTGTGCTCTGGATTTCTTTCGGCGTGAATTTTTTGTTCAGTTCCTTTGCCCATTTTATTTGAAACCCGGAACTTGAATTTGTCTTAATGTATTTGTAGCTCTGTGTACTGTGTCATACTTAGAAAGGCTTTCCCTATCTAAGATCATAATTTAAAGTATTTATCCCATAGTTTATAATATGGTTTGATCTTTTTCCATTTAAATCTTTCATTCACTTGGAAATCATCATGGTGTAAGTTTTGAGATATAAATCTAAATGTATTTTAAGCTTGCTACCCAGTTGTCCCAAATTATTTTACTGAATATTTTCTGAAATGATATGAGATGCCTACTTTATCATATACTCAATTACCATATTTCTTCTTCTATTTCTGGACTTGCTATTCTTTTTTTTTTTTTGGACTTGCTATTCTTTATCTATCAATTCATACCCTTATAATATTGTTTTACTTTATGTTTCAGTATCTGATGGAGCTAATTAGTACTCACTCATTAGTCTTTTTCAGATATTGCCTACCTATTCATGTTTGTTATTTCCTCCCATGAACTTCAAAATCGATTTGCTAGTGCAAAAAAAAAAAATTTCCTCTTAGAGTTTTTTACAGATTGCAGTAAGAAATTCAAAGGTTCACTTGAAGAAAACTGAAATCTTCATGATGTTTTCTTCTTATCCAAAAATTTAGTGCCTTTCCATTCATTTCAATCTTCTTTTGTGTCTCTGAGAAGCATTTTAAAGTTCAATTTGCTTGTTTCTTTTTTTATTATTATTAAAGATTTTACTTATTTATTTAGAGAGATAGAGTGCACAAGCAGGTAGGGGCAGAGGGAGAGGGAAACAGAGAATCTCAAGATCTCAAGCAGACTGCACACTGAGTGCAGAGCCTGACACGGGGCTCAATCCCAGGACCCTGAGATCATGACCTGAGCCAAAATCAACAGTCAGATGCTTAACCAACTGAGCCACCCAAATGCCCCTGCTTGTTTCTTTCTTTCTTTCTTTCTTTCTATCTATCTATCTATCATCTATTTATTTATTTATTTGACAGAGAGAAACACACCGAGAGAGGGAACACAAGCAGGGGGAGTGGGAGAGGGAGAAGCGGGCCTCCTGCTGAGCAGGGAGCCCGATGCGGGGCTCGATGCGGGGCTCGATGCGGGGCTCGATCCCAGGGTCCTGGGATCATGACCTGAGCTGAAGGCAGACGCTTAACGACTGAGCCACCCAGGCGCCCCAACCCCTGCTTGTTTCTTATTAAGTTTATTCCTTGATATCTTAACTTCTGTCACTCATCAATGAGGTCTTTTATTTTGTTTTATCTTCTTATTGCTGTATTTATGAAAACTATTTCTGTCTTTAATACCCAACTACTTACTGATTTTTCTTTTTGTTGTAGTAAGTTTTCAGTTGATTCTCTTGGGTTTCTAAAGATAGAGTCATATCATAGTAGTAATTTTCCTACTTTTAAATATTCATCTCCCTGGGGCGCCTGGGTGGCTCAGTGGGTTAAGTGGCTGCCTTTCAGCTCAGGTCATGATCCCAGGGTCCTGGGATCAAGTCCCATGTCTGGCTCCTGCTCAGCGGGAAGCCTGCTTCTCCCTAGCCCTCTGTCCTTCCACCTGCTTGTGCTTTCGCTCTCTTTCTCTGTCAAATAAATAAGTAAAACCTCTAAAAAGAAAGAAAGAAAAAAACAAGTTTACCAAAAAAAATAATAAAAAAGTATTGATACTCCTATCTTTTTATCTATTTGTATTACCTAATACCTCTCAAAGCAATGTTAGATAATAGTGAGGATAGGCCTTCTTATCTTAGATAAGACTTTAGCATAAGTGCTTGCAGTGCTTCCTCACTAGGAATCATGCTGGTTTTGGGGTTGAGATATATAAATTTTAATCACATTCAGAAATTTGCATCTATTTTTATTTTTAATACTATTTACATCAAAATGTGTTGAATTTTTCAAGTGTTTATTTAGTATTTATTAAGATGATCATATATTTTCACTCTTTAGATTTATTAACATAATCAAATATTCAGAGATAAATGAATATTGAACCATCCTTAAAACTCTAGTATGAACCTTCAGATGAGATTATTCTAGTTTTCGTATTTGGGGCAATTCTTACTGAGTTTGGTGCCAGTACTATGTTTGCTTTATTTAAAAGATTTTAGAATTTTTTTTCTTCTGTTCTAGAACAATGTAAGTTATACTGAAACTATCTATAAGAGTCTGATAGTATTTTCTAGTAGAACCATCTGATGATAACTTTGAACAGTAACTTCAACGATGCCACTTTTTTATTAAGTCAGTTTTTGCAGATTATATTTTCCTAGAAAATTATCCATTTTAAGTAGGTTTTTTGGTTTACTCTAGATTTGAGTAAAGTAGCCATTTATTTTACTTCTTTCTCATCTATTAAGGTATTCATGTATTTAAGACTTTAACTTTCCCTCTGATTACTGCCTATGCTGAATCCTGTAGACAGTTTGTGCAATGTTTTTGTGATCATGTGTTATACCTTCTTCACTGCAACATGTAATCAATAGTCAAAATTTCTTAAGTAACATATTTTACCTTCTTTTTTGAATACCGTCTTTGAAATCAGGCATGTTTTATACCCACGGCACATTTTAATTTGGACTAGCCACATTTCAAGTGCTTTATAGCCACACTGGGTAGCACCTGGCGTTTTGGATGGCATAGGTCAGAACTTATTTTTTGTGTACTTGGTACTTGGTGTATCATGAGCTGAAAAGGTGAAAATAACATTAATATATTTCTGTGTTTTTCTTGTTAAATCTCCTATACTTCCTGTTCTATAAATGATGCTCTGTAATTTGGTGAAAAAATATTTGTAACTATTATATTTTCATTGTGGGCTATATTCTTTAGCATTAAAATAGGCCTGTCTTGGTCTCTTTTTGTGTCTTTTGCCTTGAATTTAATTTTGTGTGATACTATGTTTATGAGTGATGTTTTATCTTTGTTTTCATTTACCTGATGTATCTTTGCCTGTTTTTTAACTTTTCAAGCATCTGAATCACTAATGACAAGTGTCTCATACATAGCTGAGAACTGGATTTTTCTTTACCAATCTGAGAATCTTTTTACTAGTTGAGTTTAGCCCATTTACATTTATATGACAGGTATATTTGAACTTAGTTCTGTCTTATTATTTTAGGATTGGTTTTCCATTTTTATGACTTTTAAAAGTTATAAGGTCTCTCTGCTTTGGTTTTTATATTCCGGTATTTAGAAAGATTTAGAGTTTTGTTCAGGTGTTTACCTTTATAACTATGCAGAACTGCCTCCACCTTCTATTCCTCTAGAATTATTAAGAAAAGTCATTGGAAACCTAGAAATAAGGCCAAAGATGGCTTCACGACTTTTGGGTCTCATTCTAAAGTAGAGTCTAACAAGCATAACTAAGGGTCATCTGACTTTCCAGAGCAGTGATTCTCAAATGCAGTATCCAACTAGCAGCATCAGCACCAACATTACCTAAGCACCTGTTGGAAATGCAAGTTCTCAGGCCCTACTCCAGACCAGCAAAATCAGAAACCTTGGATGGGGCCCAGCCGAGTGTTTGAACAACACCTGCAGATAATTCTGATGCATGGGCTGTGTTTTTCAGACAAGAGCAATTTTGCCCCATAGAGAGTATTTGGAAATGTCTGGAGACATTTTTGCTTGTCACAATTTAAGGGAGAAGAGGATGTGCTCCTGGTATCTAGTGGTGTACCCTGCAATGTACAGGACAGCCCCCACCCCTTCGCTCCAAAAATCATCTGCAAACAAATGTCATTCAAGCAGAGTTTGAGAAACTCTCTTCTAGGGAAATATAACGTTGTTTGCTATACTATTTATTATGGATAAGGACCCAGACACTAACTTGAAGAAAACTTGATAAGATGCAAAGGATTTTTATCTGGTAGAGATTCAACTTATTTCTGCGCAGTAGAGAAGATAATCTAAATCTTAGGGTTGAATTGCCCAGCAGGATATTGCCTTAGTTCTCTATTATTGTGACACAATACCCTAAAACTTAGTAGCTTAAAACAACACAAAGCATTTATTATTATCATGGTTTCTGTGGATCAGGAATTCATTAAGTGGCTTTGATATGTGGAGAAACAATTTTCAGACGATCTGTAACAATGTGGTTTGTTTGTTTTCCGGTGAGAGGTCTTCTGACATCTGTTTAACTACCCTTTTATGCCCCCTCTATTATGCCCCTGGGGTTTTTGTTTTGTCTTAATTGTTTTTAATTTTGAGCTTTTATCCAAAACTTGTGGGAAGTTCATCTAGGGAAGGAGCCAGGATAATGTCCAGGCCAGGTGCAATTTGTCATGACCCTGGGTTTTGCATGTAAGTTCAATTAGCAAAGGCTAATAGGCAGAGATTGGCAATTGTGGATTTTTTTTTTTCCACCACGAAAGACTGTAGCACTCTGCTATGGTAGAGACAGATGGTTTTCTTGCAAATATTCCCTGTCTGTGTGCTCTGCTTCTTCTGCGAACCAAACCGGGTCCAGAAAGCTCCTGCCACTGGCTGGTCCATGCATTCTTTCTGTTGTGAACAAAGGATTGAGGATATGCTCTTCGAATGTGCCTCTTTGTGTTGAGATGGGTACTTGTAGCTGTTTTTGTTTGTTTGTAATCTCTCTACTACAGCAATTTCCCTCCAGGTCCTCCTGCAAGCCTCTGACCAATCTCTGATGCCCTGGGGCCCATCTTTCCTGTTGGGCATAGGATTTCAGAGTCCTCCTAGTTGCTCTGCAAATGGAACTTCTTTCTTGTTTTTATTCTCCTTGCGGTTTTTTTAATCATTTCCAGTAAGAGTAGAAGTAATGATTTCTTTTCCCCTACTTTTTCCTTTTTTAAAGATTTTATTTGCCAGAGAGAAAGAGAGAGAGAGCACGCGCGCGCACACACAAGCGGGGAATGGGGGGGGGCAGCAGACGGAGAGGGAGAAGCAGGCTCCCCACTGAGCAGGGAACCCAATGCGGGACTTGATCCCAGGACCCTGGGATCATGACCTGAGCCATAGGCAGACGTTAAATGTCTGAGCCACCCAGCTGCCCCTTCCCTTTTTTTTTAACTACAAAACTTCAGAAAAGCTTAAGAAATAGTACAATGAATATCCAGACCCTTTACATAGATTTAACTATAGTTAACATCTTGCCACATTCCCTTTCTCTCTCTACACAAAAACTTTTTCTTCACGGAACCATTTTAAAATACAGATAGGATACTTCATCCCTAACTACTTTAGCAGGCATCTCTTAAAATGAAGATGTTCTCTTATATAACCATGAAGCCATTATCACACTGAAGTGAATAAACTTTCATTCCATAAGTTATTTAACATATACAGTATTCCCCCTCAGCGGGGAGTATGTTCCAAGACCCCCCAGGGGATGCCTGAAACCGCGGATAGTACTGAAACCTATAGATGTTACGTTTTTTTTCCTCTATGATAAAGTATAATGTATAAATTAGGCACAGTAAGAGATTAACAATAACTAATAAAATAGAACATAACAAAATACTGTAATGAAAGTTATGTGAATGTGGTCTCTCAAAATAACTTATTGTGCTGTACTCACCCTTCGCCATCTTGTGATGATGTGATTACAAACTGCCTGCCTGTTGAGACGAAGTGAGGTAAGTGACGCCCACGTGGTGACGTTGCATTAGGCTACTATTGACCTTTGACCTTCTGACAATGGGTCAGAAGGAAAAGCACCTGCTTCCAACGGTGTTGACTGCAGGTTACTGGAACTGTGCAAATCAGAGCTGCAGAGAAGGGGGATGCTGTTGTCCGTATTTAAATTTCCCTAATTGCTGCCCCCAAAGTGTCTGCTTTATTTATTTTTTGATCCAAAATCCCATTAAGGTTTACAACGCAGTATGTGGCTGTTGTGTTTCATTTGGTTAATGCGTCTCATTTGATCCAGAACTGCTCCGTCCCTCTTTTTTTTTTTTTTAATGACATTTTATTTCTGAAGTTTCAGGTCAGCTGCCTTAGAGAATGCTCCCAAGCAATGCTTTCCTTAGGCTATTTTGTACAAACCGCAAGTCACTTTGTTTCTGAATAGATATGCATTCCAATGTGCGTGTTATTAACTTTTTAAAAAGAAAATAAAGTAGATACTTTTGTTTGAGGTCTGAGTACGCTCTAGACTTCAACAGGCAAGTTTTGGATGCAACTTGGAGGAAGCGATTTCCTTATGAGCCTTAAATCCCAAGTAGTTTCCTACCATGACCACCTTCAGTAGGTGTAAAATATATTCTGGTTATCAAATGAATGGTGTACTTTTTATTTTAAAAGTTAATTGTTTTCCTCTTTTCTGTCTCTATTAAACTAAATTCCTCCAAGAGCCAACCTCTTAAGCCTAGTTATGCGTTAACCTGTATTTCTCTAAACTCATTTACATTTTACCCATTTGGTTTCTTAATCTTACCTACCCATTTTCAAACAGAGAGAGAATAGCCAATGTTAGGAAACAGACCAGAATTAACCCTACACACACATAGTGCCAGGAATAAGAAAAACCCCTTTAAATATTTTTCATTTATACTTCTCCATTTAAATAATTCTTTTTGGGTACAGAATTTAGTTAAATGTTGGGTTTAGAGCCTCCGAAGTACACAGCCATATAAACACATAGTCTGGGATCTTATTGACAATTTTAGAAAAGAATCCTGCTTAACTGCAAAGTAATACTGACTTACTTATAAGCGCTTTACAAAGTACTTTTACATATACTATTTGACCTGATCTTTACAACAGCTCTGTGAGGTAGTTGAGGAAGGTGGTGAAATCTCTCCTTTTCAAAAGAGGAAATTGAGGCTCAAGCAGATGTACATGACTTGCCCAGGGTTTCATGACTACAACTGGCAGAGATGGGCTTTAAATCCGATTGCAGATTGCAAGCCAGAGGCATGCAGCAATACCTCACTTGACTGAATCTACCTCCTCAGTCAAAAACCAGTGTGTTTGTTTTAGGAATGCTAAGGTTCCTACCATCAACAACAGTTTGGTGCTCCCTTCTGTAAGAGTCCTGCTTCATTGTTAAAGAGCAAGCCCTTTGGACCTTTGGAGAGACTCTGTTACCATGGACATTTGGGGACATTATTGCTTTGGGAGGCTGCCACTAACATAAAGTGTTCAATACCAATTAGGGCCACGCTCTGGTTAGACAGATCTAAAAAACGCATCAATCCAATTTGTACATCCTTCAAGGAAGACTCGGTTGCAGTATCTAACGTATTCTCTCCTGGTACCTGATAATAGTCACTGTTAAGAGTCTGGTTTTCTTTTGCCTTTCACCTAAAAGGTGTTAATGATCATTAAACCTACAAAAGGGAGGTCTGGAGGGACCAAATGTCATAGTTTTTTTTTGCTTCACCATGGGTTTGCCTAATTTACTTATATTACTGATAATGGGAAACTGACAGATTGGAAACATCAGAGTCACCATTGGTTGTAAGTAAAGAATATAATCAGCACTATAAAGCAGCTTCATTGTGGACACAGATTCCTCTTTAGCAAAGTCATAATAGTAGTGTGTGTGAGTGTGTGTGCGCGTGTGTGTGTATACACATATACACACAAATATATGTTTGTTTTATTTTCTTTGTTGTTTGTATTTATTTGCTTTTTAGTTGAGGTACATTTAATATCTTTGTCACAGGAAGGCTGATAATATAAAACTCTTCTTATATATGAAAACTCAAAAATAACCCAAAGTGACAAGTGAAATAATTGCTTTGAGAGGAAAAATAATAATCCAAATTTTCTTCCTGAATTTTCTTAAAATTAAAAAAAAACACACAAGAATTTTCATGTACTTAAATTGCCATTTTCTGTTTTTTAATTTTGTTAACATGTATTTCATTGCATTTATGAATAGGAATAGATAGTATATATACACAGAGCCAACACTCAGGGATGGCTGCTTGCTTTTTGAGGTGCTTTGCAAATGGTGAGTTCTCTTATTACATAGATTATTCAAAGCTCCCTCAACTAATAACTTCATTTAATTTGCAATATTTCTGCAAATCGATTTCTCAATCTGTTTGGCACAATTAAGTCCATCCTAGCAAATCTGGAACTGTACTTTAAGGAACCATCTCTCCTGAGGATAGAGATCAAATGTTGCTTGTCTTTGTGCATCTAGTGCAGGACCTGCCCAGAGCAGGTGGTCAAGTGTTTGCTAAGTAGAACTGCCCTCAATTTTATCTAATGGAAAAAGACAAGGATTTCTATACTGAAGTGACTGCCCCAAATAGAAATAAATTCAGTCTTATATGGTATACACATTTAAACTCCCAATGAAAATGAGTGCACTTCTGTGGGTACAATTTCTCACTGGCCATGTGGCAGCAGGTCAATCCCCTCATCCACTGGCTCAATCCAATCTCTCTATTTGAACACCTTGAACTAAGTTTGCTCTCCTCTAATCATATAAAAAACAGACCCATGTCTAGCTATTTAGGTCAAAGGGAAACATTGAAAATACTGATACTTTAAAAGCTGAAACGAAATGTTAATCCAAGGTGGTTTCTGATGATTTGATTTCTATGACTATTCTTTTAATTACGGATGGCAATTTCTTAGGAAGAGGACAAAAGTTCTCTCTTATAACCAAAACTTCTCATTTCTAACAAAGTTCTTAAAACTATTTTGAGTTTTTAAAGAATTGCTGATTGTTTTTCATTTCACTAAGTGGTTTGCTTGTTGGTTTGTTTTTCTCCTAAATTTTATCCCCTGAAACTTTAATTAATTTTGTAATCACCATCCAAATTTCTTACTGGCAGTCTTAACAGGAGTCCTAAGAAAGATGGCTAAACCTAGTCACTAAGACAAGTATACTTAATTTTCCCCCACAGCAATTATAAATATCAGGAGAGTTTTCATGGCTGTGTCATAGCTTCCTTATGATGCAGAATTGGTAAGACTTATGTGAATATAAATGTATGACTTGTTACACATTGTAATAGCAACTGTAGGGTAAGAACAATGTAAACATCTCCTTGTATTAGAAGAACCACCTCATTCCAGGATCTGAAGAGCTTTCTTGTCCCTCAAGAAAATAAGTCTTGGTCCCGTCCAAAAAACACACACACACAAAAAAAAAGACCTCTAAATTGACTCCTCCCCACCAAAAGTTTACAAAATACTGAAATAATATTCTCACAAAAAAGTAGAGTTTAGAGAATGAGTATCAAGTACATGCAGAAAAGCTTTCACTTCACTCATATATAAATGGCTCTAGGGAAAGATACAGAGAAATCTACCAACTACATCACCCAGACTTGGTGACACCTGACTAGGGCCTGGGGAGGAGGAAATAAATAGTTCATAGGGTAAATCCTCTGTCCCACAGTCCAATCAGGGAGACCCCATGGTGTCACCAGGCAGTAAAAGTCCAAGATATCTTTTCAGATAACTTCCTGAGTTGGAGTGTTCTTCAGAATTTCTCATCTTGCTCCTTCCAAATGCCAACATTATTGCCTCCAGTGTCCTCAGCCTGAAGTCAGCCATCCTGCAATACGAATCAGAATCTTTTGTATAGCTGGGTCACATTTAACCAAGCAAGAATATTCTTAGAAAGCAGTTTACCAGTGACATTCGAGAGAACATCCCAAATGATCAGTACTTTGTTCTCTCAAGATTTAGAGGGAATCAAAAGATCATGTAGTCTACACAGCTTATGAAATCTTAAATCCTACAGAGTCCAACAAGTTTGCTTACATTAATGCCCTAAAAGGTGCTCCACAAGACCCTGGTCTATGAAATGCTTCTTGTTGAGGTTTCCCTCTTAGAAATCCACAATGTAAATTTGTATAAGGGCACTGAGAAAATTTGTAAGGGAAAATTATATATATATAATTATTATATATATATAATTAAATATTAAATATAAATATATATATACATATCTGCATAGGTATATAGAGAAATATGTAGGGAGAGATATATGTAAACATATCAAACTTTATTTACTCCAGCATTTCCTAGCCCTTCTATGATATTTGTTAATTAGATTTAATTTAGTAGAAGATAAGGGAAAACAAAGAAGCATTATAAAGAAAATATACATATTCTTACTGCCAAGAGAGTAATCATGACCTGCCATCTTGTCCCTGCCATCCAGGGGCTCAATGATCATTGCAGAAATGATATGCATAGTCCCAAAAAATGTTCACACACTTGTATTTTAAAATGACTATAAATTCTGGAACTCCACCAAAGGAAATACATAGATTACAAATGTAACTGTCTTTTCTGTCGGTTTATCATTTTTACTCATAGGATTCATAGACATCGTCTGATTCTAAATAATAAATCTGTAGATCATTTCTCTGAATGCCATTCATTGCCTTGCCTGGCAGAAAAAAATTCTTAAATATGAAAACCCCTTTGTCTACATACTCAACCCTGATGTAATTTTGTCACATTTTTTCCTTTTTACTTTCTTCCCTCAACAAGGGTAAATAATCTTTTCATTTGTTACTGATTTGGATGAGAAGGACAATGTATACCATATGCATTATATATACAAACATACTGTCTTCCTTAATTAGCACACATGAAATTGAATACTAGTAGTCAGTGAACCATCTCTATGATTTATGACATGAGAAAATTGAAAGGGTAAGATAATACTTGAATATAAATATTCAATTTTCAAAGAAGAAAATTAAATTTAAAAAATCCAGATTTTTGCCTCTATTTCCTTATTGAAGATCAGGAAATCCTACTCATGTAAGTTATTGTCCTACATCTAACAGGCAGTGAATTTCTCCTAAGCCAGGAGCAAGGTTTAAGTACTCTAAACAGTGCTAGGCAAATAGAAGTGAGCTCATAGCTAGTTTCACAGTTTATAAGCAAAAGCAGGTACTCCTCTGAATTCAGAGGTGGTCCACAAGGTGAGCACCATCATGAAAGCTCTAGGTAGGCATCCTACGACTCTACCCATAGAAGCTCTTGTTTTTCATGAGATTTTAATTATAGCCACGTTGCTCATGGAAACAGCCTCCACAGGCTTAGGTGGTAATGGGGTGACTAGCACAATTTCAAAGAATCTTGCACAGTGATTTCTCACTTTTTGGGAGTGTCATAGACTCCCTTGAGTATCTGTTCAATGCTGTCGACCCTTTCTCCAGAAATGAGCATATGTCCATATGTAATTTCACATATAGTATAATACACTTTCATGAACTCCTTGAGGCCCTTATTTAGACCCCAGGTCAAGATCCCTTCCCTAGGATATCTTCTTCTGTTATAATATCAGGAACATTTTCTTATTTACCTTTATATACCCAGCTTGAACTTGCCAGGCAGTAGAAGAAATGGAAGGATAGGACTGAAATATTTGTCAAGATAATCAATGAAGAAATGTTAGAAATAAAGTTGGCATTGCAAATCTATAGAGACAGAGAGTAAATTAGTGCATTGCCTAGGGCTGGGATGAGGTAGGGGAGATGAGCTGTGACCGCTAATGGGTACATTTGGGAATGATGTAAGTGTTTTTGTTTTTTTTTTAAAGATTTTATTTATTTACTTATTTTAGAGAGGGAGAGAGCACAAGTGGGTGGGGGGAGGAATAGAGGGAGAGGGACAAGCAGACTCCACGCTGAGTGTGGAGCCTGATGTGGGGCTCGATCCCACCACCATGAGATCATGACCTGAGCTGAAATCAAGAGCCGGATGCTCAACCAACTGAGTGATCCAGGCATCCCCAGGGGATGATGTAAATGTTCTATAATTAGATTGTAGTGATGGTTGTGTATCTCTGTGACTACTAAAAACCACTGAATTATATATATACTTTAAATTAGTATGTTCTATAGTCCATAAATTAGGTCTCAATATGGCTGTTTTCAAAAGCTGGTGTTACAAGAAAGGAAAAAGAAGTGGCTCAGCAGGAACTTACAATAAACTGCATGAGACTGAAGATAATTTGTGGCCTCCTTATTAATTGTCTTCAATGAGGAAGGAACTAGAGGAATTTTGGTTAAAGGTCATTGGAGTTTTTCTCATCATGGGAAACCAAGGAGACTGTGTGTTTAGGTCTCCTAAAGAGTGGAATGTGGAGGACCACCTAAGAATAAAGAGCACTGGCTTGATCCAATAGGATCTCTGCCTAACCCAATAATTCTGTTTATGAGAACGACTCCATAGAGAGGTGATGGCTGTCCTCCATGGCACAGCTTGAAAGGTTAGGAATACGACACCAATTTCCCCAAATCTTTCTTCTCAATACACTATGAACTGTTGACTAATAAATTTATCTAAGTCTATCTTGAATCAATTTATATTTTCAGCTTATTCTAACAAATTCCATATGCTTGGATGATGTGAATGTAATTTTTATGTGGAGCCAAAGCCTGGTTTATAGAACCTTGAGTCTCTCATGCCTCTGATTCTCACCACCCCCTTCTCCATGATGCTGTCAAAAGCCACTCTTCTCTATCTGCAAGTCTTTTGCTTCCACTGCCCATCACTCTCTCTCCCCCACCCTGAGTTTGGGCCCTGATTCTAGCTTGGAAAACTAAACAGACTGGTATAGGGTACTGGCCTATCGGGTACACCCAGTAAGTCATGGATCCTTGGGATATCATTTTAGTACACAGAAATGGCAGCCTCACTAAGCTTTAGAACCCATCTGGTTCCATTTTATACATGATGAAACTGAGGTGCAAAGAGAAGAAATAATTTGCCTGGGATCACATAACTAGCCAACAGCAAGATGAAAAGTAGTATGTGTTAATGCCCAACCATTCAGCTCTCAAAACTATGAGGCTGTCTCCTGGACTCACTATAATGTTCGTCTTGGCCCCTTTGAGCCTCCTTCCTGTGATTTTACTTGTAGTTTGACCCAGAACTGACCTCACCATCCTGTCTGGTCTCACCCACATCTGCTTCATCCTGGTCAGGCTCGAACTCGGTGCCCCGGTCAACCACATCCACGCCAGCCTGCACCCTGGGCTTCTCGTTTTCCCACTTGGCAAAACCCTTGTCCTTTGCTGCTTTGTCATGGAACTTGGATTTCATTTTGGGGAAGGTGTGGGACCCTGAGTCCCCCCAGCCAGCCTCTGACCATACAGGTTCGGTCTGGGTGGCCTGGCTGGTGGTAGCCCGCTGCAGCCTCACGGAGATCTTGCGAGAAGAGCCTGTGACCAGCGTGATGGCTCTGCTGTCCAGGTCTCGGTGTCTAGCAGTGACGCCAGGGAACTCGAACACCTCATCCTGCACTGAAAGGGGGGAGACTGTTGTGATTATTTGACATCTGATTGCTTTATAGCAAACCATCAAAGTTGGTGCAAACAACAGGAGTCCAATGGGCAAGGCCCTAGAGGGACAGACGAGAGGTAGACCCAAACGGGCTGCAGGTGAGTTGCATAGAAGTGAGACCTGAAAGCAGAGAGAAGCAAGTGGGAGTCAAGGGTGTAGCCATAGCAACTCACCCTGAAGTAGGTCTTGGTGGCGAGGACTCTGAGCAGGTTCAGATCCAGAACCCAACAGAAGTCCAAGTGTGGGAAGGCAAGCAGAAAGAAATCGAGGTAGAAAAGAAAGCAGAGGCTATTACCTGGGGGCAACGAGGGACTTCCAGGCAGCGACCCATGACTACTGCCCAAGGAGGGCGCCCGGGCAAATCTCCTACAGGCCAGAACCAGGAGGTCTTTGCACTGTTTGTGACAATTGGCTCCACAGTCTGAAAAATCCCAAAGTATCACAGACGATTAGTGGGAACCAATGCATGTGGTGCTGACTGGGCTTCCAGGGTGGCACCTGAGCTGTTGGCTATGCCCTCCCCATCCCCCTTCCCATGTTGACTCAGAGTCCGGCTCAGGCCTGCAGGGTGTGGCCAGGGGCTGGAAAAGGGCCAGTGGGACTTGCTAGCCTTCCTGGGATTCCTCTCACATTTGTTCAACTTCTTCTTCTGCACAATTCATCCAGGTGCTGGGGAGCAAACAAGCAGGGGACAGACCTAGTGAGGAGTTGCCTTTGCCCCAAACTAAATGCAAATTCCATGGGACTGGGGTTTTCTCCCAGGCCAAGACAGATTCTCCATCAAGAGGCTCCCTGAGCCAGAATGAGGGGAAGAAACCCCAGCTTCTAGTGTCTCCCAGGACCAAGAGCTGCCTCTCTTCATCTACAGCGAGGTGTCCCTTCATTCAGTATTCACTTGCATTTTTTTTATTCTTCTTCATTCCTCCAAATCTTTTCCAGAACAAGTGATTTTATGTCCTGCTTTCTTTCTTTGCATAGAAACAGAAAACAAGGTGGGCTTATGCCTAGTATTATGTTCCAGATTTGACTTTATGGCTTTGAAACAGCAGTAGACTCTGTGAAATCCCCCATTAGAACGCTTTTCGTTAAGAAAGCAGACTATTAATTGCTGCTTGGGGTAGAAAACTTTGGCTGCTTTGGAAAAGAGCAACACAATTATTTCCCATAAAGGGTCCTACATTTCTTTTAGAATTACTGAACAGATAGGATCATTTTATTTTTAAAGATTTTCTTTATTTGAAAGAGAGAGAGAGTGAGCTAGAGGGAGAACACGAGCAGGGGGAGGGGGAGAAGCAGATTCCTCTGCTGAGCAGGGAGCCCAAAGCGGGGCTCGATCCCGACCTGAGCCAAAGGCAGTCGCTTAACCAACTAAGCCACCCAGGTGCCCCAGATAGGATCATTTTTAAGAGCATATTTCTCTCTCACTATCAAACAGGACCTTTCTAATTCTTTCAGATACTCCCTTTTCCCCCAAATGGTCTTATTTCAAATGCTCTTGTAATGACATCATGGAAAGACTAAATTAAAATGAAATGTTCAGTCTATTTTAACTTTTTCATTCCATTGTCTTTAAGAGAAAATACGTATACACACAGATGATCCAAGGGCTTAATTGATTTTCATCTCCATAAAAGTGTGTTTATATGTGTGTGTGCATGCGTGTATGTGTGTGTGTGTCTTTTTAGAGGCTAAAGGTCAGAAGCGAGAATAAAACTATGGCTAGGTGGTAAGATATTGCAGTATTTTTGCTGCTTGAAAGTAAAAATCCAAGTTACACTCAGACAACTAATACCAGGAACTAAAGGGAAGGTTTTTGAGACTAAAAGGTGGCTCCCATCTAGCTTCAGGGAACTCTGTTCATACAACACGAGGCCCAAGCCTGAAAGATAGCTAGAAAAAAAAAAGACACCATAAGGGAATAGTATTAATCTGAAGGCATTCCGTGATGAAGAAGTTTCCTTCTGTAGTTATATCTTTTAAGAGCATTGTCGGATTCTTAAAACTATCAGTACAAATAGTCTGCATAAACTATCCAGCAATTTCTTAAATTAAACACCAATAATATATAATGATCATATATGCATAAGTAACAACACAGTCCTAAGTGCCTATTAATATGCATATGTATTGCCTTTATCAAGTACATATTTATGTAATTGTTTATAAATTTCAATTAAATGGGGAACTATATGAACAAATTCATTGAAAGGGACAAAAATAAGTTTTAAGGCTTCTCCTCTTTTTTTATCATAATCTGTCATTTAGTGGAGAAAGGAAAAGCTACCTGTGAGAGCAGAAAGGCATATGTATTACGGGAATGAGTGTGTGCTTATTCACATGAAGGACAAGGTTCTTTCATATGGTATTTTAGTTAGGCCTGTCCCACTCCAGAGTTCCCACCCTAATTGTGTGCTGATGATTCACAAGACATCCTAGAGATGGGGCTACATGTATGTGGCTTGATAAGGATGGTTTTCTTGCTCTCACAATAAACTATAAAATTCCAGTTGGGGCTCTCCAAAACTCTAGGTTTTTTTTTTTTTTCCTAGACACATTACCTTTTCAGTTGCCAGTGGTCCAAAGAGCCGAGTTCTCCATGATGCCAAGAGTTTTTGTGGTTTCATCAGACAATTTGATTCCTGCCCCACATGTCCCATTTTAAAATTTTACCAAATAACATTTATTTACCTTTGCATTTGTATCCTTGCTTGATTATGCCCCAGAGCTGAAACAAAAGACAAAAGAATCAGAGAACCTGAATTAAAATCTGGGGGAAAGAAAAAAACAAGGCCAGAGAGAAGGAAGTCCTGGGAAGCATGATGGTTGGTGGAGCAAAAACAGGATGTAGCTGATCCTGACACCCTTCCTGTCAGATAGAAGCTCACTGCAGCTGGGGTGATAACAGCTTTGCTTCCCTTTTCTTTCTGAAAGCCAAATGGGAGCCGGGATGGGAAACTGACGTTGGTACATTTATTGGACTTTGGTATAATGCGCTCTCAGCTCAATTTACCAGGGAGACTGTCACTGTTTTTGGAAGCCCCCAGCTCCCTCTGCCTTCTTTTTCATCACTCCAGCTGCTCTTGGCGCCCTCTACAGGAAATTAAGAAACCTACGGGGTGCATATCCCACTAAAGCATTTGCATGGAGCTAGGTTCTTTTCTGAGTAGCATTTGTGCCTTGAAAGAATAGAGAAAAGGAAAAGATCTATTTGTTCACGTATTCATTCTCTGATTGCTCAGTGTTTGGCCTGTGCCAGGGCTCAGGGAGATGCAGAAAACACTCTGATTCTGCCAACCACAGAGGAAGGAGGATGTAGTAAGTGACGAGTGTCTCAGGAGAGATGTGAGGGCCTACAGTTTAAGGAGGGGGTGTTTGTCCAGGTGGCTCAGAGGATCATCCTGTGGGTAGTGTGTTCGCCCCCCTGACACACTGTGTTCTTCCCCATGACTCTCAGCATTGCACACGGGTCCCAGGGACACAGAAACATACAATATTGATGAATTCAGTGGGCTTAGCTCAAGCTGGCAAAACCCCCATTTTTAACCTTTTAGTGGTTAGGTTAGGTGACTGATATCTTTGAAATAAAATGATTTTGAAAGAAACAGGGCCGGTGGCCTACTGGGGCTGATGGGGGTGTCATTTACATGTATGATAGGGGAACAATGCCCTGAGTGTGGCATTGTTCATGACCCTCCCTACAAGAAGAAGAGATAGTTGCCAATGTGAAGTGACTCAAGGCATCAGGAAGACTGATCCTTACCCTCTTTCTGACAAGGAAATTCCACCAGTGGAAAGTGATTCCTTTGAGTCTTAAAAGTTAGCGGGTCCTCCGGAGTACATTATTAAGATGTAAATGTGTCCTGGGAAGGAAGGATTATTAAGACAACTAACCGGCAGCAAGGCCTGTTACCTCGGATGACCAGAAGAAGTGAGGGGCAGTCTACAGAAAAGGGAAGTGGGGTTGGGGTAATCCCAGCATGTCAGAGATACAGGGAACTTCAAGATAATTGAGTTTGCTTTTCTCCCATAAAAGGTGAGTGGGACGATCCAGAGAATTAAATAATCTGCAAGGTCCCACATCTGGGAAACTTTGCAGTGATAAGAAATTGTTTCCTCACAGAGACCTTGGTGATAGTAATACCCATAGTAATGATAGCTAACATTTATTAAGTTTGGTTGTGTGAGAGGCACAGTTTTAAGCTTTTTATGTGTATTCACTCATCCAATGCTATGTATATACAGACTGGGCTCTCGAGAGGTGAAGTCACTTGGCAAGGTCTTGTTGCTAGTGAGCAGGGAAAGAAGGATGTGTCACATGAGGGAAGGACAGGAAGCCACTGCTCCTGGGTGTTTTGTGTGTGAGCAAAAGCCACTGATCTAGGACAAGAAAGGATAAGATTTAAGAAGAAGCATTCTAATATCCAGATATGGCACATTATTAGCAAAGCTGCAGGAACTGCTAGAAAAGATAGAGTGAAGCCTGAGTCCTAGCAGGAGGGAAACTCAGGGCACTGCTTGCTAACGCTCCTTAATAACTAGGAGACGACACAAGGCAGGAAGGGGCTCTGGGTCAGTGTGCCAGCCACAGACAGGAGACAGTGACCTCATGGAGATGGGTGTATAGGAATATTTCCCACAGTCCTTTGATTTGAGACCTCAGGTTGCTTTAGGATTTGGAGGGACTATGGTGTAAGGAGCACTGGACTGGGAGTGCTAATTAACTCTCTTTTACAGATAGGAAAACAGAGACTCAAAGATGATCAATAATTTGCTCAAGGACATAAATTTAATAAGGGCAGAACTGAGATTCAAAGTCAGGGTTCCAGACTCAAGTCCAGAGCTTTATACCTTATCACAGATGCATCAAGAACCTAGCACCAGCAAACCTGCTCTGATGAGTCAGGAAGGGAAGCGTGGAAGCTCCTGAGAAAGACCACCTCGTTGCTTCTACAGAACCCGTGCCTCCATAGAAGGGAAAGATACCCAGAAGGACTAGAGAGCACAGATTTGATAAGAGCCCGCCAGCTCTCACACCATACCAAAGCGCAGACGTCTCAACCTGACTTTCGGTGGAGCGAAGCCGCGGCCTAACAGATTCACGGGGCCCCGCTCTGCAGAAGAGTTGTACACAGCCCTATCCTACTTCAGCATTTTTCGGTGTAGATACAACCAAGATTTCCCATCAGAGGAAAGAAATATGAAAAAGGAGACATATTTGTTGTATGATAAAGTGGTCAGGTGATGAAATCCCAGTGGTGAAGCTGACAGAAGAAGAATCTCTCCTTCTCTGGGGTGGGCGAGGACAGCTGGGTGGGCTGGCCTTGCCCCTAGATCACATCCACTGCAGTGACCACCTGGGGCCATCTTTGAGGTAACTGCTGCCTCTTATTCACCCATTCTCAGGGGAGTATGTGCTTGAACACAAACTCCTGTCCTTGGGCCCCTCAAAGCCAATCCTTCAAGCATGGGATGGGAAAACTGTTGTTTTGGCAGTTGTGATAGCAGCTGTGAATTCAAATGGGTCTCCAGGGGAACACGATGGCTGAATGAAGCTAACACAACTGAGTTCTGGCCTCTGGACAAAGGAGTAGTAGTCATGCGGGCTGCTGGGCCAGCCTCACCTAGAGGACCACATTTTCATCTTCTACACCCTGGGTAACAACTACACTTTCAGGGCGCATGAGTCTTTGTTCAGTATCAGGACCAACGCCGCCCTTAGTTGCCAGAGAATTATCCAATGTGGGGAACTGAAGTGTACAATCTCCAGTCTGTGCTGTGGTGTACGTAGAGCACGGGATTAGGGTCAGAACACCTGCGTTTGAGCCTTGGCTCTGGTAATTATGGGCTGTAGGGTCCCGGGAAACTTATACCCTCTGAACCTCTCTGTCCTGATAGGCAAATGGGGAGAATAAAATATTCGCCTCATGAGCTAGTTATGAGGATTAATTACATTAACATGTATGGAAGTACTTCATTACTGTCAAGTGCCAAATAAATGTTATTTATTATTATAACTATCTTCCCTCCGAAAAGATTTTTTTTCCTTTTGAATTATGAATCATTGAGCCATGCCATGATGGATTTCTAGTGACTGCCATCACATGAAGCAAGAACTGGGAGGAACTGGCTAAGATAAATAATCCCCTTAATTGCACCTGCTATGAGTATTAGCGATGAATGCCAAGGCTCCTTGGGCCGAACTTTCCTTGGCAGGGATTAACAGACAAACTGCTCTCTTGAGTTAACAAGCCTCACTATCCTTTCCTGTCACCAGCCCTACATTCCTAGAAAGAACATAGTGAAACCTGTAGAGTTTGCTTTTGCTTTTTTTTTTTTTTTTTAAGATTTTATTTATTTGAGAGAGAGAATGAGAGAGAGAGAGCACATGAGAGGGGGAGGGTCAGAGGGAGAAGCAGACTCCCTGTTGACAGGGAGCCCGACGCGGGACTCCATCCTGGGGCTCCAGGATCATGACCTGAGCCGAAGGCAGTCGCCTAACCAACTGAGCCACCCAGATGCCCTGTTTTTGCTTTTTAACTTAGTTTTTAATTTCAGGGAGCCATCATATTTTACTTCTGACCTAAAGCAGACAATGGACTCCGTTGGTGTATCATTTTCCTACCTTCTCAGAATGAGGCACAAATTACACACAAGAGAAAACAATGGAAAACAGACTTACAAATCCTGCACAGTGTTCACAGAAGGTTGGCTTGAGATAGGTCATCTCCTGAAAATTATGGACAAATCCCGGTCCCATTTTACAGTGTAACTGGGACTTAGCTCGCAGGAAGTAAGCCATCATTTCATCTTTACTAATAAGGCCATCCCTGTGAAGAGAATCAGAAAAGGGAGGGATCTTTGAAGACCATGTTGCTAAGTGGCTGACACACTGTGATCACCCAACTCCCCAAACCTTTGTGGCCAAAAGCGGGTGGGGAGTGTTTACTTCTCTGTTCTTTCTGAAAGGAGAGGACCTTGAAGGACAGCATTTAGTGCCAAAGGCTCTTAGTAAGGAGAAGATACGTATGTGTATCCTGTGCTCCGTAGCACAGAAAGTCTCCTTCATTACCAAATGGTAGCTTCTAGAAGGAAATCTCCTTTCTAGTGCATCCCTAGCAATAGGGTGTGCAAGAATTAGGCTGCTAGAGAAAGGCAAAAAACTGTAATAACTGGGCCCGCCATTCTCAAATTCATTCAGCCTGATGTCATCCAGGCCACTGCCATTGGTAATCTTTTATTCATGTCTTACTGGCTTATAGACCATTTCCTAGAGCGATTCTTCCAGATCTTCTTCACACAGAACCTCTGGTTGCACCCACCAGCACATATCCAGACTTCTTGTTTATCAAGAAGATCAAATCCACGTGAAGTAGGTGATCTTCATACTGCCTTCTCTCCACATCGGCCTGTGCTGGAGACCACACCCTTCTGTGCCAATTCAGAATTCCTTGTATCTCATCTGTCCTCTCTTGCGTCCTCCTGTCTCTGAGGAAGTCATGCTCCCATCCCCTACTCTGCAGTCTCCCAGGACACAGCTCCTTCCAGGTTCTGCGCAGTCTCTTCACCCGCTCCTTCCTCTGCGTAAAGATACGCTCGCAACTTCCCCGCCTGGAAAATGTCTTTCTTCAATCTTGCTTCCATCCCTGGCACCTGTCTTTTCTCTCTTCCTTTTCTTACTCCCAAAGTTTTCAAAAAGAATATTAATTAGAGGGTTTTTTTCCCCCATTTCCTTCAATTACTCTTCCCTCCATATAAACAGGCTTCTAACCCTACCGTTCTGTTGAAACTGTCACAATGATGTCCTCAGTGGCCTTTTCTCACTTTTTTTAAAAGATTTTATTTATTTGACAGAAAAGAGAGAGAAAGAGCACAAGCAGGGGGAGAGGCAGAGGGAGAGGGAGAAGCAGGCTCCCCGCTGAGCAGGGAGCCCGACATGGGGAACGATCCCAGGGCCTGAGATCATGACCTGGGCTGAAGGCAGACACTTAACCACCCGAGCCACCCAGGCACCCCCTTTGCTCACTACTTGACGTTGTTGACCTCCTGGCTGCATGTGACATGCAGACAGGGTTTCTCCTTTTTGACACTCTCTCCTCCACGCACCCCTGTGATTCCACACAGCCCCGTTTCTCTCCTGCCTCCCATGCTCCTCCTTCTCTGGCTCTCCTGCAGGATCCATGTCTCCCTTTCGTCTGCATGTGGGAGGAAGGGTCCCCACGCTGCAGTCCTCAGGCCCTAAGCTCATGTTGCTCTCAACTTTCCCAACAGAATTTGCTCTCATGCCCGGGACTTCAGCTTGCTCGGCTGGGCTGAAGACCTAGCAATCAATATCTCCAAAATTGTTCTCTGAATGTTGGTACCATATCTACAGCTTGCTAGAATCTCCTCCTGGATGTTTTACTCGCCTCTCAAAATCAACATATCTCAGCTTCTTTGACAAAAATCATGTAAGCTATGAATATTTCAAACCTTCATTTTTAGAAAAAAATGTATTTATATTATCTTTTCTGGAACAGTGTCAGGTCCATCTAAAGAACCAGCAGAAAAAAGAAACGAAGAATAGGAAGTGATTTTAAGTTCATGTCCCACCTACATGTCACGGACAGAAACAAACTAAGGGAAATGGGTAGTTAGCAGGTAACTTAAATTTTATTTTGTAAAAGAAGTTTATGTTTCTAATAATTTAATTTATTTTAAAAGTATTCTTTGTTCTAGATATACAATGAAGATGAATTAAGGTTTTAAGATGTTATGATAAAATATCAAGGCTTTCCTTGGTGTATTGAATTACTTACAGATTTAATTTTTTAAAAATTCTCACACCAACAAAAATATTAAAGAATTCTAAGGTGATATAATTTGGACATTTCACCAATATAAAATCTAACACCTCATTACAGATGATTTTTAAACTAGGAACTAATCTCACAGAATTAAAAATTAAGCAGTCAGATTACTAATGCCAGTGTTTCTCCGCAATATGTATATATTTTATCATTGTTTTCTAATGAGCTGGATCTTAGCCTCTAAAGTCATTTAATTTTCCAGGAATCATTTGAAGCTAAAGAGAAATATATTTTTACTTCATTTATCAAAACAACCTTTGAGCTAGCAAAGAGAGAAACAAAGCGAGGACACTTCTTGGCTATCTGTAGATGTCACCTGCTTTTCTGAAGACTGTAAGTAACTTAAAATAATTTTACTTACTTGGTGAGTTTTAGTCTTGCCCTTAGGTCCACTGATGCTGAGGACTCTACCAGCCTAGGTGTAACTATATTTCTCCCCTACTCTTTTTGATGGAGGCTTGGGGGTTGATGAAATAGCTAAGCAGAAGTAACGTGGGAAATGGAGACTCGGGCTCATTTGCAAATGGGCATCACACTCAACACTGATGGTGCAGTCTGCCCTGTGATTTCATCCAACCAGTCATGTTTGTGGACACCAAGAAAAAAATCAGCAAAACATCAGACTTGTCTCATCAGCACGCTGGGATTAAAGCTGTCAGGATGTACATTAAAGGTATCCCTGTTCTCCTCTGACACTAATTTTCTGCTCAGGACAGTTGCATTAAAATATAACAAAATTAAAACTTACTGATCTTTGTCCAGCACACAGAAGGAATCCAAAAAGGGAAAATTGGCAGCTATACTTTCAAAGTCCTCTTGGGAGATGTACCCATCATGGTCATGGTCATAGTTTCTAAACACAGACTGCAAAGGAAAGACAAATATTTATGGAATAAATATTTATGAGTCAGGCTCTGAACTTACTGGGAAAGCAGTGATAACTAGCATATTATTCTATCAAGGAGCTTAGAATCCAGTGGGAGATAATGAAATCAAGAAGCCTTTATGGTATAAGAAGATAAGTGCAATGCTGAGGATAAAAACAGGGTGCCACGAGGGGAGGGGAGACAGGAGGGAGATTTTAAAAGGTTTCCTGGAGAAAGTGAGGTCTAAACTGAGACTTCAGTTTTAGTAAGAGTTAAGCTTGGTGAATTCACAAATGCCAATACCATGCTGATAGAAAATGAAGCTTTAAATGTTAAATTATCCAAAAACTTCAAGTATACTTTTAATGTAATTCCAGTCAGAATTCCAGTGAGAATTTGTTTTAAATGAACAAACTGATTCTAAAGTTCAAATAGAAGTGAACACGTTAAGAATAGCCTAAAATTGTTTAAGATGAGAAGTAATGAGGGAGAATGTGTCCTATCAGAAATCAAATAATCTACAAAGCTACATTAATCAAAACAACATGGTACCATAACTTACTACAGATAGCAGAGTCTGGAAATAGATCTATGTATATGCAGGAATTTAGAATCTCAAAAAGTATGTTTTCAAATCCATAGGGAAATTAAAAATTATCCAATAATTACTGTTGAGGTAATGGCTAATAATCTTACAAAATCAGTTGCCCCTAAACTAAATTCTAGATGCATTAAATATTTTAATGTAAAAAATAAAGCTACAAAAGTATGAAAGGTAAATAGATAAAAATATTTTTTATATTTTGTGATCTTTGAGTAGGAAACGCCTTTCTTACCATGACATCAAAGTCAGCAGCTATAAATGAAAACATTTTATTACATAAAATGCAAAATATCTGAATCGAAAAAGCTCAGCTAACAAATTTAAAGATAAATGACAGAGAAGATTGTTTGCAATATACATGAGAGCAAAGACATAAAAGGAAAACGGGAGATCACCAAAGTAAAAATACAAATGGCCAGTATATTCATGGAAAATGCTCAATTCTGCTAATAATTATAGAAATGCAAAGAAAACTTTTTTTAACCTCTCAGATAGGAAAACATTAAGATAATTGGTAATTTCCTAGGGTATGAGAAAATAGGCATTCTCATATTACTTGATGAAGTCAATAGCCACAGTCTTTCTGGAGAACAATCTGCTTACTCTCTGACCCAGCAGTTCCACTTAGGGGAATCTGTTTTAGGAAAATAGTTGAACAATGTTACTCAGAGGCATACGTGGGTGTGAGTGTGTTTATGCGGGGGTGGGGGGGGGGTAGATAAAGTCATACAAGATAATTTACAAATTATCAGTGTTTATCCCTAGAGAGCAGAATTCCCACGACCTAAAAGTAAAACTTGGATTCTCCCTATTTTATGAAAAGTTTGCATATTTACAATGATTCTGACTCTATAATCAGAGAAAAATAAAAGGAGTCTTCCATTGCCCTCTGCTAAATCGGATTTTCAAAAAGGTTTGTTAAGTTCTCCCCAGAAACACATGTATGCAAGATTATAACAAGTCTTTCTCCCTTTTTCCTATGGTTTCTGTCTATTCTACTTTATTCGTATTGCCCTATGTAGCAAACTGCTTCAGAAGTGTTTTGGGAGATGACCAAGATATAAATGATCAAATTACTTAATTAAAAATATAACTGCTTAGCACCCATTGTAAGTTTATCTATAGATAACTGAATTGTGCAAAATCATAAAGCATTACCTTTTTTTGCAAGTCCCAATATCAATATTTATCTACAATCAAAATTGCTTAAAATTGACCATTATAGAGTGCCTACTATTTATAGCTTAAAATCCATATTTATGTTGAAAGTACAATCTTTTTGTAGAATAAAATTTAGTATGCAAATTTCATAATAAAACCCAGTCTTTCATTTGATTGAGCCAAAAGTAGGCAATTTATCCAAACTGGGCCAACCTTCCCCCATGAAATTGGAATTGGAGAGAAAATAAGAGAGATGGCATAAGGGAGGAGAGAGGGAGAGAGAGAGGATGGGGGAGAGGGCAAAACAGACTCCCCAAATGGAGCAAAGAAAGTCTTTCAGCAGATAATGGAATGAGCATTCAGAGAAAAGAGTGGGAGAAAATCATTCTGTCTTTCGTTTCCTGGCTCCAGACTTTCCTGAGCTGCAACTCTTTCCTGCCTGGATCCCATCCCCCTTCCTTGGCTCCAAGTTGGGTTTGTGACCACAACATCAACACATGGTCTCCACTGGACCTTATGCTTCTCAATGCCTTCCTTCATCCTTTCTGACCTTTCCTTGCTGCCTCACATGCTCCACAGAACTTTTCTTCCAGTGCACTATAGTTCCCTGGATGATCCAAGACGTAGAACATTCTTTCTTTTTCTTTAACCATCCATCCCCAGCAAAATGTTCATTTTATCCCAAAGACACGATCCTATTGCATCATACCCACCCATTAAAGCAGATGTTTAATCAGGGGTCATAGTTTTTACTGCCAGGTATGTTTCCATTTTCTGCACATTGGCACTTCTACTCTTCTTTTTATTATTTTTAAAGACTTTATTTATTTATTTTGAGAGAGAGAGCACATGATCGGGGTGGGGGGAGGGGCAGAGGGAAAGGGAGAAGCAGACTCCCTGCTGAGCAGGGAGTCCAACTTGGGGGGTGGGGTGGAGGGGCTCCATCCCAGGACCCCAGAATCATGACCTGAGCCAAAGGCAGACACTTAACTGACTGAGCCACCCAGGCTCCCCTCTATTCTTCTTTCTATGTGGAAAATTCTGATAGAGACTTTCCCATCATTAAGTGATGTTTCTGACCCAAATGGCGTTGTGCTGCTGTGTCACAGACCCCAATATATACAGCAAGAGAAACTGTGCACCTACAGGATCTTTTCCTACCCTCATGTAATCAATTTATTGGGCATTTTATTGTGACCCATGTAGGTTTCTCATGAGTAGATTCTAATCCCCAAATAGTCCCTCAAGTTGCAGCGGCAATAGTGGAGGCGTCAAATGCTACTGAAAGAGTTGGAAGTAGCTGAGGGTATTTGGGCAAATGAGAACAGAATGACAAGAAGGGAAAAGAGGGCCTTTCCGGGATACTCCCCCCTAGAGGCCAATGCCAAGTAGAGCTAAGTGTCTGCTAAATTGCTCCTACCTGCTAGAGGGCTGTTTTCATTGACTTCAGCTGATTCTTGGGCAATGACAGAATATTCTGGAAAGAGAAAGGGGCCTTCTAGAGCTCAATCTCCACTCTCTCAACCACTTACCTCAACTAATTTCCTTATGTGCTTGTTGATGACTGTGGGGTCTGGCTTCGGCATCACTCCTGAAGCCCACTCCAGGGGCACCACGGGCTTGGTGGGCGTCGTAGGGGAGGTAGGCTGCTGACAGAGAAAAGACATTTTTCAACTTTATCTGAGACCTTGAGCAATTAGGGGACACTAAGAAAGACATATACATTCTATATATTAATAGTACTAGTAAAAACTTACATATACGTAGCACTTAAATGTTCTGAAAACAAACATCTTTTGCCAATGGAATCTAATCTGTGACTAAATACACCTGTGGATAGTGCATTTTGTTTAGCAGTAGCCTAGATTCCATTATTTTAAATGGAAAAAAAGATATTGCTCTCCCAGCCCACCCAAAAATTCTATCCAAGTTCCCCAAATATGACTAAAACATCCTTAAACCTATATAATACTCCATACAGATTTTTGTATAATATAAAATATATAAAACACCAGTTGTCTAAGTCTTTAATATTTGGTGTTGGTGAAAAATTAGATGTGTGCAGTAAATGGGCCCACGAGAATTGTCAAGTTTATGTCCTCAAGCTGCCACCTCTCTCATTATCCTTAATCCCGGGCGCCTGGGTGGCTCGGTCGTTAAGCGTCTGCCTTTGGCTCAGGTCATGATCCCGGGGCCCTGGGATTGAGCCCTGTGGGAAGCCTGCTTCTCCCTCTGCCATTCCCCCTGCTTGTGTTCCCTCTCTCACTGTCTCTCTCTCTGTCAAATAAATAAATAAAATTAAAAAAAAAAAATCCTTAATCCCTTCTGTTTGGCTAATTAGGTCTTTCTAGCCTCTTCAGTGAATTTGCTTTCTCTATATGTTTTTCCATGTTCTTGCAAGACATTTTCACTAAATAATGTGGAGAAGACGGTGATGATAACACACAACATATTCACACAACACAAGGGAAAAACACAATCCTATCAGTAGACCAGCCAAGAGTGCTGTGCACTTTATTCCTCTCCCTGGGACCCTCAAATAATATAAATATCTTTGCTGGTGCATGCATGCAAACTTGTATTGGCAGGTTTTATTTGATACTGAATTGGGGATAAACATGTTTGCAAGAGGAATTGAGGAGTAACTGTACTGGATTTAAGCCCCTCACAATGTTGTGAGGTGGGTGAGACAGCAGGACCAAAAACTACCTGCTGTCTGGATATGATCACCAAAACTTAGACTCACTCACACACACACATCATACACATCACGGCTCTTTCTATCAAGCTTTTCATTTTGTTCATCTGATGAAGGATAAACCCATGGTTCCCAAACTATATAACAAGGTGCCCCATCCGTAATACAGCAGTGGACCCATAGGGGTACCAAAAGATATTTCAAACTTCCAAGGGAAATACAGCAGTACTCCATATTTGTCAGACACCACGTGAACTACCAGCTTGAAATAGTTCACAGTTCCCCCATTAGGTCCTGCTACATTTCTTTCAATGCTATCATCTCTTTCCAAAGCAAAAAATCAATGTGGAACAGGAAAAAAGGTGGCAGTATTCAATCTGATTCCAAGACATAAATTGTTCCATGCCCAATAGGCACACACATCCATTAGTAAGTAATTGTGGTTATTTAAGAATGAAATTAAAATATTATTTTTATTTCGACATGTATTATTTTTTCAAGTGGGTTCTACATCGTTAGAACATTAATATATATTGTTTGGACCTAACTATCCTAAAAATGGAATTGTGAGGTATTTCTTTTGACCTAGAGGTAGTCTGAAAAAACTGAGACACAAAGTAAAACACAAAGAATTAGTGAGACACGAAGTGTACGCTGTGCAGAGCAAAGGTTCACAGTGGGATTATGTGAGGTCCACCAGCACCAACCGTAAGCACACTGAGTTACAGGCTCTCAGTACTATCATCCTGATAATACTTGTTCTCTAGCGTCAGCATATGTCAAACCAGAGCACAAAACAGGATGACAGATGGAAAGGGATTGGGGAACTGCATTTTCATAGATTCAGAGGATTTTAGCCGTTGGAAGGCGCTTTGAAAGCTTCTGCTTTTATAAAAGATAAAAAAGACTACATTGGATGGAAATGTCTCCAACAATTGGCAAAAATTTATCCTGAAAATAAACTTAAATCTAAAGAGCACCACTCAGGCAAGTGTGCTAACATGGTCATTCCTACCGTGTTCCTGATACAAGGGGTGGCGGGAAAATGAAGGGCAGCGTCCCAGGGTAGAAAAAGCACAGGCGTTGAAGACAGGCCTGACCCACCTCTCAGTTCTCCCACATACTGGCTGTGTGCTCCGTGTGAGACGCCTGTCCTCACCAGACTCCATTTCCTTAAGAGTTAATGAGATAATGATGCCCCACCAGGTGCCCAACAACCAACCGGTAGCAATTAAGGTGCTCGGTTACAGGAAGAGGGAGGTGCAGGGTGGTGGAAATGCCATGTGCACATGGAACAGCTTGCCACCCTGCAATCAGCTTCTTCACACCAAAGCTAAGGAGTGAGAGAAGAGCTCATGAATTCCTTTTTTTCTAATAACTTCGCTTTTCTCTCCAGCTCTTAGGCATGGTAACTTTGCAGAGCCTAGCCCTCATTCCTCCCTTTGGCCTGTATCTCCCCACATGGGTCTGTTCTTCAGTGTCCCCAGGAGATGGGCCTCTGGGGACTGGTGGGGAGGTGAACACGCTGATGGAAACACCATACTCAAGATCGTAAGAACAGATGCTACCAGGTCAACTGACTCAGTCTCAAGTGCATACTCTCCCAGCACGTCACAGTCATTCTGCCTCTTTCGGGCTGATGCTTCAGAATCAGAATAGAGGGTCACACTTAAGGTCCATGTCTCTGGCAACATGCCACAGAATTCAACCGGTAAGGAGGTAAGTCATGAGGTCTTTATCAGAACCCTGATCTCAGGATATGACTCTAAGAAGCCAACATAGACAGTGTTCCCTTCAACATGCAAACCACATCCTCACTGTAAATTTCAAATTTGCCCAGGTATTTTCTTACTAGCACAAAACATCTAAGATACAGTCCACTCACTGAAACTAATGACCAGTGTACTTTCAGTAATGCAATTTCCTCAATCTCAGCGTAGAATGTTTCTTTCCTAAGAGTCAGCCATTAATTGAGACATGATCCAATGTGATACTGAAATTCTGAGCTGAGTCGATCATTAGCAGGGAAATTTGTGAATTATGATCAGGGTCTTCAAAATTTATTAAGCTTAATTTTATGCTAAATGAGATTTTATATTGAAAAGTCTAAACGCTCTTCAACATTAAGATGAGTTCCTCTTTTGTTGGGAGGATGCCCCATAGGTACACAAGTTCTCAGACAGGGACACAACACATAGAAGATAAACAATAAAACAGAGTAATTGGGAATAACGTTCTTCTTTATTAGCCTCTGATATGAAGAAATAATCCTTAAACTGTCAGGGCTCAGCCGTTCCATGGGCAAAATGGAATAATATAGATTTTTAAAATTCTTCAATCTTCAGATCACAAAGCCTCACTGTAACAGGCACTTACGATAAATGACGAACAACGGTGTTTGGCACTGATCCTTAGAGAAACACCACCTACCGATTTAGAATTTCTAGGCTCCAGCACCAGTGACAGTTTGTAAATATCATCTTCTGTGTGGTAGAGGTCCAGAGAAAGCTACAACAAATTAGAAGGGATAAACGATGATGTTGGATCACATTTACTTATTTATTTACATGGCTGAAATATTTTTCAAACTCGATGTGTTAGCTCAATGTCTAATAATTTGAGAGAATGAAGAGCATTAGAAAGATAATATGTAGAGGTAGAACATGAACTTTTAAAAAGAAACAGGGAAACCTAGTATGGCCATCAGCATCCTATGAGTTACATCAGATGTATTTACATCAATAAAAGGCAACACTCTCAACGAGGTAGGGATTGTTCCAGGGTGGTGTATACAGCAGAGGGAGAGGTTCTGGAGTCCGAAGGGCCTGAGTTCAAGTGCTGAGCCTGCCACTGCTTAGCCCTGTCACCTTGAGCCAGTTATATCTTCTCTGATACTCAGTTTCCACATCTGTAAAGTGGAAATTATCATAAAAGTCCCTACTGAATTGCATTTTGATCAGGATCAAATGGAATACTTCATGTGAAGCGCTACACAGGGGCCCTGGTACACAGTGAAATGTCAAGAAACGTTATTTGGTGTTGCAGCTGTTACTACTGATATTATTATTATGTGTGGGGGTCACCGAAGACAAATGATCAAGACGGAATCACAG
This sequence comes from Phoca vitulina, assembly GCF_004348235.1. NCBI lineage: Eukaryota > Metazoa > Chordata > Mammalia > Carnivora > Phocidae > Phoca > Phoca vitulina. Next base: position 1,492,918 of record NW_022589715.1, on the reverse strand, counting down.
AGGAACTTGTGAACTAGGACCTAACTCGGAGGACTTGGGCAAAGAAAGAGGGAAAGATCAGGGCAGGAAGGATACCAACTTAGACCAAGATTGAAGAGTATGGATAAAATCAGTAAAACCTAAAATGCATGGTCCCATTCACTTAAAATAGAAGTCATGAGACTACAAATAAGCCTGGATGAGTCCCACCCCCACTCTTCAATGTTAAGGTACCTGATGAATCACATCATTTCATCAGAAGTGAATGTAACCAGGTGCCCTGTTCTTTCTTTGACCACTTAGGCATGAAACATTTAACATATTTGGTCTAAAAATAAAGACTTAATGTGTATGGGTGTGGAGTGAGGGAGAAGAGCGAGGAGGAGGAAGTGGGAGAAAACTCAGAGGCAAAGGACATCTTTCAAGGCTTTATCTTTTTGTTCTCATTTTTAAAAAGTTGGTATTAATAGATGTCATTTTTGAATTAATCATTCATCCATTCAGCAAAGATTTATTGATCATCTAATATGTGCTGAGGACCATTCTAGTCACTATTCTAGCTACTAAATACATTTAAATTAAGGATTTCATACATTGGGTCATATATCGCTTTACCTAGACTTTGTCACCTAGAGATTTTTTTCTAAACATAATAAAATTGACTTTATTATAAAATTGCCCCAGCATCATTTCAGATCTTGAAAATCCTGCTCACAAAGAATGGACACTGTATCCACCTTCCCCTAAACAGTCACTCCTACCTCCAGGGGCTCTGCCTTTTTGCAGGAGAGGAACCATCCCCATATCACAAACCAATGCCTCTAAGGGCCAGCCCATTATATAAAAGAACGAAATGGGATGCATGAAAGAACTCTTTTGATAGAAACATTGGTATAACAATGTCTTTTTTGCAAAAAACATCTTTGCAGATGTAATTACCTTGGGGCCCTGCTCTCTGAGCTCAACAACAAAAAAATTTGTGATAAGTGGAATCTGACATGGATCTCTGGGTTAGGGAAGCAATAGGGAGAGTTGTGGTTCCTGGTGAATGGGAGACAACCACTGCTCAGCCAAGGCAAGTTGTCGTCAGCCTGACAAGTGCCATATCTTCTCTTTTGTCAAAAGAAGCCAGAAATCTGGAGTTTTATATGAAATATCTCCATTATTAAATACTGGCAACTAATTAAAAAATTTTATGATTCCATGTGGGCCAAATAAAACCCATCTGCCATGGGCAGTTGCCCGCCATTTTGTAAATTCCACAATGGAAAACTCTACTGGCTCCTAAGCCTCAAGAAAGCAGGCAGCGCATCCGTCTTTTCTGCCTCTGTAATCCCAGCCACAGCTTGCTGCCTTGCATTGTGAACGCTACATAAACAGAAAGAAAATCAAGTAACAATTCCTTGTTATCAGGAGTTATTCTGGACTTTGATGAGCATGTTCCTGTCCTCCTGATTAGGCCTCTAGTGATTGGCACTGGCATCTGCTGGAGAAGGGATGACAAGCGTGCTAGAACATCTGACCAGAAATCCCAATAACCACATACTATGTAGGGGAGATGCTCTTTCAAAAGAGACAGAACATCCTTGAGTATTTTCATACATCACATGGACAGATATCGGGTGCTATGATGGAAATATCTTCTCCAAATGTTTGCTCTCTGTTAGCGCTGTTGTGAACCTGGGCAAGTCATTAACCTTCTTGGGTCTCAGTCTCCCAGTCTATAAAATGGGAGGCATAAATAATAGGTCCCTCCTTGGACTGCCGTGAAGATTAAATGAGTTAACGTGTAACCAGCGGGGTTTGTTTAGCGAGCGGGCCATAGAGATGGGCACTGCAGGGTTTGGCTCCCAGTCAAATACGACTGCGTGCATCAACGAATGCAAAGCTGCCCCTGGGTTACTCCTGCCAGCTCTTTGCTTTCCCAGCCACAATCCTACCCAGGTGCCTTCTCTCATCGCCTCTGTGTTTTATGGCCCTGCGTAGAGTAACCTGTTGTACTTCCTATACACCTCTATTTTATAATTATAGGCAGCTTGTCAATGGAATTTCAGGAACGCTTGCTTGTGTCTCACATATTTTGAGTCTGACTGTTTTTGAAAAATGTCCTGAGTCACTGTTACAGTTTGCTGCATTTACATCCAAGCCTATCAGCAAAGATGGTTGTGGATTTACTCTGTACATTCAGACCACATTGCCTTGACTGGAGAATTGTAAAATAAAACACACTTGGTCATCAAACTATTGCCATTCACCATTTTTGCAATTCTTCTTCTTCTTTTTTTCTTTTTGAAACTGTAAAAGTACAGGGGGCTTTCCAGTTATTTGCATATACTCAGAATGGTAAAAGTAACTGATAGATCTAAAAATACTATGAAAAGAATCAGATGATTTCATATACCATGAAGCAAGAAGCATCAGCTTTTAAAACTTCTGGTTCCAGGATTGGGACGGATCACAAGGGAAAATGCCTTCTCTAGCTCTTCCCTGAAAAGGGGAACAATCCAAATCCCAACAGTTTAGTGCTGGGGTCCTCCTTCCTTCATGTGCCCAGTGCTATTCAGGGGGTAAGTTTACAATGATAAAAATGGCATCAGAGTCCCTGACTCATAGATTTGGTTCTATAATTAACTCCTTCTTTAGATACCCATGAAGAGGGATAGAGAGATTATTTAATTATTATAGATGCAAAATAAAATATATGTTAGCAATGTTCCTATATTATGGAGTAAATGTCCATCACTGCGGGGGAGGGAGTGCCCCCACCCCTCCACAGTGGGATTCAGAAGTTCCCCATTTGCAAGCCTTTTGTCCTTTAGAAATCTGTTTCTTCCTTTGTAAAACACAAAGCGGCAGGGGTGAATTTACAGGCTCTGGCCTGCAGAGGCTAGCTCTGAGAGTGTCTGTGAGAACCAAGGAAAAGTACGGGGAAGTGTTGTGAAAAGGCAACCAATTATTACAGAAAGTTCAAACATTGCTATGCAGCTCACAGCACAGAGCAGACATTCAGTAGTTGTGGATTCATTTAAGAGTTCTTATTTTCTATCTTCCAGGGCTCTCGATTGTGAATTGGCTTCCTCGCCTGGGGCCAGGTTTAGAAGCAAACAATCACTTTGGGCAAAAACCTGACCTAGAGTCTTGAGGCAAAAGAATGGTCCCTTCGAATGAACCTGCACTTATGTATGCCTTCACATGCATTTGGGCAGCTTCTGTCAATCAAATGGTTCTAATCCCAACACATATGTGCTTCATGAAATGCCCACTGGGCTCCAGTGAACACCTGATGGGAGTCTCCTCTATCTGCATTGAAGAGATTCATCTGCCTGTGGCCAGGAAGAATGAACGTATATTCCCGTGCCCTGAACCTTCTGCTTGGTTGTGGGGAGGAAGGGGGGATGTTGGCTGTAAATAGAAACTGGCTTGCTGATCGATGCTCATGTGTGGGGCTGTGCTATCCTGAGGAGCCACTGGGCTGGAACCACAGAATCAGACTGACACGAGCTTCCTTATTCTCAAGGTTCCACCAGTCCTTATATTTAGAATCACAGAAATTTAGAGCTGGAAGAGATCTCACAAATGAGCACAAAACCCTTTATGAAAAGTCCAGAGTCAAGTCCAGTTAGCAAGGAGACAAAACTAAGTAACTGCACACATAGAGCTAAAAGCTAGATCTCCCACCTAGGATTCTGGTCACTGCAGTACACTAGATAACATTGCTCTTCCTAATTATGGTGTTTGGTGGCTTCTATATTCTCCTTTAATACGAGAGAGAGAGAGAGAGAGAGAGAGAGAGAGAGACTGAGTTGGCATCCTCTTCCTTTTTTCTTTCCTTCCCAGCAAAAAAAAAAAAAAAAAAATGCTTAATCTTTATTTCTAGAGTTCAAATTTTCCATTGGCACCCAAAAAATTTCATTCAAAATCCTTTGATACCTTCTAAATATCTGTCATTATGGTGCTTGCTGCATTCATGACTCAAAATCCATTCCCCTCCTCCAACCCTATCTTTTGTGTGGATGAGAAAATGCCTGAGCGTGGGCACCTGCTCTGCGATGCTCTCCTCCACATGGTAAGGACAGCACACAGACCTGGGGAACTCAGGCCGCTCTGCAGACATCACCTGGGCCTGTGGGTTTGCAGTCTGATGGGGGCTGCAACTCTGGTCACTTATTCATGGAAACAGATTTACATGGCAAATGATTAATAAATGCAGGTGCCTGGTTTATTGTGAGGGTTTTTTTTTTTCCCCAATAGAGAATGTCTGTGTGTTTACTGTTTGCATACAAACTCAGCCCCAAGAGATTCATGTTTCTGGGTGTCGGCCACTTCTGCTTTATACTAAGGTGCGGCTTCCATTACTACATACATTTCAGGGGTTCTGTTTTTTGGTAAACAATTATGTGCTCTAGGAATAGTTTGTGAAAAGGTCTAGGAACCAACACTCTTACTCCAGGGTAGCAGTCCTAGGGGATTCAGGCTCTCAGAGCTTCAGAAGTGTTACTGTTTTCATTTTCCATGGCCATTAAAGGAAAATAGTCAACTGAATATTGCAGCCAAGTGTCAGATGCTTCAGTGTTATAAATCCAAACTGGGAAGTTGCTTCTCCATTTGTTAAACAAAGGTGAAAGAATGTGGTTATGCCTCCTCCCCGCAAACAAAGCAGCCGCCAACGGGGAAGGTTTTCTTCTCTACACCTGTTGGGTCTAAAAGCACTAGCACCTGGAGACCAGCCACAAATGACAAAAAAATACGAATGCTAGATGAATGTCTTCTGTCTGACCCACTTCGTTCTGAAATACAGTGTTCAATTCATCTGTTGAGCTCCTAAATATGCCAGGTACCATGAGAGGTGCTGGGGCTATGGGATGTGTAAGTCAGGTAAACAGGAAAAAAAAATCTATTACAAAGTGATACCTCCTATGGTTAAGAAAGTATAAAGGGCAAAAGCCACACATGTAACAGATGTGTTACTGCTCTGGAGAGGAACAGAGAATGCTCCAGAAAGACAGAGGCTTTTGAATGTGAGCTAGTCATAGGGGTGGGTAGGGGAAGGGATTTTCCAAGAAAGGGCAAAGGCCAGGAAGCAGAAGGCCACGGTTCATGGTGGGAAGTCCACCGTTCCTCAAAGGCAAGTGTGATGTGGGATCAGGTGATGACAAAACAGTCTAGATAGACAATGAGTCTGGAAAGGCCTCGAATGCCAGGCGGCTTTGGGGAGGTTGGCCGTGGGGGCAGGGAGATGACAGAGGAGGTCCTGACATGACCCCAGATTCCAGCTACAGTTGCGCAGGGAGGGCAAAGGGAAGCAGACGAGAGGAGGCCATGGAGAGGGAGGTGACGAACTAGACAGGTGTGATGAAGGAGAGGGAGGGGCTGAGAGCGGGAGGGCCTCTCTAAGAGCTCTGGATGTGGAGCTATAGGGGTGCTGATTAGGCTCCTCCAGACAACGGGAAATTTCTTGGCCCCAAGATTATAGTCTCAATTCATGCTGCTTATAGGGCTGGGCTCCTCTCCCCTCACCCACCCCTGCAGATCTCTCCCGGTCTGCTGGCCCTGCACACAACCTGGTGAATGACTGTCCCAGATGTTCCTGCACCCCCCGTGCAGGGAGGCACACAAGGGCCCTCAGCACAAACCCCGGTCCCTTGAACTCACCGTGAGTAGGTTGATCAGATCCATGTTGGGTTCTAAGTGGTGGGAGGCATTCTGCAGGGACACCAGTTCGCTGAGGGTCACGGAGAGCTGGTGCATTTTTACAATGTTCACTTTGTTGTCCTCCGTCCAGTCTGGGAAAATGACATGGACAGCTATCAAGTCTTTCAAGTGCACGCCGAGGATGGGGATCTTGAAGCCCTCACAGTCGGCAAAGGCCCTGCGGTAGCAGCAGTAATTACCACTGGAGGAGACCAGCTCTGTCATTTCATGCCAGTTCTGAGAACAGATGGAAAAGCAGAGGTTTCAGTCTTCCTTTCCGCCCACCCCCAGGCCCTGCCCTGTGTGGCTAGGACATTCCTCAGCCACTGAGAGAAGTATCGATTGCACCAACACTGATGCAGGGAAATATTAACCTGGAAAAAGAAAATTAGAAAAATGTACTGGGCCTGGCTACGAGTGGGGCAGCCTGTTCTATTCTCCTGCTGAGCAGAAACCGCCTGCACCTCTTCCTGCCTGCTAGCGCTCTCGGGATGTAAAATAGCTTCAAATAGCCGTATTTTGCAATTCATGGAAATATTACAGTCCACAAATATAAGCATGTATCCTATTAGAATATAGTATGTAGTATATTACAGTGTCCTAGTTGTTCTTTTTTTTAATTTTGTTTTTTTATTTTGCCTTTATTTTATTTTTTTTAATTTTATTATGTTAATCACCATACATTACATCATTAGTTTTTGATGTAGTGTTCCATGATTCGTTGTTTGCGTACAACACCCAGTGCTCCATGCAATACGTGCCCTCTTTAATACCCATCACCAGGCTAACCCAGCCCCCACCCCCCCAAGAACCCTGTTTGTTTCTCAGAGTCCATAGTGTCTCATGGTTCCGTCTCCCCCTCCGATTTCCCCCCCTTCATTTTTCCCTTCCTATTATCTTCTTCTTTTTTCTTTTTTTTTTAACATAGTGTCCTAGTTTTTCTAAGAAAGTTGCCTTCATGGTATTACTTGAAGGTTAATCTGGGACGGGATGGGGTAGGAAAAGCCACACTGAGGTGTGAGATAGCTATGGCCTGGGACTCTGCTATTAACTAGAAGCATGACCTTGAGCAAGCAACTTCATTTTGAAGGGCCTCAGTTTCCTTTTCTGTAAGAAAGAGTTCAAATAATTTTCGAAGATACACTGGTGGTTCCAAGCCTCTAAGAGCCCCTACTGAATTCTTACTCTTCACAACATGTAAAATGTGTTTTGCTCTTTACTTGAAATTCAGTACAAAACTAAAGGAAAATAAGACACTTAGATAACGAGCCCCGTTACACTTAGAATGAGTGTTTTAGGTTGGGCAGCTGTGCATCTTGGCTTATATCCTTCTGTTTATTTTTAGTTGCCTAACAGCAACCAGACCTCAATTTCGATGGCGCTATACTTTCTCCAAGCATCCCATGTGACTCAGATGGAGCTGCCTCCATTCCCAGGTCCAAGGATGGGTTCTGATTTACCATCATAATTTTATCCCTTTAGTTTGTGATTGGTTCAGGAACACAGACCTAAGCCAATCAGTACATTATATTCCTCTAGCAACTGTTATTGGCCCAGTGGTGAGCATGTGACTTGAGGTGGGCAAATCTGCCTAAAAAGAAGGTCTTTCGTTCCATGAGGCAGGGCTGAAGAGATTTTTTTCCCTATCTCCAATTTTCATGAGCAAGAGAACATCATTTATGGGACGCCTGGATAGCTCAGTCCCTTAAGTGTCTGCCTTCAGCTCAGGTCATGATCCCGGGGTCCTGGGATCGAGCCCCACATCAGGCTCCTTGCTCAGCAGGGAGCCTGCTTCTCCCTCTGCCTGCTCCTCCCCCTGCTTGTGTTCTTTCTCTCTCTCTCTTCTCAAATAAATAAAATCTTAAAGAAAAAAAAGAAAAAAACAAAAACAAAACAAGAGAGCATCATTTTCCTGCTGCTGCAGATGGTCCAATCAGGAAGGAAGCCAGTCTAATGAAACAAACAAAAACCTGATCCTCCAAGGAAGACAGAGCTACTGAGCCAAGAGCTCTGATAAGACCATGCTTGGATCTGGCCCTGCCTCTGGACTTCCAGGTATGTGAGATGGCCCATTCCCTTGCTGTTTCAGCAATTTCCAGATTTTTTTCAACTGATAGCTGAGAAGTATCCTTACTGATACAGCAAACTCCATGCTTATAAGGAACTCTTTTCATAAGGATGAAATGTTCTTTTTCACTCAATAAGGAAAACTGTTATTATTATGGTCTGGAAACAGATATGGCAGAAAAAGCTCAGTTTGGGAAATGATCGTTGTTTTTTAAAAAAATATATTTTTGTTCCTGAAAACTCAGCTATAAATCTGAGGGATTTCTGGACAAGGTCTACATCTCCCTCTTCCTTTGTCTCTTCCACTGTGCCAAACACAGTGCTTTGAAGAGAGCAGGTGTTCAATGACTTCCTTTGAGGAGGGCAGGGTAGGAATGATTTGTCTTATTTGTCTTGCACCCCCTGTGTGTGTCACAGTGCGTATCACATAGCAAGGACCAAATGCAGACTTGTAGAGTACTCACACCTGCAATACGTTAATTGTATTCAAGTCCTTCCTATTGGGACACTTGCCACCACTTCCAGTCTGGTTTTCCAGGCAGTGTGCCTACTCCCTTCCTACTGAATTCTCCATGTGTAACCAATAATTGCCTAAGAAGAACACTTTCCCCCTGTGAGTGACATTTGTTAGAAGCATCCTATCCCTAAACAATTTACAGATGACTTTTTCACTTGGGACTAGGATCTAATCCACTGTACCTTTGTAACTTCTGAAGAAAGATGAGAATGGGTCTCCTTGAGGCGTGAAATGGAGCTATGACTAAGGCCTCCCACCACTGCCATTAGAGTGTTAAAATTTTTGAGCTGGAGGAGCTTCTGCAATACAAAAATGTTAACATCAATACTTCGCAACAATTTTTCAATTATTCTGGTCTTTCTGGATTACAGGTGAATGCATGCACAATTTCAATAACAAGGATCTAAGAAAAACATTATCAATTTAAAATGAAGCACAAATGCAATCCACCAAAAAAACATACTAATCATTTTACAAAAAAAACAGTTATCATAAATGCTTCTAAGTATTGCCGATTAAAAGCAATCTTCTTGCATGATAGCAGTATGAGTTGTTCACTAGATATTATGAATACTTTAATTGTCCTTTATATTGTGAACCCCAAATTTCTTCAACAACTTTTCCCTAGAGTGAAGGACCATCTAGATTCCTTTAAGAACCCTGTCTAAGGGACGCCTTGGTGGCTCAGTCGGTTAAGCATCTGCCTTCGGCTCAGGTCATGATCCCGCGGTCCTGGGATCAAGTTCTGAATTGGACTCCTTGCTCAGCGGGGAGCCTGCTTCTCCCTCTTTCTGCAGCTGCCCCCTACTTGTGTTTCCCTCCTACCTCTCTCTGACAAATAAATAAATAAAATCCTAAAAAAAAAAAAAAAGAACCCCCATCTAACTCCCAGACATACATACCTTGGCAACATTGATAAACTTTGTAATGACTTCTGCCCTTTGCTGGGGGGTTGGTTTGCTAAGAACCATCAACTGGACCCACTTAGAGATTCCATTAAATAAAGCAATAGATCTCTCCAAGGTTGGGTTATTCTCCAGGCAGCCATGGATGACATAGCTTTGGTAATCAGTGAACTAGTAAAGGAAGATTCAGAGACTCTGAATTAAAATGGAGTCTTTGCAAAATCAGAAATTAGAATGTTGCATGGAAGATGTGAAATACTGTTTCATAACAACATAATGATTCCTTTCATTTCACATTTATAATGGCATCTTACACATTTGAATATCAGGTACCCTTAATATATTGTTTTGCTGTGTTTCACTCCCCCATACACAGACACACACTTACACATCACAGTGTCAGGGGCGGGGTGGGGAGGGACAAGATTCGAAGTCACATTCCAGTGAGTCCCAAATTTGCTGGATCATAAGATCCACCCGGGGCATTTGTGTTTTAACCTACTGGTTTCTGGGAACACTCGAGACCTAACGGGATCAATCTCTCCAGAGGAAGAATCTAAGAATCTCCATTTTTCAGTCACTACTCGTGATTCCAATGGTCAGGCAAGTTTGATATACAATGGCATACATTAAAGAAAAGGAAATGAATATGAATATAATGATTTCAAGTCAGAATAATTTTGTAAAGTTTTTTCAAGAAAAAAAAAAAGAAACAGTAGTTGAAGTAAGGTAGCTCCTTAGCAAAACAGACACCTTTTCAGGAAGTCAGTATGGATTTCATCAAATACATATATGAGTTTTCCATCATAAAAACAGTGCAGGGGGTTCCTTTTCATGGCCTGCTGGTGGAGAACCATGAAAGTCCTCTCCAATAGGATTATTTATTGAAAAGAATCTGTCTTTCAGAAATCCATACTTCTAACTTCATGTTCTTCTTTGCAAGTAATAATATATTTAATTCCCTGGCATCTTGGAAAAGAAGGAGGAAGAATGACTGCCCCAGAGCTTGGTAAGACAAAGGCTGATTATGAGCCATTGCAGAAATATTATCCTAACAAGTGGATAGTGAGTAGGTGGCTAGGAAGAGACATGAGCCCATAGTCAGGAGCAAGAGAAAGGGGGTGGAGAAGAAATGCTATCACGACAGAGTAGGAAAGAAAAGTTTAATTCAGGATCTCCGTTCCTGGGAAAGAAACAACCTAATATGAGATTCTCATCAAAGCCTACAATTCTTATTTTCAACCTACACCCATAATTAAGCATTTATACAAATCCCAACCTAAATAAAGATTTTGTCCCTCAAATGAGGGGCCTAGCAAAACATGGTCACTTGGGAGAAGTCAGTGGAGCTCCATAAACCTTGAATGGTTAAATCTCCACTGAGTATTTAGAAAATCATGCTTTAATCCTATGAAAGGAGACATTGAAAATAGCGACAGATATATAGCTCCTAAGCCATAAAATAAAGACAGGATAATATTTATCTTTGGTTAAAAGGGATTGTTCCTATGAATTCAGGGCACTTTTCCAATAGAGCACAATGACAAAGGCTGCCAATACTTCAGGGTATGAAAACGCAGCTCTTGGGAAAGTTGGCATGGTGGTTGTTATCCTTGGAAGAATATACGTCAGTTTCTTACTGAGATCCTTCTAAAAGATTTATGCTCCAGAAAAGTGAGGTGCTCAGCCAATTCAATGGGCTCCAGATGGTCAAACAGCAGACAGGCTTTTCCCTTCTTGGACACTTTTTTCCTCTGTGTGACTCTTCTCATCCAGTCATAGGAAGGACTATAAAAGAAACAGTGAGTCTGGTCAATGTGCTGAAAGGCCATTTCATTCAATGGAAGTTATTAACCTACTGACTCTGTAACTCTTGGCCTGCTTCCAGAAGCTTGTGCAAAATACACACCCTGTCCTTCATATCTGAAGAGAAAACCACTGACCCACTGCCAATAGAACAGAAACTGTGAGTTGTTTTTCCAGACAGGGTGGGTTTGCACTGATCCATCAAGAATCTCTTACTTGCTCTTTCTTATGACCGGTAAGGTTGGGATCATAGGGGAGAGGTCAGGGTTAGGTCTATAAATTTGGCAGATTATCAATATATAGGATGGTGATTTAAGGCACATGAAAGCCACCCGAAGTTGGTTCTCACACCACAGCAACATACGGATTATCTGAAAAGCTCGTGATATAGACAGAGATCTGACCTCACTGCCAGAGATTCTAATTTACTAGGAATGAACCTGAATAATCTCTATTTTTAACAACATCCCTGGTGATTCCTGGATCATGCACTGTTGATCAAGATTCTTGAAGAAGTATTCTAGGAAAAAGGACTAGAGTATGAATGCCCAGGACACAAGAGCTTATCTTTGCAAGATGGTATAACCATTCTTAGGGTCATTAAATAGTTTTCTCTGTGCAAAGTTACCTAGTAGATATAAAACGCTAGTCTCATTAGCACTGAGTTCCTAATAACTCAGTTCACCAACAGGGCCATCACTACTCTCTCCCCCAAACAGTGGGCTCATCATGTTCAAAAGAAACGTGTGCCACTCTTACATGCTGGATATGTCGATGAGGCTGATGTGCTTTTCATACCCTAGTTGACTAGCTACTTCCCGGAACTCTTCAGTCATACGGATCAAACCAAGGTCCAAATTAAACTCTGCAGGAAACTTGAGAATCCAGTACCTGAAAGGCATCAAGTATTTTTGATGAAGAGAAGATTTCAAGCTAGACCTTTATGGAAACTATTGTATCATTTTACAGATTACGTTTAACAATGAACCCAGGACCATACCCCAAATTAGCAATCTCCTATTCCCCACCGATGACGTGGGGTCTCACTCTTCCCTCCTTCAATCAAGGACCCAAGTCTACCACTCCCACTCTGAGCCTCTCTTTCTGACCCTAAGTCCTGAGCATCTGGGCTCGCATCTAAGTGCTGAACCACAGCTGAAATCAAACCCTTCCCCCAACTTATGGCAACTAGATGGGAAAGCTTATGGTGGGGAAATAGAAAGATAAAATGAATTTACTCTTTCCAAGAGCTAGTTTCATTCCCTAATCACATTTGCTACTGCTTGATCTCTAAAAGAAAGATAAATTCTACTCCCGGGAACAGAGGAAGGCCAATTTAAATAAAATCAATAAAGGGGGGAATCTGAGTCAATTCTATTGCCAGACTAGGTCTACTGTCTGGGCAGAAAGAAATTGTCAACAATTCCAGAACCATACACTACAAGACAATTACATGTATATTTACCTCATGAAGTAGCAGATCTTTAACCGAAATTCATCACAGCTTTCTCCACTGGCATCTCGATACGTACACTAGTTAAAGAAAAAATCCCTGCACCTTGTTTCCTTTGCCCACACCTGCAGCTGTTTGACCAATTTAGATGAATTCCTAATAAGAAGGCCATCCTGGGGACATTTGGGTTATGTGGACGTTCAAATGGGAAGACAATGGGCTCTGACGATGTCAGCACTGAATAATTGTCATCTACACATTACCCCTCAATATTGAGATCTGGGGACTAGGATCTTGCTCACTTTCAGGGACCTCTGTTCAGGGTTAATGTCCCCTTACCCTTTCTGCATCCCCTTCTGCCCTGAGGTTGTAGGGAGGACGGAGGGAAGAAGTAGGAAGTGGAGGAAGCTTGCAATAAGCAGATGGACGCCCACGTGACCCTCAGAATCATTTGACAGACCGTCTGCCTTTCAGGCTCCTCCTACCCTGTAAGTCTTCCCAGTCATCTGCAAGGTCCCCTGGGCTTGAAGTAGGCCGAGACTGTAGGAACCAATATTAGTGATTACATAATAAACATTAGATCTCCGGGAAAAAAACATCCTTGTCAATCTGAGACTGTTTTTTCATTTTGGACCATTCGGCTTTCAACCACCTTTCAGGACTGCTGTGTGTTCAAAAGTGGTAGACTGCTAAAAGCCCTTATTATAAAATGGAGTTTCTACTATTTTTTTTTTTTTTTTGCTTTTATATCAGAAGGAAATCTGAAATTAAGATCAACCAACAAATCGCAATAAACTTGCTAGAATGTTCTTTGTGTCTTGTAAGCAAGGAAAGATGTGAAAACTCAGGTGGTGTTTGTGCCTGAGCCAGATCCCATTATTTTGGCTGGCATTTCCATGTGTCTAAACTGTATCCTCTACGTCCATCATTTTGCTATCCTAAAAGGAATAAATTAGGTCTGGAATCAGTGTTGACTATTCTTTCATTGTACCAACAGCAGAAATGTTTAAGTCAAGTTAGAAACATTCAGCCTATAGCTTCTGTTTCATTTTATATCTAGTGATTATTTTTAAGTAGAGCCAAAACATCCAGATGGATAGTCAACTGTTTGGTCCATCATCCAGATGTCTTGTCTAGACATCTATATATATCCACAAAACAGCTGGATAACTGACTAAAGACTATTTATTCATCTTAATTTACTGGCTTTTGTTAGACGCTCTATCTAAATACAGAACTTGATTTATGATTGTAAAAGTTACACGGTAGTTGAAAAGATATATGCAGAGAAGTTTTTCTGCCAATTCAGTGGAAGATAAATACCATCGGTGCATCAGTAGAACTATTCTTGGCAAATAACTATTATTCAGCTCTCCATTGTCATCTGTTAAAAAATAAAATAAAATGAGGGGGGGTGAGGAGACAACAGTACTACTCTTCTCTTTTTCTAATAACAGTAGAGAAACATTAGTGTCAAAAATTTCTTGTAGACCCAATTATTGTTTTCCTCCTCTTTCCATTGGTACTTTCTTACAAGTTAAGTGGATGTGGGGTTTCACCCACCCTCTGGTGCTGGACTACCAGATTTAGCAAACAGAAATACAGGACACTTAGTTAATCTGAATTAAGGTAAACCACAAATAATTTTTTAGTGTAAGTATGACCCATGCATTATTTAGGACATGCTTACACTAAAAATAAACTTTATCTGAAATTCAAATTTAACTGATCATCCTATATTTTATCTGGCCACCCTACTCTGGTCTAACTCCTCCTGTAATGATCCATTTAAAAAACAATTAAAAAAACAACTCCATTTGTTTTGTACAAATGTGACTCCATTTGTACAAAGAATCATCTGAAATGCTGAGGTGGATATGTAAACAACATGAAAAAGCATATAGCTATAAAGTCTGTCACCTAGTAGGAGATACAAGACATATATGCAAATTAGAATGCAGCAGACTGTGCTATCCACACTTCTGTGATCCAAAAGACCGAGAAATGATCATAGCACCATGGGAAAGTCACAAAGGGCTGTGGGAGGAAGCAATCAGCATTCCTGACAGCAGAGATTAGCAATGGTATAATGAACATCTGAAACAGCATCTGAGCTGAGCCCTGAAGCAGAATTTCAGTGAAGGCACAGAGGTAGAAAGATGCAGGGGATGTTCCAGAAACATTAAGTGGACAGTATGGCTGGCATCTTAGCTGTGGGCATTAAAGGGAAGGAAATGCACAGGGCAGTGTTACTAGGGAGATAGATTGGGGTCAATCAAAAAGGACTTAAATGCCAAAGATGGAGACTGAATTCTGTTCCACAGCAACACTCACATCTGAAGAGGGAGAAGTGAGAGTATCAAGCTATATCAAAGGGAGAAAAGGCTCATACCAAACATCTCAATGCAAGTGCTCAACAGTTCATCTAATGTTGCTGCTTTTCCAAGCCCACTTGACCCCATGGTTATTTAGCCGTTGTCAAAAAACTAGATACATTTTGAGCATCAGGGAGACCATCTCCATAATCACACAGCTTGGTGATGTCTGTGCTGGTAGTGGTATCTGTCCTCAGTCATACTTCAAGACTCTAAGGAAACAAGAAATGAAAGTTATCAGATTAGAGTTCAGACCTCATTAAGGCATTACTTTTCCACCTAAAAAGATAAGGACTTCCATTGACTGTATCTTTCCCCAAGAAAAGTCTCAGAGTGACAGAGATTATGTCAACCACCATGATGGTAATGCCTGCTAAAGCGCTCCTTACATGTAGGGCACTCCAGAACCACGGAAATGTTCTGTGAGATACCATTCCATTTTGCAGCTGACATTTTTTAAATATAATATCTTACATTTTCTTCATATTCTTAAGTGATAAGAGAGACATTCAAGAATATTATAAATGTTACTTGGTTTAATATTATTACAAGTATATAGAAGGAGGTAAATTTTGAAGTGCAAATATATTGATGAGCATCATCCTCAATGATCATATAAACATTCAAAACTGATTTAAAAAATCTTACTTGCCTGATTTCTCTAATAGTAACATTAATAGTAGTAGTGAAAGTATTAACAAAAACCTATTGAACACTCACATTACGTACCAGGCACCATACCAAATGCTTTATATATTATCCAACTTAACCTTCATAATAATACTGTTATGACCAACACAATGATACTTCATAACAGTGCTTCCCAACGATAGTAATTATTACTCCCAGTTTACAGATGAGGTCATGGATTTGCAGAGATGCAGCAACTAGTCTAAAACCACACAATTAGTAAGGTCTAGAATCAGGACTCCACTGTAAAATAAAGCTTTTAGTTTCCTTTGCCCCCTTTCATTGCTCTCTCAAGTATGGATATCATAAACTGTCATAATTTTGTCCCCTAATCCAGTCAGAAAGAGGACATAGCCAAATGATCTGTCACCTAGGTAGAAGAAATATGTGGGTATGACAGAGGTCCCATGTTACAGCACTGTCATGGGAAAAATGGGGATTAGAAACAACCTCTTAGAGTTCCTCATACTGGACATACTGCTGTTGGAAACACCATCACTTTGTTTTACAGAGTCCTTGTGGCAGCTCCATATAGGGCCTAAAGAAGGTCAGAGGTCATCATGATGTAAGACAGTTATCTACTTGGGGCAGTTTAATAGGTAAATGTGGCCACTGGGCATGAATCTCTTAAGCTGTTTGAAATCAATGTCTATTTTACTTTCAAAATGTAATTATTCAACTGGTAAGCACTGAGGACCCGACAAATGCCAGGCACTGGGCTAAGCACTGAGGCTGCTAAGATGAACAAATCATTGTCCCACCCCTGCCTTCAGTAGGCTCAAAGTCAACTTCAGAAAGCAAACACATGAATGAATAGGGGAAAAAAGCTAATATTCCTGTGTATGGTTGTGTTAGTGCAATCAGACCCCAAAGAGTGACAGTTGAGTGGGTCTGTGCAATAGGCATATAACTTTAAGGAAAATTTTTTTACCATGTATTATTTCTGTGTAAAAACCATATTCTTGTGCTGAAGGTGCCATGCTCAAGGCATAAAAAGTTGGATTATTTCCCATGTGCGGTAAAAAATAACAGAAACACTGGATCAGGGCTCTCCCACTTCTGCTACTCAAATGATTTGTGAAAGGGAAATATTAAAGATGTCTGGAACCAACTCTTTTTACATCTCTTCACCAAGTTACCTAATCGGTGAGGCTTTTCCTGACCACCCTATTTAAAACAACAAGACCGGGGCACCTGGGTGGCTCAGTCGTTAAGCATCTGCCTTCGGCTCAGGTCATGATCTCAGGGTCCTGGGATCGAGCCCCCATCGGGCTCCTGCTCAGCGAAGCCTGCTTCTCCCTCTCCCACTCCCCCTGCTTGTGTTCCCTCTCTTGTTCTCTCTCTGTGTCAATTAAATAATAAAATCTTAAAAAAAAATTAAAATTAAAAAATTAAAAAAAATAAAACAACAAGACCTCTCTCCCCATACTCACCTCCTACTTGGCATGCCCTACCTCACCTCCTGGATTTATTTTTCTTCATAACAGTTTTCCCCATATGACATACTATATATTTTACTTGTTTATTTGTTTTGAAATCTCTCTAGCACTATAAACATAAGCTCTACGAATGCAGGGATTTTTGTGTTTTCTTCTCTGGTGTACTCCCCAGCTCCAAAGATTTTGTCCCTCACAGAGAAGATACTAAGAAAAGCATGTGATGAATTAGTGAATTGATGAAGAAATGAATAAAATATAAAACTGTAAAAAGTTTGCCTTTGAATAACTATATATTTGTATGCACGTGTACTATAAATTTTTTAGTTTGTTCTAGCAATTTAAATCAGCGTTTAGTAAACATCCTGGGACAGAAGTTCCTGCCAGCTTTCTAGACTTGATAGGATCTTTCTGCATTCATAATAAGAACTTGGTATCTCTTCCAGGACATTTTGGGGGCAGCACTTCTCTTATTTCCCTAATATAAATTCTGTCAGTCCCACTAAAAGTCAAGATTGGACAACTGACAAGTCTGATTCCCCTTCACGTCTATACAGACACTTTTTATCTTGTTAACACTTGTTACTGAAGAGTAAATATATTACTTAGAACCAAACAGCCTAGATTAACTAGAGTCTCAAGTCAAAACCAAAATTATTCAGCTGTTCTACTTGAGGAAGGTATTACCCTTCCATAAGGGGTTGGAAATAACCTGGTACCAAAGACCTGTCACCATGTTTGGAGTTATATTTGTGATCCGCAGAGAGGCCAGCACGTGAAAGCCAGGGGGGCCAGACTATCCAGTTACAATCTGTTTCTGCAGTCAGGAGATGGGTCTGTGCCCCTGCTTAGCGTTCTGTCACCTGCACGTGTACCTGAGGTCTCATTTTATATGTGTGGCTATTATTGTGTCTACAATTGCTTTTTCAACAGTAAAGCTTCTTTATTATAAAAGCAATATAGGGTGATGGGTATTAAGGAGGGCACGTGCTATAATGAGCACTGGGTGTTATAAGTAACTAATGAATCACTGAACACTACATCAAAAACTAATGATGTACTATAAAGTGGCTAACTGAACATAATAATAAAAAAATAAAAATAAAAATAAATTTAAAAAACAATATATATTCTCCATTTAAAATAAGACAGTAAGGAAAAAGGAAGGGAAAAAAAGTTACCCATCATCTCATCATCCAAAGACAACTCTTATTAATATCATAGCATGTTTCTTTTAGTTTTCTTAGGCATATTTATCTTTTCAAGCTTTTCATATAATCTACAATAGTTTAAAGAAATACTTACCCACTGGTTTCACACTGAAAGATCTCCAGGTCTGAAAGAATTTTAAAGGCAGTTATCATCATTGGAAAAGGCGCTGGGGATGCAGTCTGCAGAACTGGTTTCTCCAATTTGAATAATAAGTACTTTGGAGAACCTGATAAAAGAACATAAAGAAATCCCCAGAGTTAAAATAATAGAAACCCAAAAGGATGCTCATGGTGCTAAAGCATTTCCAAAACCCTTGAGTGATTTTTGTCTAAATTTCATCTACAAAGTCAATTAAAAAAAGAAAAATATTCAAAATAGTTATTTGGTAACATGATATTTTTCAAATCAAGTAGTTTTTTTTTTTTTAATTCAGCCTATTAAAATCCTGCAAATGTGGCAAAATCAAAATTTATACACATAGTGTAAAATACTATTTTGGTCCAAATATACTTCTATTATTGGAGTACTCATTAAGAATTTCCAAACACTGACCTTGGAGTGTTAGTAAATCTCTAGAAGAGTTTGTTGTGGTGATCATCAAACTCTGACTCTAAATCACTCCTGACTGTCTCAACATGAATGTCAATGTTATTTTAGTCCAGGTTGTTCAGTCTCCCAATGATTTGGGACTTGCTTTAGTGTTGATAGGTACTCTCTGGCTGCAATGAAGAATTATTGCTCCCCAGCATACACATTTTCTCACAAGTTTGAAAAGGACACAATAAGCCAAAATTTCCCCAGGGCTTGAATTACTTCTAAGAGAGAAGTTCTCACTTCAAAAGGGCAATAGAGTTCTGCTGGGTGTGATTTCCAAAGGCTATGATGTATTCAGGCAGCAAAAAGGCTTTCATTAACATGAAAGCCTCTATCTTCAAAAAATCCTCCTGAGGTTGCCTAGGACAATAAGGACTATACTCCCAGTTTTAGAAATAGTAAAAAGGAGCCAACTCCATGAAGCTGTCCATTAAGAGACATAAATTAGCACCCCAGTCTCTTGACTCAGAATCTTGGATTGGATTTCCACATTAGATAAGCAAATGGTGAAAGTTTTAGTTACCTCTGAGTAAAATGCCATTAATGCTCCTTACTTTACTAGATTGTTGAAGGAGTTTCAGAGGTAACGTAAAATCTACCCACTGTATGTCCTTTAAAACACTAGGTGTTCAAGGACGCCTGGGTGGCTCAGTCGGGTAAGCATCTGCCTTCAGCTCAGGTCATGATCCCAGGGTCCTGGAATCGAGTCCCGCATCGGGCTCCCTGCTCAGCAGGGAGCCTGCTTCTCCCTCTCCCTCTGCCTGCAGCTCCCCCTGCTTGTGCTCTCGCTCTCTCATCTCTCTCTCTGACAAATAAATAGTCTTAAAAAAAAAAATTAAAAAAACAAAAACAAAAACACTAGGTGTTCAGGAAAGGTATCTCCCTTTGCCCACACTATCTCTTCCCTTCCAGTATTTAAGGGTTTCTAAGTTGAGGACTTAGGTGAAGTAGAGGACATATGATTGAAGTGACAGGAAAGAGATGTTAAGTTAGAGAAGGAAGAGGAAACAGGAGAAAAAATATTGTGACATTAGAGCTTCTAGGAGTAGGGCAGGTGGCCTCATCAGCAATGTAATCTCATTCTCGAAAGTTCTCAAGCCAAAGTAAAGTAATGACTGTCAGAGATGTTGTAGGCTTAATTCCCAGATGGTGTCTAGGAAGCATGCCAGAATGACAGCAAAGGTTGCTCCTGGCTCCAGGACTGCACGATTTATAAGGTGAAATATTGTATCTAGTAAGTATTCAATAAATAGTTTTGAAATGATGTTGGCCATATTAGAACTTCCAAAGGTAGTCTTGTCTATAGCATTCTCTCTACTGCAATAAAAAACTAACAAAAACCCTTAAAGACTCTTCCCTCCTGATGGCAGATATTGTCTTTATGTATAAATGACCACAAATATGTCTTTGCTTTTATATGACCTTCATATGGAGATAAGGGGGTTTCTCTAAATGCCTAAATCCTTAGTGAAAATGAGTGCTAATGATCACAAACCTTTAAGCCTTAAGGATTAACATAGCATTTGTTGTTCTGGCCACCTTCAAGCTTAATCTCCCTTTCTCACCACAGACATGAGATTTGAAAGGTGCTGTGATTATATTCTCTGAGACTCCATTGGAGAATCAAGACTATTAAGTTCAGTAAGAGAAATGAATCAAAACCCTGAAAAACAATGAAGTTATTTGACAAATACTGAGGATCTATTAGATACCAGATACTAAGCAAGATACTAGAGTAGGCTGGTAGAAGAGATTAGGAGCAAACAGAGAGAAGGATAAATTGGTGAGCAAGAAAGACATAATTCTTATACTCTAGCAAAGAATTAAACAAGTAATTACAATAAAGTATCCCAGGAAGGGGACGACCACTACGTTAATTCGGAGCCAAAGCAGTTTTAGCGAGGCAAAGAGTGAATGAGAAAACGGCAAGTATGAAAAGCTGAAAGACATTTAGAATGATTGAAGTATTGACAAGTGGCAAGACATGAGACTAAGAAGTCTGTATGAGTAGCTCATGAACAGTATTATAAGCTATATGAAGGAGTATGGGCTTTATCTGAAAGGCAATGGGAAACCATGATTTCAAAAATGAATAAGAGGGTGACATGATCCTATCTAGATTTTTTAAGGATCCCTCCAGCTGCAGTATGGAAAAGAGATTAGTAGAGACATATACAGATGATGCTGAAACCAGTTAGTAGTCAATTATGACCATCTAGGCGAGAGATGATAGTTATCTAAACCAGTGTGTGGCAATAGAGATGAAGAGGACTGGTTGGTTACAGAATATAATTTGAAGATAGATCCAACAAGATTTGCTGATCAAATGGCTTTGGGGACTGAGCAGAAAGGAGGACTCAGGGATAATTTCCAGGTTTCTAGCTAGATATTTGGTTGGGTTATGAAGCCACTCCCCTGAGATTGAGAAATTGAGGGGAAGAGGAAGGAAGTTCATGTTGGACAAATGATGAGTTCATTTTTAGATGTGTTGAGTTAGAGATGTCTGAGACATCCAAAGGGAAATGTTGACTTAGTTTCTGGATACCTATTACAGTCTTCTGAATTGACACCTGACCATATTTAAGCTCTAAGAATCAGTGGAAAGGAAAATTTAAGGAACAGGAGAAAAAGAATTTAATATATATAACAAGGTCCCTGAGAGGACAGAAGTCATGGACCCATGCACAGCTGGAGAGATTTACCTTGCATAAGGTAGCAGGCCACCTTTTTCAATTTAACAGCAGGAAAGAGGGGGGAAATGGGTAGAGGTATAGGTAGATTTGTCCTTTTGATAGCGGAGAGTCAAGGAAGTTTCTGTCTAATGACTCATTTACTCTAAAAAGAAGGAGACAAGGTCATCTGCTGGAAGATCTGAGGTTTATCAAGAGAAAAAAATATACAACAGATGTTATAAAGCACAGAAGAAAGAAACCAGAATTACTGGGCTATTTCCCATTATTTCCATTGAAAAGGCTGATGTTTTTCTTCTGGAGTTTGTTTTGAGAGAAATTAATTTCGTGTTCCCTGTTCCTTGGGTGACATCATTCACTTGTGCCACATTTCTGAAATTATTTAACTTTTCTGGAACAACTTATACAGCAAGTTCCTTCTTTATGGAGCAGGCGATTCTGAGTTAATGCCGTTATGGTCCAGTCACATGTGGTTTCCATAACTCAGAGCTAAAGCATGGTTGGCATTTGCTAGGTAGTTTCCTCACAAGGGCATGCGTCCCTCCCATTTCACCCAGCTTTGCTTCAAATAGCGAAGAAGACAGACACTATTGGAGAAATCATTTGTCTCCCACCCTTTGTCTTGCTCCAGGATACTGCATTTGGGCATCTACAGCCTCAGCCACCATCCCCATATCCTGCACTTTCCTTGCCAGGATTTCTGTATCTCTGCCCCACCCCCCACGCACACTCACCAATGCCCTCATTATCCATTACCTCTAAAAAAGGTCATAAATCACAAGAGACATTACTGTTCCTTCTCAGTTCACTCTTCATATCTGGAATTCTTTGCTGATTTCTGTATTGGTCTTGTTTTAACTTTAATTTTCCTTCTCACTTCTTCCCACATCGCCTCTCAGTTATTTGAATTTCTCTTTCTACCTTATTTCCTCCAATCAGTTACTCTTCTTATTGTACTCTCACAGCCTCATGGTTGTCACTGTCAAAGCTGATTCTATCACAAACCAACTGGGACAGTACCTACTGAGGAAATGAGCCCAATGCTTACAGCAAAGTTACAACGTTTTAAGTGGGCCATCATGATGACCCAGAGAATCAAGTATCCCACATTTATAGAGAGTGGAGAAATATTCCCAAAGGTTATATAACAATGACATACGGAGTCGCTGTGGAAAATATTTTCTCAACTCTAGAGTAATTTTTTTCATTCTTGCCTTGGATGGATTTATTCAATGTGATAATGAGGTTTTCCTGGGTTTTAAAATTTTGTTGTTGTTTGTTTTTCTCCTGCATAGAGCTTTCCCTAAATCAATAGGGCATTAATAAACAATACTGTTATGGATTTTAGAAAACAAAGTAATAATATCTTCTTCAAATACTACTTGTTGGTGGCATGTAATGTGATACACATAATGTTGGGAAAATTACCTGTATTATGTTTAAATCTTATAACACCCCGAAAGCGAAATATTATTCTCCCCATTTCATAGATGAGGAAATTAAGGCCTATGGAGGTTAAGTTACTTGTCCTATCATGTTACTAGTTTAGTGGCAAAGCCAGCTCTGACTATGAAAATTTATATTTTTTCTACTACCCACACAAATCTTAGCTGTTGTTAAGGCTTGCCTATTAGATAAATTTCTGGGCATTGTCTAGAACAAATGTGTACTATGTCCTCTGCTTAGCTTCTAAGCATTCTATCACTGGCTCCATTGTCTGAAGATGAATAACCATTATTATTAGAGCAAGCTTGGCATTTTAGGGACTCACTGGTACCAAATACTGAACGGAAGTCAATAACCAGCTCAGAGCTCCTTCCACAAGGCCCCCTTGTAGTTTGGGCTAACAATTAAGTAACAAGGTTAAGCTGCATTGTATTTATTTTTTCTTGGTTACTGATATATACTATTGGCAACCAAACGAACATATTTACAGCTATCTGACATGAGTTGAATGAGAAATGAGAATATTGAAGAAGCTCTAGTAATAAATATGAAATTCCAAAGTCCAACTGAGGAGGTATTTTCCTAGCATTTGGCTGAAGCTAAACACGGAAGAGAACCGATATATACACATATTAGACATGTGCAATCAGATGGTTTCCAGATGGACACATTCAACTCCATGGAAATGTTATGACCTACTATGGCAACTCTAGTGTTCAAATGGTAAATAATATCCCAAAATAAGATTCAGAACTAGAAAATATTTAGCTTAGAAGTTAAAATTTTAAGCCTTGGGAAAACAGTTTTTGTGAAGACCAGTGTTTTCTTCAGCATTATATTCATAAGAATCTTGTCTGTGGCACTAATGCTTGGGAAGGACCTGGTTCCAAATCCCTTGAAAAGAAGTCACGTCCCCTTGTTCATTGACTCCAGAGTGAGCGTGATGATGATGATGATGATGAGTGGAGGAGAAGAAGGAAGAGGTCATCGTTTTGAATGCTGTCTGTGACATCACGGTGCTGAGTGCTTTACCCATTGACCTCTGGGAGGCCAGCATTCTCCCCAGAAATCTAGCAACAAATAAAACACAGCTAAAGCTTGTTACTTAATCGTTACCAAAAAAATGCAAGGAAGCCACATGGGATGAGCTCTGAGCTGGTTATTCCCTTCTGTTCCGTACTTGGTACCAGCACTAACATGGTCATGCCTACATGTGCCCACCAGGAGCAAGAAGACATCTTCAGTAACTGGCATGAGTAAATAACTTAGGGATCCACCCACTGAGGCCAGAGGACAATCTCACGGGTTAGAATCTACACAAAGGAGGCTCTAAGAGAATGAAGATACTATACAGAAAGCCTCTAAGAAACAAAAGAATGTGAACAGAAGGCACAGCCTGCAGGATAATCTCTCTCTAACCTACCAGCCTTCTGTGCTGGGGGTGGAAGCTGCTATCTTTGAGAACACTAGGAAAGCATTTTAAATCCTGAGCTCTAAGTTGTTTCATAGCAATGCAGCAAGAAGGACTAACATAATGAAGAACTGACTTCAAAAGTATCTCCATGCTCACAGAAAGGCATTTGTTTGGTTGAGAAAAAAAAAAGAAAGGCCAATGATTATTAAATATCTACTAAATATTAAGTGCTATGATATGGGCTGGAGATGTAAAGAGCTCATTTAAGGAGCCTACATCCCATTTCAGTTTACAGATTATAAACCTATTATTATAAAACAACAAGCCCATTAAGTCCAGTGCCAGAGAAACATGCCCTGGGTGTTATGGGAGCACAAAAGTGGGATAAAATTTAACCAAAGAGAGCTGGGAAGGCTTCCTGAAAAGGAGACATCTGAGAATATTAAGTTTTATGGGTCACAAAACTAGAACAGAAAATACCAGCTAAATTCAGTGGTGTCAGACAGCAAAGCAACCAGAAATATTTGAGCTTGATTCTAGAATTGGGCAAGAGATTGATATCATCAAACTGTTAT
>NW_022589715.1:1444664-1468058 GCF_004348235.1 Phoca vitulina | reverse complement strand
GCTTGATTCTAGAATTGGGCAAGAGATTGATATCATCAAACTGTTATCAAGAAACTTACCCCCACAGGAAAAAAGAACACATATAAGACAATACTTAGAACAAGAGCTGATGACAGTAAAATGATTGGGATGCACTGAGTTCTGAACTGTCATTGGATTTTTTAAAAAGTGTAAGTAAATGGATACATTATGAAAAGCATGGAGACTGTACAACGCTGCTTTATTAGTATTAATGTTATTATCCAATTTTACTATTGACAGTGATAAGATTTATTTTTTAGATTTTATTTTTATTTTTTAATTTAAATTCAATTAACATATAGTGTATTATTAGTTTCAGAGGTAGAGTTCAGTGATTCATCAGTCTCATATACTACCCAGTGCTCACTACATCACATACCCTCCCCAATGTCCATCACCCAGTTACCCCCTTCCTTCACCCCCATCCCCTCCAGCAATCCTCAGTTTGTTTCCTCTGATTAAGAGTCTTTCATGGTTTTCTCCCTCTCTGATTTCATCTTGTTTTATTTTTCCCTCCCTTCCCCTATGATACCCTGTTTTGTTTCTTAAATTCCACGTATCAGTAAGATCATAAGATAATTGTCTTTCTCTGATTGACTTATTTCGCTTAACATAATATCCTTTAGTTTCATCCATGTCATTGCTAATGGCAAGATTTCATTTTTTGATGGCTGAGCAATATTCCATTGTATACATATATACACCATATCTTCTTTATCCATTCATCTGTTGATGGACATCTGGGCTCTTTCCATAGTTGGGCTATTGTGGACATTGCGGCTATAAAAATTGGGGTGCAGGTGCCCCTTCAGATCACTACATTTGTATCTTTGGGGTAAATACCCGTTAGTGCAATTGCTGGGTCTTAGGATAGCTCTATTTTCAACTTTTTGAGGAAACTCCATACTGTTTTCCAGAGTGGCTGCACCAGCTTGCATTCCCACCAACAGTGTAGGAGGGTTCCCCTGTCTCTGCATCCTCACTGATACCTGTCGTGTTCCTGACTTGCTAATTTTAGCCATTCTGACTGGTGTGAGGTAGTATCTCATTGTGGTTTTGATTTGGATTTCCCTGATGCTGAGTGATGTGGTGCATTTTTTCATGTGTCTGTTGGCCATTTGGATGTCTTCTTTGCAGAAATGTCTGTTCACGTCTTCTGCCCATTTCTTGATTTGATTATTTGTTCTTTGGGTGTTGAGTTTGATAAGTTCTTTATAGATTTTGGATACTAGCCTTTTATCCAATTATCTTCTCCCATTCTGTCGGATGCATTTTGTTTTGTTGAGACAGTGATAAGCTTTAAAAGCTAAATTTCTTACACTATTCTAATGCTAACTTTTGTATACATAAATAGACCCACTTGGGAATGTAATATTCATTTCTCCTTTTTAAGTGAAACTGTGTGTGTTATCATCTAAATGAAACTTTTGCTCCTATTTAGAAACCAGTATGTTCATGGTACTCTTTTGTGGGATGGTAAAGTCTCAGTTTTAAAACACATCTCTATCAGGGATTTGGGGCTAGACCTTTTATTGAAAACAATTAAAAGTAAAGCATAGGGACCAAAAAAATGTTTTTGAAATTATTTCCGTACTGTCAATTAAATGTATATAGCCTGAAGGCTATAATTAGAAGACTCCACTTAATGACTTTGTCATTCTCTCTGATTTCACGTGTTTTTCCTACAGCAAATGTTTCTTCCTTTCTTTAAAAGGAAAACAAATCTCAAGAGGTGGTGATATCTCTCTTCTTATTTAAGGCATTAACTAAATTCACCTTACTCCTGAAAAGAAATCCCTGTATATACCAACGAAAGAGAAAATATTAGTGACTAATAAATGTCAGTAGTGGCTTAGGTCCCTATTTAACTTCTCTAAGGCTTGCTTTCATCATCCCTAACACGAGAGAAACAATATTACTCTGTCTTCCTCATCAGAACAAAAAAAGCTCTCTTAAAAAAGTTTTAAGAGCACAAAACCCAATGAAAAAGAAAAAAAAAAAAGGAAGTCCTAAAATTACAAAATGTTTCCAACTATATTTGTAAAGTGGTTATTTGGAATTTAGAGTATATTTCCCCACTAGAACAACATTATACATGGATTAATAGCATATTACATACAGAGGATAAGGAGGTTGGTGGGCATCTGTCAAAATGCTGAAAAGAACTTTTGGAATTCTCATGGAGTTTAGAGGTTGATGGTACTAATTTTTAATATGCCGAATTACCCTTCGGAAATTGTGTAACTGCTAGAAACATGAATCAGATGGGTTTATTAGAGGATCTAGAGAGACACAGGAAGAGGAAAAAAAAGGGAGAGGATGGTTCCTTTTCACAAAGTAACTATTAAAGAGTCGGAGGAGGCAAAGGATTGGAAATAAGGGTTTTGTTGATACAGCTATAAAAAAGGGAGAATTAATGAATTAGAGCTAAACTGTTAGCAGTTTAAGTAAACAGGAGGTACCTTTCCTGGCCAAAACCAGAAACAAACAAAAAGCACCAGCTCCCCATTGGCCAACTCTCTTATCTCTCCCATCCTTGACGGCCAAGTAGAATTTGCTGGATTGGTCCCATCTCCTCTTCAGACCGCCCAATCAAGCTCTGTCCAGTTCTCCCCTCACTCCCCACTCCCACACTTCACTAAAACTACTCTGGCGGAGTCACCACGTTTATGCTGAGGCTCAGCAGCCTTGTGTTACCTCTTGGCCACACTCCCCCTGAAATTCTTCCCTTGGATGGTTTTCCTGGCAACTTCTCTTCCCTGGATCTCCTCCTGTGCCTCTGGTCACACCTTCTCAGTCACACACAGACTCCTCTCCTGCTGCTGGGGGTCCACAGGTATCTGTGCCTGGACTTTTCTTCTCACCTCAGATTCTCCATGAATTAACTCATCCACAACCATGGCTTCAACTACCACTTGCATGTCAGTAACTCCAAATCAGACCGAGGCCAGCTGCATGGTGTACCATAGAGAGCCAAGAGTGGGGCCTGCCACTTAATACTGGGTGCCTTTGGGAAAGTTTTATTTAACTTGAGGGTAGGTTTTCATACCTTACCATCATACATTGCTAGTGGAGATATGAAATGATGCGTCCACTTTGGAAAACAATTTGGAAGTTCCTCAAAAACTTAAACATAGAGTTACCATATGATTCAGCAAATGCACTCCTAAGTAGATAGATCCCTGAAAGAACTGAAAACTTATGTCCACACAAAAGCTTGTACACAACTGTTCAGCAGTATTATTCATAATAGCCCCAAAGTTGAAACAACCCAAATGTCTATGAACTGATAAATAGATGGATAAAATAAAGTATATCTATATGATGGAATTTCATTCAGCCATAAAAAGTAATACGGCACTGATACATCGTGCAACATGGGTACACCTTGAAAACCTGACGCTAAGTGAGAAAAGCCAGACCAAAAAAAAAAAAAAAAAAGCCATTTTCTATAATTCCATTTCGATGAAATGTCCAGAATAGGCAAAGACTATACTCATGACCTAGACTCTACTCATAGAGACAAAAAGTAAATTAGTGGCTTCCAAGGGCTGAGGGAAGGGAGGCAAAGGAGTAACTACAATGAGTTGAGGGTTTCTTTTTGGGGTGATGATGTTCTGAAGTTTGAGAGTGGCCGTTGTGGTACAACCTTGTGAATAAACTAAAAATCACCAAGCTATACACTTTAAAGGGACATACAATAGCCTGTGAATTATTATTTCCACTAAAATTTTTTGATTACTTAAAAAATATGTCCTCTCCACTCTCCTAAACTTTTGTACCTGTATCTCCTTCCTTGATGCATGGCTCCGTCTACCTCCCAGTATTCCATGCCAGAAACTAGACCTCCCAGTGCCATCCCTCCATATCCAAGTCTGATCGTCTACCTCCCAAATGCTTCTCATATGGGTCCACCCCTCTTCCTCTCCACTGCCACTCCTGGGTATTTGGAGATGGGGCCTTTGGGAGATAATGAAGTCATGAAGGTACTTTGTTGCTTAAGCCACCCAGTCTATGGTATGTTTGTTACAGCAGCCTGAACTGACCAGGACATCATGCTTTGTACATGTTTTTTTTTTTAGAATGTTTTCCTTCCCCTCAATATGTCTGTTTGGCAATCACATACTCACTTCTTAAATGCCTACTTGAATTCTTCTCCTCCCTCCCAGGTCCTCCAGGCAGATTTTTGGCACTCAATGTACTGACTTGCGTGAGGCTTTTATGATTTATGTTACCGAATGGATCTGTCTCCCCGGTGGTTTCTTAAGAACCAGACAGTGTCTTTTGTCTTTCTAGCTCTTAACGGAGAAGTATGTCTGATATCTGCATATGGTTATCTTGCTCTGCCATCTTATTCTTCCCACATGATCTGCAGACTTTAAATTTGTTGCTCTTCCACTTTTTTCCTCCAATCTTATTTTTGTCTTGATTTTTTTTAATTTTATTGAATGAATTTACTCCTCTTATATTAACATGCCCCTGATGGAATGTCAAGACATGCTTCCAGATTTTTATTACAGATTTATGTTATAGAGAATAAAATTACACTGAATACTTCTTCCAGTCATTTTATCATTTGTTTAATAAACAGTTATTTCTGTGCCAGACACTGTGATTAACACCATGGCAGAGGTACAAGATTATATCAGGCACAGATTGTGATCTCAGAGTCCTTAGAATCTAAAGAAGGGGGGGGGCACAAAATAAACAGAAATGACGATACAGGGCATTATGAAAGAGTCACGAGAGAAGTAAAAACTTCTGACTCATAGAGTTGAGCTGTGGCCTTAAAGCATGAGTGGGGTTGCACTGAGTGGAGAAAAGGAGAAACCACATGCAAAGAAAAGGACACTGAAAAAGGCAGAGAGCTGTGGAGAAGCAGGAATGCTAACAGAATGGGGAGCTCTTAAAACTGGAATTAAAGAATCTATGTGATCATTCTTTCATTCAAGAAACATTGAGAGGGGGAGAGAGGGCTGCCATGTTGTAAGGAGCAGAACTAAAAGCCACTGTGAAGGTCCATGTGATATAATCCAACGCAGCCCTTTGCTGTGGGTTTGTGCAGGCTTCACACATTTTAGTCACTTAATGAGTTCTGAGCACAGCTCGACTGATGGGTAAGAGTCTGGACTCTAGAGCCAGACCACTGGGACCAAACTGGACTCTTGTGCTTTCTAGTATGTGGCCTTGGGCACTTTATGTAGTCTTACTGTGTCTCTGTACCTATATACCTCGAAGTAATAGGATCTATGTTGTAGGGTTGTTACAAGAATTAAATGAGTTAACACGAAATCAGAGAAGGAGACAAACCGTAAGAGACTCTTAACCTCAGGAAACAAACTGAGGGTTGCTGGAGTGGAGGGTGGTGGGAGGGATGGGGGTGCTGGGTGATGGACATTGGGGAGGGTATGTGCTATGGTGAGCGCTGTGAATTGTGTAAGACTGATGAATCACAGACACGTACCCTGAAACAAATAATACATTATATGTTAATAAAAAGTTTCTAAAAATTAATTAATTAAATATTAAAAAACAAAACATTGTTTTATAATTAAAACATCTATAAAATCTACAAATAAAATACTTCAAAAAAAAAGAATTAAATGAGTTAATAAAGGTTAAGGGCTTATTAACTGGAACATAGTATATTCTTGGTAAGTGTTAGCTACTATTATTTATTTTCTTCCTGGTAAATGACCAAAAAGTGCCTTCTACCTATGGAATAAAATGATTCGTATTTATATCATTTCTCTCAAAGTTATAAGCCCCATAAGTTGACCTACATATACTCATTTTGCAAAAGAAAGAAATAAGAGAGAAAGAAACAAAGAAACCAGGGGGAAAGGCAGCACCGGCTGGAAATTTGAGTTATGAAGTGAGAACTAGTTTAAATCCCATTTCTATTAACTGTGCTTTAGGCCCACATTTCCTTAAATAAAGATTCCATAATTAGCTTCTTACTATTATTTTGGGAGGACAAAGTAGCTGCCTCTAGACATATAACTCAACCTATTCATATTCACCTATTTATATATATACATATACAATTAATATATATATATAAAGTATATATATGTATGTATATATTAAAGATTTTATTATTTTTTTATTTGCCAGAGAGAGAGAGGAAACACAAGCAGAGGGAATGGGAGAGGGAGAAGCAGGCTCCCCACTGAGCAAGGAGCCCAACGCGGGACTCGATCCCAGGACCCTGGGATCATGACCTGAGCCGAAGGCAGACACTTAATGACTGAGCCACCCAGGCGTCCCTCAACTATTCATATTTTTATCGATCAGTTACAATCTATTTTTTTGAAGAAATATCTATCAAGCATATAAGTACTTAAGGGGATACACAGACAATACATGTCCCCAAAGAAGTTAAAGAGGAGGAGATTTTAGTAGATTCATATAGCAATCCCAGTAGTATTTCATGTGTACCAAAGAGTCATGAATAGGATCCAAGTCTTGACATTGCAATCATTTTTCTCCAGCATGGGAATAAATGCATATTAGGTTATTAATATCCATAAAAACAATTCTTAAGAGTAGAAATCACACAAAAACACTTCCACCAAAAGTTCTGCTGATGGATCTACTAGTCACAATAAGGATGTTGAAGAGTTGAAATAGTAAGTGAAACCGAGCTGGGCACTAAAATTAGAATGAGAACCTCATCAACTTCTGTGGTAATTTGTGGGGATTTCACAAGTCCCCATGTTCACATAGTTTTAAATCCTCACCAATATCTCACCACAATATCTCATTTTCAGTGACTTTTTTTCAACACCTCTAATTTCTAGTCCAGGAACCAGGGAATGTATTTATTTATTTATTTAGCTGTCTTAGCACACTTCAACTATTAATCACATAAAACCTGAAAGGATTTACCAAGCGTGGTGGTAAAAAGATACTTCCTCACTACTAAATACAATGCTGATTATTTACTGCCTTCTTAAAACAGAAAATTACAAATGAAAATGTTTAAGCCTCTCATTAACTTATTATTTTGCAGTAATACTTGGTTTGGGCAATAAAGGGGAAAAAAGCTACCATAAAACATCAATGACTGGGGAAAGAAAATACTGGAGTATCTCAAATGGTGTCTATACTGAAAAATGAAGGAACACTCAAGACCCAACTGTGTTACCTTCAGGAATCTAAAGCAATGTAAATGGAGCCCAAGTTTTATAAAGTTGTTTCTGGTCCTCAGCCATTCTAGTTAATTTTTTTCCCCAAAATTTAGTTTTGCTTTTGGGTAAGAGAGTGTTGACTTTGGTAATGTGCTGTCTACACGGTGCCAAACATCTCTTTTATAAAAGCTGGCAAATTGTTTATGTCATCTAGATGTCTCCAAATCTCCACATCTTTGTTGTAATATGGAGCGATCTGAACCACCCCAATGAGTTTTTATTGAGAACCATGTTCACAGCAAGATGACTGAACAGACACCGTATGTTTGACATCAGCAACATCTCGCATAGGTGTTCTTGTGGGTCCTAATACAAAATCATAGCTTCCATAAAATCTAAGAAATTGGCTCTGATGCCATAGAAATTAAATATAAAAGTACAGTGGCTGCTTAATCATTATATCGTTCTCAAATGCTCTTTTGACGTTTTTCTCTTTATCTGAGAATGCCTATTTAAAGACATACAAATATTGAACCACAAGTCTTTTTTTTTTTTTTTTTTTTAAGATTTTATTTATTTATTTGACAGAGAGCGAGAGAGCATAAGCAGGGAGGAGGGGCAGAGGGAGAGGGAGAAGCAGGCTCCCTGTGGAACAGGGAGCCCGACGCGGGGCTCGATCCCAGGACCCTGGGATTATGACCTGAGCCAAAGGCAGATGGTTAACCGACTGAGCCACCCAGGCGCCCCTGAACCAGAAGTCTTAAGTTCTTTTCTCCAAATTGCAGATGGTGCAAAATAAGGTCTTCCTCACTCAGCATCCACAGATTATAAAACAGTGACCTCTTGGACAGAGATCTGCCCCATAGATGTATTTTGTTGTTGTTAGGCCCACACAGGATTGGCTCTCACGAAGTTTCAAAAATTTTGCATTATTTACAACATGTACAAATCCAGACTTTCACTTTTTACAATTCCAGTTTTCTAGATTCTTTTAAAGATTTATTTATTTGAGAGAGAGAGCATGAGCGGGGCGGGGGGGGGGGGGAAGCAGGACCCTGGGATCATGATCTGCGCTGAAGGCAGATGCATAACTGACTGACCCACCCAGGCACCCCAGTTTTCTAGATTCTTATGGAAAAATCAGATCTGCCCCATGAGGTAACATCTGGCTGGAGCTGAGTAGCAACTGCCTTCTAATTCCTCAAAGTTCCCACTACCCTCTATTGTTTCCCCAACTGAGGCCAAGGGTCATTGCCATTTATCACCCCACTATGTGCCTTTTCTTTTTAGTAGATTTAAGAGGAAAGTGAAATATCACTTGTTCTAGACAGGGAGCTAATTTCCTGCAGACATTTGCATTTGGGAGCCCCTACCTCAGAGACATCAGGCTGCCTATTGACATCACAAATGCTAAGGGAAAGCTAAAGAGGACTCTTCCTTGGGCAGATCTTAAGAATGTTACTATTCGTGGATTAAACAAACAAGAATCACAACTACTATGCCTTCTGGCATATTTTCATTTACAAAGTAGGTTCGAATTGCAAGACAAACTTCACCTCGTGCCCAAACAAGAAAGCAAGTTTAAGGATTTCTACAGCATTCGTCAAGCTTGCTTTGGCTAATAAATTATTATTTATTTCCATTTACAATATGTTTAAAATGTCTACATTACCTCCAAGTTTTGCAATTCCCCCAGATTTCTGTGCTTTTGCAGAAAAGCTCTCATAATCAACAAAATAGACGTCCACTAATGATTCCCAAAGAGCATGGGACTTGGTGCAAACGCCCTCTCAACACTTTACTTTGTAGATTCTGGAAAGATTAAGGGAAAACAGAATGTATACTGGGATATTTATATAAAAATATGTAACTACTCATGCTGAGAGGCAAATACATTTTTAGATTCCTCACATTACAGTGAGTATCCAGTTTCACTCTCTCCCACTTCCTCTCTATGTTGCTTTGGATTCGTTGACTACAACTATTAACAGCTTACTCCTCCATGTCAGATTTGAGTAATCCACAGGTACTCATCACTGTGGGCTTTTCAGGATAGCTTCCTGTGAATAATTCCCAGCACTTAGATCATGAGTCACTTGGGTAACTAGCGATTATACAAGTTGAGCTGGTATTCTTCCTTTGTTGTTGTTTATCGCTCTAAAAGGAGAAACCAGAAACCAGGGAAGGGTTATTTACTGGTCAGTGCAGCTGCAAGGACTGGTCTCTGAACACCTGATTTCATCAGCTTGCTCATTCAAGTCTTCTGATAGTGCTTTTTTTCGGTCTACTCAGAGAAACTCTGTCGTTCTAATAGAGAACGAGATTGTGGTAGAGGAGAGACAGAGAGCATTTCTACTTTTCAAGGGGACCTTTTATTCTCCAGGTAAACTACCTCACTTTATAAAGAAGAGCCCTGGGGCCAAAAAGATTACATAATTTACCCAAGTTTAAACAGAGAGTTTATGGAAGAAAGGGAAATATACCAGCATGGTGAGCGTCCAGAGAATCCAGCCTCATCCTGGGGT
The DNA here is from genome assembly GCF_004348235.1 of Phoca vitulina. NCBI lineage: Eukaryota > Metazoa > Chordata > Mammalia > Carnivora > Phocidae > Phoca > Phoca vitulina. The sequence continues at coordinate 1,458,379 of NW_022589715.1, read as the reverse complement.
CCCTGGGACATAAAAAGTACATGTGTCAGAAAGCTGATTTTGAACTAACTTAGACTTGGAAAATGTAGAAGCTATCTGCTGTCTGTCACAGAATTTCTGCTCAGCAGTCTAATTTTAAGGGAATTTGGCTCCTTGACTTTGCAAATATGATTCCTATCCCATCATCTCCCTTTGTCAAAATATTTTTTTTTTTGCATTCAGGGGTCTAATATGATAATGGAGGTTTTAGTAAGAGGCTAAAATCCCTGGTTGGTGGGTACTGGGCATCTGAAGCAGTTCTGGGTACTTTTGATCTGGACAAAGATGTATTTGTTGGTGACGGTGAGCTTGAGAAGGTGGAACCTTGGAACTCAAATGGTCCTGACACAGAGAGCTGGCTCTCTGACTCTGACGTTTGCATCCTAAACCCTGTCCTGTCATTTACTCCTGTCACATGAAACTCCACGTATTTTGCTGGTTAACTTTGGTCACTCAAACTTTGACTTCTCGTTTTAAGTCAATTAACTTTGCTCACTCAGACTTTGACTTCTCCTTTTAAGTCTTCCAGAAAAGACCTGCACATGCTCCCTTCCCCTAGTCTAAACTACAACATCACCAGGCTTTGAGACTCTGCCCTTTCTCTCCTAGGTTTGGGACCAAATAGTCTATAAATTACAGTTCCTATTGTCCTCACTCACAAATTCCACCCACGTCAGGCAGTAGCAGCCTTTTCAAGAGGGATAAGGCTGGATTTTTAAGGAGCAAATGCTTCCCACATTCTCAGCAGTTTTTCTCTGGCTTGGGTAGCTCTAATCTTAATTGGAGAGAGACCTCTCTACTTTACAAAATGGGATTATTGTGTTCTGGAGGATACCTGCCTCTTATTAAACGCTTGAAAGAAATTCAAGGAGGCCCTGGGTTCAGAGGGACAAACTTGCAGTGAAATGAAGGAGAACCTACAAAGAAGTCCACACCCAGCTTGAGAACACATCATCCTTCTGCATGACCTTCATACTTTGCTCAGTCAGTGGGGACTCATGAAGCCTGGGGCAGAAAGAGAGAGCCAGGCAGAGTGCTGCCACCTGGTCCTTTCCCTGTTCTCCCAGGCTCCCATACACCACCGCACCCCCCTCCCCAAGGTGATTCTTCCACATGCAGGGAAGTTGCTCACTAGGGAAAGAAGGAAAGAAGGAAAGAAAGAAAAAAGAAAGAAGGAAAGAAAGAAAAAAGGAAGAAGGAAAGCTTCTTTCTACTACCCCCTTCCCAATACCCACTCCTTCAAAGCACAACTACTTTAGGGAGCACAACAGTTTTTAGAGTAGGCTGATATTAGTCTGCTCCGGTTGCTATAATAAGGTATCACAGACTGGGTGGCATAAACAACAGAAATTTCTTAGAGTTCTAGAAGCTAGGAAGCCCAAGATCAAGGTGCTGGCCAATTTCGTTCCTGGTGAGACTCTTCCTGGCTTGCACTCTTCTTGCTGTGTCCTCACATGGTGGAGAGAGAGAGAGCTCTGGTGTCCTCTTCTTACATGGGTTCCAGCCAACCAAGATGAGGGTCTTACCTTTATGACCTCACGTAAGCTTAATTACCTCTGTATAGGCCCTATTTCTCAATTCAGTTACATGGAGAGTTGGAGCTATGACTTATGAATTTGGGGAGGGACACAATTCAGTCCACAACAAGACTCTTAACCAAGAATCAGAGATTTGGAAGGCCCCAACACCATATGCGGAATTGTGTGTGTTTGTGCCCATGAGCTTCTTTCTTTTTTTTTTTTAAAGATTTATTTACATTTAAGATTTATTTGACAGAGAGAGAGCACAAGCAGTGGGAGCAGGAGAGGGAGAAGCAGGTTCCCCGCTGAGCAGGGACACCAATGCAGGGCTCGATCCTGACCTGACCTGAGATCATGACCTGAGCCAAAGGCAGACGCTTAACTGACCGAGCCACCCAGGTGCCCCCCAACAACCTTCCTTCTGGGGAGAGGGTCCATAGCCTTCCTCACAGTCTCAAAGGGGTCTGTGATCAATAAAAGTTTAGGAACCACTATTTAAACCTACAAAGACTGATTGCCTCAGAAGATTTCAGAAGACAAAGGAAAGTCAGTATTCCTTGAGGTTCTACCATCTAATGTCATTTTTTATATATTAAAACAAATGGACTTGCCCAATGCAAAAGGAGAGGAAAAAACAACATCATTCCCTGATTCCTACCAACAGCTTTTTAGGGTCACAAAAATTTGAGATACTGAAATGTTTCCCCCTCCCAAGAGTCTATGTGTAACCTTAGACTGAACATCCAATTTAAAAACAACTTAAAAACAATGTAAGCTTGGGGCACCTGGGTGGCTCAGTCGTTAAGCGTCTGCCTTCGGCTCAGGTCGTGATCCCGGGGTCCTGGGATCGAGCCCCGCATCGGGCTCCCTGCTCCGCGGGAAGCCTGCTTCTCCCTCTCTCACCTCCCTTGCTTGTGTTCCCTCTCTCACTGTGTCTCTCTCTGTCAAATAAATAAATAAAATCTTTAATAAAAAAAAAAAATGTAAGCTTGCTTGCTTTTCTCCTTCCTTTTTTCTTTCTTTTTTCTTTCTTTCCTTCTTTCTTTTTTCTTTCTTTCCTTCTTTTTTTTTTTTTCCAGAGACATCTATGATGCTGTCAAGGTCTAGAGATGCTACCCCCACTCCTCCCAGTGAAGTTGTTTTCTTCGCCACTTCGTTCAGAACCTTGGCCAGACAACATCAGGTGAGGTGGGGTGGACACTGTGCTGTGTGGTCCACCAGCTTGGATGGCACTTCCCACAGGGCAGAGCAGCCAAGAGGAAGGCTCCAAGGGTACATAGACAATGATATAAGTCCAGCCACTTCATAAAAACACTGTCAAATGGTGTCCTTTCAAATAGGGCTTATAACAAAGAAGCCCAATGACATTTTGTTGACCCACAAACCACAAGAGTTCAGACATTAGTGCAATGCAGTTCTCAGACTAAGGAAATTGATAATACATGTAATCTCTGTACCATCTCAAATGGGGCTTTGTGCCTATCTAAAGCCTTTCTTCAAAAGACATTATAGAGCAATGATCTAACTTCACCCTACAAAACAATTCTGAAAAAAAGAGTTAATAGTATTATTTCTATATTATAAATAGGAACACAAAGAAATTAAGTAAATTTTCAATTAGCTACTCAATCAATTCATCAATCAACAAGCATATTAAAAATTAACTTTTTTACTCTTTTTGGGGGGGGCAAGGGGCAGAGGGAGAGGGAGAGACAGAATCTTAAATAGGCTCAACGCCCAGCATGGAGCCCAACGTGGGGCTCAATCTCACAACCCTGAGATCATGACCTGAGCTGAAATCAAGAGTCAGATGCTTAACCAACTGAGCCACCCAGGCACCCCTTCTCTCTTTTCTGAATGATGTTTAACTATTATCTTTTAATCTACTTAAGAGTATGATTCAAACAGCAAAAGGATCTGATTCTTATCTCATCAGGAAAAAAGTGTCTGTTTTAGGCTCAGGATCCAAATAGTCCTTTATTGACTAAACAAATACTGACTGAACACAATACCACTACCTTCCAGACATTATGACAGGGCCTGGGCACTCAGCAGTGAACCAAAGAGACCAGATTCCTGCCCAATGGAGTGTACAGTTTAGTGAGGGAAACCAACATCAGACAAGTAGACAAGCTGATATACAATTACAAGTCGTTATATGAGCAATGAATGAAAACCCACATAGGATGCTAAGATAGAGAATGACAAGAGGGACTATTTTAGGTGAGTAGCAGGGAAAGATCTCTTTGAAGTGTTGGAACTTGGAGATTAATGAGAAATGTGAGAGAATGAAAGGCCTGAAGAACTGTCAGGATTACAATCTCATTTACTGAGTTAGGGAAGATTGACAGGACAGAGGGAGAGGTACACTGGGAGAAATCTATAGTTGTGCTTAAGATGTGCTAAGGTTGAGTTGCCTGTGAACTCCCAAGTGCAGGTCTCAAGATGCAGTTAATTCATCCAAACGTGGAAAGATCAGAGATAGAATTTAATTTTGAGAATTATCCCTATGTAAACAGCATCTAAAGCTACAGAAGTGAAATCGCTTGGGAAGAAAGCATAAAGAGAAAGGACAAGAGAGCCCCCCCTTACGCCTTGGGCATTCCAACATCTAGAGGTCAGAGAAAGGAGGTGAAGCAGTAGAGTGTTGTGAGGAGTTGCCAGAGAGGCAGAAGGAAAATGTAAAGCATGTTGTGCCGTGAGGCCAAGAGAAGAACATGCTCATGGAAGCTGAAACTGTGTGTTGAATGCTACTAAGAGGGGTCAAACAAGAGAAGGATGGGAAGCTATCTGCTTTTTAAATTTTTGCTACAAGGAGGTCACTGGTAACCTTGACAAGAGCAGCTTTAATGGAGTGGTGGGCAGAAGCCAGGTTGGTGTGAGCTGACGAGTAAGTGGGAGATAAAGAAACAAAGACAGCATGTGTAGAATAGGAGTTTAATGACTTTGTCTAGAATGGAAGAGAAATTGGCAGAGGATGTGGGGATCAAGGGATATTTTTATAAGATGAGAGCTGCTGAAACATTCCTGTACCCTGATGGCGATGATCTTCTAGAGAGGAAGAAGTTAAAGAATCAGGGTGCCTGGGTGGCTCAGTTGGTTAAGCGACTGCCTTCGGCTCAGGTCATGATCCTGGAGACCCAGGATCGAGTCCCGCATCGGGCTCCCTGCTCAGCAGGGAGTCTGCTTCTCCCTCTGACCCTCCCCCCTCTCATGTTCTCTCTCTCTCTCTCAAATAAATAAATAAATAAATCTTTAAAAAAAAAAAAGAAGTTAAAGAATCAGAAGGAGGAAGGAGTAACCAAGGGGATGAACACCTGATGTAACATGGATGAAGAACCCAGGAGAACATGGTTGCAAACCCAGATAGAGTATATATAATTAGTAAGGGGAAGATGAAGGAGAAGAATCTAAATCAGAGACACAATTATCAGGTTGGCAGCCGGAGTTTATCTAATCCACCTGCTTCCGATACTCTCAGTTCTCCTTCCTGAGATTTTGAAGAGGAAAGAAGCAGGCAGAGAAACGAGCTCCCCAAGTCCCAGAGGGAGAAGTCCCAGGATGAACTGTCCTATATGACTTGGGATCTAATGATCCCTTTCCCTGCCTGTTCAACAGTATGGCGCTAATCCCCTTGAATATTTTTCTAGTCGTCAAGTATCTGTATTCTTGCCTGCCAACATTTGATGCTCTTAGATACCAAAGAGTGCTGTCGACTTGTGTTGTAAACCACTCAGTTCGGCTTCCTGTGGACCTTATTCTGAAAGGCTTGTCATTTTACATCTTGTTTTTGCCCTGGTGCCCATGCAATAGTATTTCATTAAGGGTATTGGGTCATCACTAGTTACTACTGTTCAACAGCAACCATGAGATGAAATGGCTCGTGTAAATCATTTAGCGTTTTCAAGGCACACGAGAGTAAGATTTGTAACTGACACATATTGATCAGGATTTCTCAACCTCAGTACTATAGATACTTCAACTGGATAATTCTTCATCGTGGTGGTCTGTTCCACGTACTGCAGGATGTTTGGCAGCATCCTTGGCCTCTATCTACCAGGTGCCAGTAGTACTCCACCCCCAACCCCAGTAGGAACAGCCCAAACTGTCTCCAGACATTGCCAAATGTCCCTGGAGGGTAAAATTACTCCCCCTCCCCCCCCCCCAGTGAAAACCACTGAAACAGACTGATGTCCTAACATCAAAATGGAAACTGAAAAAACCAATCAAACACCTAAATTTCTTTCTAGTATCAGAATGTCTCCTTTTTGTGTAAGCAAACACCGGGCTATTTGACTGAATTTTTCAGTCTTCAAATGAATCCTAGATATCTTCATCAGCAATAAGCATTTGAAAAAATGTATCTTCTAGACATCATCTCAGCTTGATTTTTAATTATTGAGCCAATCGGTGGGTTTTAACATGTCAGAATTTGACTTAATTTACAACATTTCAAAGCTTTCTATGTCTAAGCTTGTTTATCACTCTACTGACATATTTTGGCCCTTGTTTTATTCCTGTGCTAATCATTTTCAGTTTTATTTTATTTTTGCCGTTTATCATAAGCTGCATTTAATCTTTCTGGAGAATGTCAGAAGATTTATGAACATAGGCATTTTTTTCTCAATATGTGAATAAAGAGTTCTCTTTTTGTGAGAATAGTTTACCGTCTTTCCTCTTGCCCACGTACTGGCTCCTCTTGAGTAATCTCAGGATGACTCCGTATGGAATGCATTGCCTCTCCTACAGTTTTTCCTTATAAACGATCCACTCTGTTATCCTGTTCTTCTTCAGAGTTGTTACAGGCAGGGAGTGATGCTCAGTGTGAAACTACCGGAGGTGATTTGTCCTCATACCTGCTCAGTCGCTTACTGGCAGAGAGCTTATGCTTCTGGGTGTCAGTTTCTTCACATTCAAACTCAATTAACCTTTACTGAGAAGCATTAGTTTTGCCAAGTCAATACTTGACATTGCCTCAAAGGCTGTTTTGTGGTAGGGTATGGTTGCTCCATATGGCAACAACTTTTGAGGATCAAGAAATTCTCAAACAGCTTCTCATTTTCATAAATAACCCAGTAAGAATCAGCCATAAATTGTGTTAATCCCTCTTGAATCACAGCCTTTCCTTTTGGCAAAATAAATGTATAAATTTAATCTCTCTTGTGTAAAATACAAATTTTGCATAAACAAATATTGAACTCCAGTTAAAAATATGTATGAAGAAGTATTTAGAAATGAAGTGCACTGCTGTCTGCAACTTATTTTTGGGGAAAAAAAGATGAACCAATGGATGGATAGAAGAATGGATACGTGAATAGATGTGAAAAAGCAAACATGGTAAATTGTTAATGATAAAATTGAATTGGTGGTATATGGATATTCACTATAGAATTCTTTCAAGTTTTTTTGTTTGTTTGAACATTTTCATCATAAAGTGTGAAAAAATTCCTTCCATTATTTTAAATTCACATCTTTAAAACCGTCAGTGTTTGGGGATTTGATGAATAAGTCATGTTCATTAGCCTTTGTGATTTTATAACTATTATCAGATGTAAACTAAAGAGGTCTCAGTCATCAGTCTGTCCAAGTGGCTCCTCTATCCCCTTGAACATTTTAGATGTTACTCTGGATGTTTCCTAACTTTTGTTAATGACTTTCTTAAGATGGGACAATCTAAATTATTCCAAATGTTCCAAGTCTGAAAGTTTTATTTGAGGGTAATAGGAAGATATTTTTTGGATTTGTTTCCAAACATCTCTGGCTAATGAAAAAACAGGCTAAACTGCCTTTCAAAGAATCCCTACACTGTATCAGTTATTGGCATATTTATATTCTGGTTATGCAGGTTAAAACCTCCAAATTTTCCTTAACTTCCTTCTCCCCTTTACCCCCATATCTAATTGATCTCCAGAATTACCAATTTACTTTTTAAGTATTCTGAAAATTCTTCCCTCTTCTCCATCACTATTGACTTGGTTCAAACCCATCTCTGGAATCTTCTATTGTTTGGTATTTTTTTCTATTCAATTTATTCCCCTCACTGCTTCCAGAGTTTTCTTTCCAGATTACAAATATATTATATCACTTCTTTACTTGACAAGCTATAAAGCAACAGTTGTGAATTATTAATTATTTTAGATGTATTAATGACATCATGGGTTTTTCAAAAGAGAACTTATCTTTTAGAAATACATATCATAATATTTACAAGTGGAATGATTAAATGTCTGAAATTTGTGTCAAAACTAATATGGGAACAAGAGAACATTTGTGGGGATAGAAATAAAACAAGATTGGCCATTAAAAATTGTTAGAGTCAGGTAATGAATACACGGGGGTTCATTCTATTATTCTGTCTACTTTTGTATATGTTGGAAATTTTCTATAATAAAAAGATTTTTTAAAAACTTTCAATGGTCCTCAAAAACATCTAAATGCTTCAGAAGGGCACACACTACCCTTAGCCATCAGAACCACCTTATTTTTGAGCCTTTTCTCCAGTTCCTCCTCTAACATGTACCCTCTGATTCAGCTCTACCAAATTACATGTTCTTCATGGAAAGAAGACTTTCAAAATATAGTTTTTTCTCCTTGAACAATGATTACTTATCCTTTTATACCTAGTTCAAATGTCACCAGTTCTAGGGAACCTTCTTTGACTCACCCAGATATACAGTCCTCTCCTTTTCTCCAAAAAATTTCTTCCATAAAATTCTACACAAGCCTCTTTTATAGACCAAATATTTGTGTGTCATGATTGTCATAACAATTTTTTAAAATATTTATATGCTTAACTAGGTGGTAATATCCTGTAGGGTAAAGTCTGTGCCATTATTCATGTTAGTGTAATAAGCAACACAACGCATATGTTTAAAAATACTTGCCGAGGGCGGAGCAAGATGGCGGAGGAGTAGGAGACCTGGATTTCGTCTCCTCTCAGGAGTTCAGCTGGATAGGGATCAAACCATTCTGAACACCTACAAACTCAACAGGAGATCAAAGAAAAGAAGAGCAACAACTCTCTGAACAGAAAAGCGACCACTTTCTGGAAGTCATATTCTATCCCTTCATAGTAGTTACCCGTATTTTTGGCATATATATATATAAGTTGTTCTCTCTTTAAAATCTTGAGATAGTTTCTTCTAACAGATCAAAATATACTCTAAATCTCTAGTGTATGGTTTTTTTCTACTCCCCTGCCTGATCACATTCTCTCCCTTTTTTCTTTCTTTTTTTTTTTTTTAATCCTCTTCTTTCTTTTTTCAAACAACTTATCAAATCCTTTTTTAAAATTTTTTATAATTTCCATCTTTACAGTCATATTCCATCCCTTCATCATATCAACCCTTATTTTTGTACATATATAAGTTTTTCTTTCTTTAAAATTTTGGGAGGGACTTTCTTTTAACAGACCAAAATACACCCAAAATCTAGTGTGTGGCACTGATCTATAATCCAGCCTGATCATATTTGATCACATTCTGTTTTTGTTTTGTTTTGTTTTGTTCTGCTTTTGTTTGTTTTTATCTTTATCTTTTTCTTTTTTCTTTTTTTCTTTCCTTTTCTTTTTTCTCTCTTTCCCTTTCTTTTCCCACTGCTTCAGGTCTTTTCTGATTTGTTTAGAGTATATTTTCTGGGGACGTTGTTACCCTGCTAGCATTTTGTTCTCTCATTAATCTATTCTCCTCTGCACAAAATGACAAGACGGAAAAAATCACCTCAACAAAAAGAACAAGAGGTAGTACCGACTGCCAGGGACCTACTCAATACGGACATTAGTACGATGTCAGATCTAGAGTTCAGAATCATCACTTTAAAGATACTAGCTGGGCTTGAAAAAAACATGGAAGTTATTAGAGAAACCCTTTCTGGAGAAGTAAAAGAACTAAAATCGAACCAAGTAGAAATCAAAAAGGCTATTAATGAGGTGCAATCAAATATGGGGGCGCTAACTGCTAGGATAAATGAGGCAGAAGAAAGAATCAGTGAGATAGAAGACCAAATGATGGAAAATAAAGAAGCTGAGAAAAAGAGAGATAAACAACTACTGGATCACGAGGGCAGAATTCGAGAGATAAACGATACCATAAGACGAAACAACATTAGAATAATTGGGATCCCAGAAGAAGAAGAAAGAGAGAGAGGTGCAGAAGGTATAATGGAGCAAATTATAGCAGAGAACTTCCCTAATTTGGGGAAGGAAACAGGCATCAAAATCCAGGAAGCACAGAGAACCCCTCTCAAAATCAATAAAAATAGGTCAACACCCCGACATCTAATAGTAAAACTTACGAGTCTCAGAGACAAAGAGAAAATCCTGAAAGCAGCTCGGGAGAAGAGATATGTAACCTACAATGGTAGAAACATTAGATTGGCAACAGACTTATCCACAGAGACCTGGCAGGCCAGAAAGGACTGGCAGGACATATTCAGAGCACTAAATGAGAAAAATATGCAGCCAAGAATACTATATCCAGCTAGGCTGTCATTGAAAATTGAAGGAGAGATAAAAAGCTTCCAGGACAAACAAAAACTAAAGGAATTTGCAAACACGAAACCAGCCCTACAACAAATATTGAAAGGGGTCCTCTAAGCAAAGAGAGAGCCTAAAAGCAACATAGACCAGAAAGGAACACAAACAATATACAGTAACAGTCACTTTACAGGCAATACAATGGCACTGAACTCCTATCTTTCAATAGTTACCCTGAATGTAAATGGGCTAAATGCCCCAATCAAAAGACACAGGCTATCAGATTGGATTAAAAAACAAGACCCATCGATATGCTGTCTGCAAGAGACTCATTTTAGACCCAAAGACACCCCCAGATTGAAAGTGAGGGGGTGGAAAACCATTTACCATGCTAATGGACACCAAAAGAAAGCTGGGGTGGCAATCCTTATATCAGACAAATTAGATTTTAAACCAAAGACTGTAATAAGAGATGAGGAAGGACACTATATCATACTTAAAGGGTCTATCCAACAAGAAGATCTAACAATTGTAAATATCTATGCCCCTAACATGGGAGCAGCCAATTATATAAGGCAATTAATAACAAAAGCAAAGAAACACATCGACAACAATACAATAATAGTGGGGGACTTTAACACCCCCCTCACTGAAATGGACAGATCGTCTAAGCAAAAGATCAACAAGGAAATAAAGACTTTAAATGACACACTGGACCAAATGGACTTCACAGACATATTCAGAACATTCCATCCCAAAGCAACGGAATACACATTCTTCTCTAGTGCCCATGGAACATTCTCCAGAATAGATCACATCCTAGGTCATAAATCAGGTCTCAACCGGTACCAGAAGATTGGGATCATCCCCTGCCTATTTTCAGACCACAATGCTTTGAAACTAGAACTCAATCACAAGAGGAAAGTCAGAAAGAACTCAAATACATGGAGGCTAAAGAGCATCCTACTGAAGAATGAATGGGTCAACCAGGAAATTAAAGAAGAATTAAAAAAATTCATGGAAACCAATGAAAATGAAAACACAACTATTCAAAATCTTTGGGATACAGCAAAGGCAGTCCTAAGAGGAAAGTATATAGCAATACAAGCCTTTCTCAAGAAACAAGAAAGGTCTCAAGTACACAACCTAAGCCTACACCTAAAGGAGCTGGAGAAAGAACAGCAAATAAAGCCTAAACCCAGCAGGAGAAGAGAAATAATAAAGATCAGAGCAGAAATCAATGAAATAGAAACCAAAAGAACAGTAGAACAGATCAACGAAACTAGGAGCTGGTTCTTTGAAAGAATTAACAAGATTGATAAGCCCCTGGCCAGACTTATCAAAAAGAAAAGAGAAATGACCCAAATCAACAAAATCATGAATGAAAGAGGAGAAATCACAACCAACACCAAAGAAATACAAACAATTATAAGAACATATTATGAGCAACTCTATGCCAACAAATTAGATAACCTGGAAGCAATGGATGCATTCCTAGAGATGTATCAACTACCAAAACTGAACCAGGAAGAAATAGAACACCTGAACAGACCTATAACCACTAAGGAAATAGAAGCAGTCATCAAAAATCTCCCCAAACACAAAAGCCCAGGGCCAGATGGCTTCCCAGGGGAATTCTACCAAACATTTCAAGAAGAATTAATACCTATCCTTCTGAAACTGTTCCAAAAAATAGAAATGGAAGGAAAACTTCCAAACTCATTTTATGAGGCCAGCATTACCTTGATCCCAAAACCAGACAAAGACCCCATCAAAAAGGAGAATTACAGACCAATATCCCTGATGAACATGGATGCAAAAATTCTCACCAAAATACTAGCCAATAGGATCCAACAGTACATTAAAAGGATTATTCACCACGACCAAGTGGGATTTATCCCTGGGCTGCAAGGTTGGTTCAACATCCGCAAATCAATCAACGTGATACAATACATTAACAAAAGAAAAAACAAGAATCACATGATCCTCTCAATAGATGCAGAAAAAGCATTTGACAAAGTACAGCATCCTTTCTTGATCAAAACTCTTCAGAGTATAGGGATAGAGGGTACATACCTCAATATCATAAAAGCCATCTATGAAAAACCTACAGCGAATATCATTCTCAATGGGGAAAAACTGAGAGCTTTCCCCCTAAGGTCAGGAACGCGGCAGGGATGTCCACTATCACCACTGCTATTCAACATAGTATTGGAAGTCCTAGCCACAGCAATCAGACAACAAAAAGAAATCAAAGGCATCCAAATTGGCAAAGAAGAAGTCAAACTCTCACTCTTTGCAGATGATATGATACTTTATGTGGAAAATCCCAAAGACTCCACCCCAAAACTGCTAGAACTCATACAGGAATTCAGTCAAGTGGCAGGATATAAAATCAATGCACAGAAGTCAGTGGCATTCCTATACACCAACAAGTCAGAAGAAAGAGAAATTAAGGAGTCGATCCCATTTACAATTGCACCCAAAACCATAAGATACCTAGGAATAAATCTAACCAAAGAGGCAAAGGATCTGTACTCAGAAAACTATAAAATACTCATGAAAGAAATTGAGGAAGACACAAAGAAATGGAAAAACGTTCCATGCTCATGGATTGGAAGAACAAATATTGTGAAGATGTCAATCCTACCTAGAGCAATCTACACATTCAATGCAATCCCCATCAAAATACCATCCACTTTCTTCAAAGAAATGGAACAAATAATCCTAAAATTTGTATGGAACCAGAAAAGACCCCGAATAGCCAGAGGAATGTTGAAAAAGAAAAGCAAAGCCGGCGGCATCACAATTCCAGACTTCCAGCTCTACTACAAAGCTGTCATCATCAAGACAGTATGGTACTGGCACAAAAACAGGCACATAGATCAATGGAACAGAATAGAGAGCCCAGAAATGGACCCTCAACTCTATGGTCAACTAATCTTTGACAAAGCAGGAAAGAATGTCCAATGGAAAAAAGACAGTCTCTTCAACAAATGGTGTTGGGAAAATTGGACAGCCACATGCAGAAGAATGAAACTGGACCATTTCCTTACACCACACACAAAAATAGACTCCAAATGGTTGAAAGACCTCAATGTGAGACAGGAGTCCATCAAAATCCTAAAGGAGAACACAGGCAGCAACCTCTTCGACCTCAGCCGCAGCAACTTCTTCCTAGAAACATCGCCAAAGGCAAGGGAAGCAAGGGCAAAAATGAACTATTGGGACTTCATCAAGATAAAAAGCTTTTGCAAAGCAAAGGAAACAGTCAACAAAACCAAAAGACAACTGACAGAATGGGAGAAGATATTTGCAAATGACATATCAGATAAAGGGCTAGTATCCAAAATCTATAAAGAACTCATCAAACTCAACACCCAAAGAACAAAGAATCCAATCAAGAAATGGGCAGAAGACATGAACAGACATTTTTCCAAAGAAGACATCCAAATGGCCAACAGACACATGAAAAAGTGTTCAATATCGCTCGGCATCAGGGAAATCCAAATCAAAACCTCAATGAGATACCACCTCACACCAGTCAGAATGGCTAAAATTAACAAGTCAGGAAATGACAGATGTTGGCGGGGATGCGGAGAAAGGGGAACCCTCCTACACTGTTGGTGGGAATGCAAGCTGGTGCAGCCACTCTGGAAAACAGTATGGAGGTTCCTCAAAAAGTTGAAAATAGAGCTACCATA
>NW_022589715.1:1172485-1439664 GCF_004348235.1 Phoca vitulina | reverse complement strand
AAAAAAAAAAAAAAAAAAAAAAAAAAAAAAAAAAAAAAAAAAAGGCATAATAGGAGAAAGGAGGAAAAGGCTGAAAAGACATGTTGTCTCATTGTCATGAAAAGCCTTGAATAAAAACAAAACAAAACAAAACAAAAAAAAAAAAAAAAAAAAAAAAAAATACTTGCCGAATGAATTGTATGAAAATATATTTTGGGCCTTTTTTTCTCTTATTTTTGCTACATAAATGTAAATTCTGGCTTCCAACATAAGAAGTCTCATAAACTAGGCCATACTTACTGAAGTTTTGATGACTTTTGGTTGAGTAAAATTTCCGAATCTAAGGATTAAAACTCAAAACAGTTTTTCAAACATATTAGCATCTCTAATACGAGAGAATACTCCACATAGTTGCAGTTTTATGCATACACATTTCTCAGTCATCCTTATAGCCAAAAAGATAAAACCTCAATTCTTACACAATAAAACCACCATGACTGGCTTAAGTCAACCAAAGTTCCTGCAGCTTCCAAGAGAGGGTGAAGGAAATATTTCTTCTAAAACCCAGAGAATTAAAATAGCATGAGATATGTTCTACTGGTCCTGCTTCAAGGTCTGCTTCACCCTTTTATCTATTTGTAATCATGGCCCCAAGAAACAATTTATTAAGTGAGTATGATTGCCTCTTTTGATGCCAATATTATGTCACTTCTTATAAAAACCAAATATAATTTAAAGCAAACTGTCATTGCTGGTTAATCAGCCAGATCCTTCAGTCATGATCTTTTTTATACCTGTCATCATCTGAGATAGTGTCATGATTTTCCAGGGTAGCCAGAGGCTTGGCTCTGCAAGAGGACCCTGCCCAAGGTGCAGAGCGCCAGACTTGAGAGAACCCCTCAACAATAGGAACAGGATAAGTGCATTCTGGGTAGAGGCTCAGAGGAGACTATAGGATGCACTCATGAATCCATAGAGTCTTAGAAGTTTCTTTGTCCTCTAGCAGCATCCATCTAATGGAAATGGCTATGTATTGAGCATGATGTAATGTCAGTTGCATGGCAAAGCCAGCAGAATCCAGACTCCACAGAATGGCTGCCCTTTCCATAGTGAGCAGCAGTGTTTAACATAAATATAGTGAGAGACAAGTGAAGTTGAATAGAAAAGGTACATACCTTTTTTTTTTTTTTTTAAGATTTTATTTATTTATTCATAAGAGGCAGAGAGAGGCAGAGGGAGAAGCAGGCTCCCCGCTGAGCAGGGAGCCCGATGCGGGACTCAGATCCCAGGACTCTGGGATCATGACCTGAGCCAAAGGCAGACGCTTAACCATCTGAGCTACCCAGGCGCCCAAAAAGGTACATACTTTGTTTACGGGCAGACTAGGACCAGAATCCTGGTTTCACTACTCGCTGGCTTGTGACCTTAGGGAAGATACTCAACCTCTCTGAAATTTAGTTTTCTCTTCTGTAAGAGTGTCAATGATAATGTCTGCCTCTGGGAGTTGTGAAAAGAAACATCCATTTCTTTCCTCTCCCAGCAGCAGATTCTGTTTAAATGCCAACTACAGAAGGAAAAGAGAGATAGATTCATCCTAGAACCTGAGTGAGTGGGGAGAGAAAGAGACAACAGAGAAATCTAGAGCACCGCCATTCAGACTGAGCACTGTCCTTGCCATAAACAAATAATCTGCAAAACATCCTGTCAACTCATATGATGTTGAATGGCAGGCATTCCATGCATACGTGAAATATTTTCTACTTCTAAAAAGCTGAACCGAAAGTAAAGCAGAATCCCAAGTTTAGTCAAATTGAAGCCAGGGTATGATTTTTCCAGAGCCAAGTATGGAAATTATACTCAGTTCTTCTATTTTAAAAAGGTTTTAAATTCTTGTGTAGTTTTTGAGCTTCAGAATTCTATATTAACTTGAGATTTGAGAACACTCCTCCTTGATAGTCATAGGCAAGTTGATAGAGTGTGGCTGGAGAAGGCCATTTTTCTTCCTAGCTCCTTGATTCTACGTCCAGAGAGTTGTCAAACCAGTGTGCCAATTCCTAAAAAGGAACCCCTAGGTAGTACCTTCTTAAAGTGAACTTATATAAGAGTATCCAAGGAAAACTGGTTCAGCTCATTTTGAACTGTTAAAAGAAAAATATTACTTTTTCAAAACAGAACAGACGACTGACTAAACAGCCTTTTTTTCCCCTTTCTTTCTTTCTTTTTTTTTTTTTTTTTTTTTTTCAATCTGGAGTCTGATTCCTTGGCAGATTGATGGCCCCTTTGCCTGAATTCTCCAACCCCTTAACTTCCTTTTGGCCAGTTCATCAATCGCTAAGGTCTCAACCACAGTACAAAGACCTCGTCTGTGATTTTTGAAACAATGAACAGCAGCAAGGTAGTGACTAAAATGAAGTTCTGGAATTAGTGACGAACTTTTTTCCATGTCATTTTCCCCATCACTAGTTCTCTGTCAAAGATTGTACCCAGAAGGCATTCACTTATAACACTTACAACACAAAAACAAATCAATGACATAATGATCTAGGCAAGCGTCTTGGAATATTTTGTGGGGTGGGGACAGGTCCTCTTAAAGCAGCACTAAGTTAAGTGTAAAGATAGGACAGCAGTGGGAATAGATGAGCCTTCAAAAGATTAAATGATTTGATCACATGGAAACTTACAAGATATTGGGGTATCTGCAGGTACATAAATCATTCATGTATTGAGTTGAATTCTCCATTTACAATAGGGATATCAAGGTTTATATTATTTCCTATTCTACAGAATGGAATCCAGGACACTAGCCTTTTTTTTTTTTTTTTTTTTTTTTTTTAAGATTTTTATTTATTTTAGAGAGAGAGACAGCAGAGGGAGAGGGAGAGAGAATCTCAAGCAGACTCTGCACTGAGCACAGAACCCCACGTGGAGCTTGATCCCATGACCCTGAGATCATGACCTGAGCTGAAACCAAGAGTCGGACACTTAACTGACTGAGCCACCCAGACGCCCCCAGGACACTAAGCCTTGTTCATTTTCTTTCTTTCCTTCTTTTTAAAAAATTTTCTTTCCCCTTTTGTCCTCTTGAGAGGTGAAATAAGTTCTGATTATTACAGTAGTTACTAAGAAAAATACTCTTTGAGTCAACTCATGAATTAAATGTTGTTCAGGATTTTTTAAATTCAAAGAAGGCTACCTTTCACATTCATACTCAAAAAAAAAGGGACTTTAGAAAGAAACACTATAATAGCTATTATTGTCAAAGAGAGGTTCCCTTGCTTCCCCCCACCCCCACCTCTAAGTCACAGTCATTAAAATATGCAGCTACATTGTAAAACCATCAGGCATCGGGCGCTGTCATTTTTATGACCTTGCCAACACACAGATAATGCTGTTATACAATGAACTGGGTGACCATAACAGAAAACTGACTAGTAGTGAAGATTCTTGATTATTCTAGCAAGCTAGGAATCTCGCAGGTAACTTTGCGGAGGGAAATGGTCACAGTGGACACTGTTCCTAGTAGTTGGAGGATACTATTTCCCATGGGAGTCAGGGTACTGAAACCAGGCGGAACTTCCAAGGTAGCGGTTTTGTGGGATAATAGGAGTGCATGCTGAACAACAGACTGCATTTTTTATATCTAAAACAAACAAACAAACAAAAAATCCAGATCCCTTATAAAAGTTGACTATTACATCATGCCATAGTTAGCAGGACTCCAACTTAGCCACTTTGGGTGTGCAGGGGAGGAAAATGACCACTAAGATCATTTAGAAATACTGCACAAATACCCTCACTGACATGCACGAGATGGTACATCCTGAATCAGTCTCCCATTTACCTTTTGCCCATCAGAAATAATACAAATTACAGCACTTTTGATCACAGACAACAGTTCTATCGATACTACTATTCACAGTCAGAGGACGGAGGACTTCATTGAGCTCTGCCAGGTACTGATTCCATGTCACTCACTTTCCCTCATTCCCAGTTTCCTCACTATAAACAGTGGTGAAGATGTCCTCCGTCTTTCATAGGATTGTGGCAAAGTGCAAGAGAGTGCCTTACCCCGGAAAATTCCTGTATAAATGCAGGAGTTTGTCTTCTTGATACTACAAATGGGCTCGAGATCAAACACAGCAAACCTACACAGACTCCAGAGATACCACTGTGATCATTTGCAACCACAAAAACAAACCAAAATACTTTCAAATCCATCAAACAAAGGAAATGGGACTTGCAAATAGCAGAACAACTCTAGGGATTGTAAATGAGCAATCAATACAAAGGGGAAGTGGGACCCAAGGGAGTTAACTCTTTGGGAACAGGTTTTTCGGAACACACAATCTGGAAAAAACAAAGAAACAAAGCCAACCGACATGGCATCACAAATTTTGTTTCCTCATCCTAAAAGCTCCCAAGAAGATAACCAAACACTTTATTTTGCTTTAAACCAGCTCTGGAGTATAATTTACAGACTCTGCGGTGATTTTGAATCTGTCTCTTGTGTCTCTGTAATAACCCACTGGACAGCACCGACTGCCACGGAAATAAGCCATTCCCAGCAAGAACTGGAGGTAATTTCCAATGGTTCTGGTTTAGCAGACTGCTTTTGCTGAATTCTCTGGCGTTGGGCTTAGCTTTAGAAGCATCAGTAGATGACAAGTAGATTAAAAATTCCCCTTTCTTGCTATAAGTAGCTTGATCTTCAGAATGTGTAATCCTGCCATTAACAGCCTTGAAAACACATTGATAACTTTCTCAAAGACATCCATGACTGGTCTCCACTCTTAATTTTCCTTCTGATTAAGCACAGGACCCTTCTGCTATATATGTATCACTCAGTGCTCTTTCTCATTGCCAGCCCTAATTTTGACAATTAACCACATGGAGGAACCAAATAAAATTTTTAGAAGGGTTCAAGAACTACCTTCCTTTCTTTCTTTTCTTTTTCTTTTCTTTCTTTCTTCAAGATTTTATTCATTTACTTGACAGAGAGAGAGCAAAAGCAGGGGGAATGGCAGGCAGAGGGAGAAGCAGGCTCCCCGCTGAGCAGGGAGCCCGATGTGGGGCTCGATCCCAGGACCCTGGGACCATGACCTGAGCTGAAGGCAGACGCTTAACCGACTGAGCCGCCCAGGCGCCCCAAAAACTACGTTTCTTTAAGGGCTTGGTCCCTGGCTGTTGACCCAGAGAAGCTTCAGGCTCATGGCCCACAGTAAGACGGGCAGTCTTTAGATCTGCGACAGGTGCAGGGAGAAGTGCATACCTGGGCAAAGCCTGGAGCAGGCGGTATCCCAGTCAGCGGAGAAAAGCACACCTCTCCTCCCTCTCCTCCCTCACCTCAACCCCCCCCTCTGGGCCTATGACCTCCCCTCAGGCTCAGAACAGCCGGAGAAAACAGAGGGAAGGACTACATTGTTTCTATTCATGAATAACAACCACCTACTCAGACAACCAACCTTCCAGGTTGAACAACAATGAACAGGTCTGGTAACAGTGTTATCACCACGAAGCCAGCTATTTGGGGTGGGGCGGGGGTGGAGTGGCTGTCCTCCAAAGGAAAGGAGTGACAGGAAAAGCTGAGGAAAAGGCCAGAAAGGGCAGGGACAGTGGAGGCTCCAGGCTAACGATAAAGCTCAAACTTGCTGTTCTTCCCAATGGGAGAGCCATCCCTGAACTACTCTCAACGAGAAAAACACGCCGCAGGTCAGTGATCCTGTGCAGCTTGGGCCTGGACTGTCACGAGGGGAAACCTCACCCTTCCTGCCCGGGAGCGTTCGCAAGAGCCTTCACACACGGTGTGCATCTGTGTGGCACTGAAATATTCTCATTTGCATTCCGTTAAGCATTTCATTAAGCATTACGCTTTTAAGTTTAAACGTGTGGGATTAGTGTAGGGTCCCACGTTTCTTTTTTTAATGTGTGCAGTTTCTGGAGTCAGATGCAGGAGCCACTTCCGTCTGGGCCATGTACCGCCCAGCAGCTAAGGGGGGGTCCCTGAGCTTCAGTTTCTCCATCTATAAAACTGGAATAATGATATATAGTACATAGACGTATTGTGAAGATTATATGAAAATGAATACACTTGCTTAGCACATCGTTTGGCAGAGTACGTGCACAGTAAATATAAGTTATAATTATTAGGGTTAATGTTATAATATAATAATAGTAGCGGAAGGCTTGGGCCCTCTTTTCTGGCTCGGCAACAAACTAGCACTTTGACCCAGATAGATGTGTTACAATTTTCTCAACTTTGAAATGAATGTGCTAAATGGCACATTCTAGAATTCCTATCCAGATCTAAAAGTCTTTGACTCTATAGACATACTATCGGCATGTAAAATAATTATTCATTATGCTGTTAATATTCAAGATATCATCCGGTTTTTCCAAAATAATCTGTGGGCCTTGAAAAAGTCAGCACCTGAATAATTCAAAGGATAACTTGACTGCCAATGAGACCCCTTCCCCCATTTTATTGTGGGTGTCTCTCTTATTCTAGAGACATAATTTCACCTGATAGTTCTTTTCCACTATGCCTGCAGTAAAAGTGAAACTAAACCATGAGCAAACTCCTTAAAAAGTGGCCCAGTGGGCAGCCCTGTTGGCAAACAGGGAAGTCACTGAGCCACGTGGCCACGGGCTAAATCAAGGCCCTCACGCATAAAAAGGAATGGAGGAGTTAGAAATGTTTTTCTCTCATTGAACATTCCAGGTCTTGTAGCTTCTTCTACATTTTAAGGAAAAGAAGAGGAGAAACTTCCCAGTGTCAGACTAGCCATTTTTCCAGACTGGCATCTGAAAGTGCATCCATCCCAGACCTTTGACTGACGGGGTACTCGAGACCAACTGCGCCGAGGGAAACTGCAGCAGGCCCAGTGCGCTCCAGGTCATTTTCAGTCCATCCTCCACCTTCCCGGAGTGGAGGGGGTGCAGGGAGAGCAGAGCTCCCTCCAGGCAGGGAGCAGAAACTGCAAGACAACTGGACAATCTGAGAGTATCTGACCATCCATCAGTCACCCCGGGAAACAAATACACTTCGGAATACCCTGTGCTTGTCTCAAGCAAAATAACTGGTAAGAATTTGAATCAAAACAACCTGCCCACCCCCCTTCCTAATGTCCAGGCAATCCAGAAAAAGGAACTTGTTTGGTTATCTCCCCCAGGGCTCTGATTCAGAGGCCTGTCATTTCCAGAGGTTCACCTCATTGACTCCGGGTTCTGTCCTCTCCCTTTCCCCTTTTCCTTGCTGAAACATTCTGGCTGGTGACTACCACAGAAGGACAAAAGTCCCTGAACAACAGCCCCATTCCAGCATGGGGCCTGCTGTCCTGCTCTCCTGAGAGCAAGCTCCAGTAAACTGAATAAACCTGAGGGAGAACAGGTCTATTACCTGGCTGGAAGCCAGCTATCAAGCCCCCAGAACTGATAATCAGCCACAGGCAACACTTTTATAATCCAGGTCATCAACAAGGAAGAAGGACACTGAGCATCATCAAAACACTAACTTTCCCTTTCTAAAGTAAGGAAGACCGGGGTGACTAAAAAATTTAGCTTTAAAGTAACAAGGTTGAATTAGCTTGTTCAAGAAAAGAGCTATAAAACATATCTCCACTGAGTTGGAAAGCATGCCTGAAATCTAAAAAATGCTTCCTCATCTAAATCTAAATATTATTTTGTTAGTTTCCTATATTGCAGATTGTTATACATCGTTAAATGAGATCGTTTCCAAAGCTGACTGGTCAAGTCAGACATACACATTTCTCAAAACACTACTTTTTTTTCCAATTTCAATGGTAAAATCGATTAAAATCAAATCCAGTCATCAGTTCACTTTAATAAGCTCTCTACTTCATAACCTGAATCTTGGCTTTGAACCTAAACACCACAGACCATAAAAATCCCAGACACCAGGAAATCAACTCGCTGCTTCCTAGGTAGGAATCGAGCAATATGCCTCATTCACCCTTAAAGTTAGAATGCAACGTTGCTGCAAATGACAGATTCTCAAAAAAAAAAAAAAAAAAAAATCAGTAAAAATACAAATCACTATTAACAACAGATAACATAAAATACCTCCTTGAATGCCAAATGGAAATCAAAATCAAAATTAAAAATTGTCAGTGCCTGGCAAATTCACACACACACACACACACACACAACTCTCTCTCTCCTCTCTCTCTCTCTCTCTCTCTCTCTCTCTCTCTCTCAGTTCTCCGGTTACTTACTGGGGCGGTTCTGCCGTCCTGCTCACATCAGCGCCCTGCCTGTCCGGCTGCCAAGTGCCGGAGCATGCCTCGAGCAGCTGTTTCCTTCAAGCTGGGCTCTGTGTCTTACCCAGTCACATGCGCCTCCTGATAAATACGGCTGCCTGCTGCCGTGCCAGGAGGTCAGAACCTGAAGATCATTATTCTCCTAATTCGCAAGCCTCGTAACCCCTGAGCTGGCTCAGCCGTTTCATTAGCACGCAGAGCAGTACGCTCCACAATTTGTTTTCTTTCAGTGGCAAACCCCAAACAGCTGATAAGTCACCCTGAAGGGCAGGTCACGGCAAGTGGAAGGTTGATGCGTGTGGGGGAGGGGGAGGGGCTGGCCGCCCCTACGCTCCCTCAACTCCCTCGGGTTTTCACTGGGGCTCTTGACCAGCAAGAAGAAGGAAGCACAGCCCGGCGCGGCAGGTGGAAGCCGTGCTGCGTGCCGGGGCCCCCGGAGGCCATCAGAGTGCTGCTCCGTCTCGGTTTCGTCTTCTCAGCATCCAGGCTCCGGGCTGCGGGAAGAGCTGTAAGACTGGGCAGCCCGTTCTGAGGAAGGCAGACTAACCAGCTCAGAATGTTTAGGTTTAATTTCAAAGGCCAGGGCTGCTGTGCCGAGCGGTGCTGAGGGGCAAATGGGTGAGGGGCTAAGGAAGAATATCAGATGCGGCTTCGTCTAGAGAGCCAATGGAGATGACTTTCAGGTAACTTAAGACCGAGCGTCCGCACACTGTAGTTATCTGTTGGATCGTATCCACATTTGGGGGGCACAGCAGAGCCGTTGAGATTATCAGCTAGGGAATCAGAGTGGAAACAGAAATGATCACAAGATTTACAAGCCACTTTACAGATGTGTGCTGCCTGCCCCCTTTGGTGCTAGGAAGTGGAACCAACCTGCTGTTTCCTGTGCTGCTCAGGAAGGTGGCAGACCATCTGGGTGCCTTGTTGAATTCATACTTCTCACCTTAGCTGATTGTCCCCCCTCTCCAAGGAAAGCCTGTGGCCGCTCTGACTTTGGATAGCACCTGACTTCTTGGTAGAGTAAGAGTAACACTGTGTAAAAGCAGAGCCCAAGCAGGGTAGAATGCAGATAGGACAGGCAGTCAGCTCATCTGGCAAATTGAACATCCAAAAAAGATTTTAAGAGGTTAAAATGCCCCAGGGGATTTCTGCACCATAATGAGCCTGTTAAACTGTCAACCTTGATTTTTAATAAGTGAGATCTTACTCAACAGAGGAGCTTGTGTGGGCAACCTTTCATATCTGGGTTTTGTCTCATAATTATTTACAGAATTAATCAAACCAGAAGTTTCCCTCTATACAAAGGATAGAGTGTTTTTCCAGAATAATAAAAAAAAAAAGACCAAAACCCCTCATTCTTGCCATTCTTTCAGGGGACTAATTTGTTACCAACATGTGAGTGACCAAAGTGTAAACAGAAAAATTTTTTGCAAGCTTCAAAACATATCCCTTTTGTTCAGAGTTAGTAATACAAAGAAACTACAGATATTAAAATACAATGTGCTAAAATATGTCACCTTCATAACCCTTTTTCCTCATGTGACAATCATTAATCAGAAACAGAAAAGGAGGCCTACTGAAGATTCAAAATGTTATTTTGATTTATTTATACTTTGCATTTACGGTAATGGAAACTTTTGTGATCTTATGGCATCCATCAATCACTTTATTTGCAACTGGTGGTGTTAATTATTCTGATGATCCATTGCATACCGCAGAGGCTTCTGGAAACCCTTCGATGACCAATTAAAAAAACAGCCTCAGGAAAGGTAAGCATAGAAATTCTCTCACTCTGTTTGGAGAGAGGAAGGGATGGATCCAAACCATAAGTGAACTGTCAACACAGACCAAGATCCTGGACATTTCTGACAGCGTCCAGGAATGTCACTGAGGTTCCACAAAGGCACTCTTCTAGCCTTGCAAAGAAATGGGGAAATCCCCCCTTTCTGCCCCAGACACCTATAGGTACCAATTTTCGGCCTTCAACTCCAAAAGAAATACCCTCCTCTGGCCGAAGGCCATCCACCCCCGGGGGCTTTCTGTCTCACCTTGGGACTCCCACCTATTCAGGATTCTTTGCCAACAATCATGCCTTCTCGCCCTGTCTACTCATCCTCCTCATTATCTAAATATGCTCACATGATTTTTACGTCCTAAAAACAATCCTTTTTGATCCTTTGCTCCATTAATTACTGCCCTAACCTACTCATTCCCTTCACAGGTGAGCTTCTAGAGAATGGCTCTAGAAGAAACACTTCTCAATGGCTTAGAGAAACACTTCTTGTGTCCATCATCTTCACATCCCATTTACATTGAGGCCTGCTTCCAGTCTGGCTCTTCCCCCAACTTCACTGAACCTACTTTCCCCAAGTCACCAAAGACCAATGCTATTGGACACGTTTTTGCTTTTATCTTACTTGACCTCTCGGCTGCACTTGACCTAACTAACCATGCACTCCTTAATGTGTTCTCTTTTGGCTTCTGTAAAATTTCATTCCTACCTCCTTCAGCCTCCTGTGTGGACTCTTCTAATACCTGCTGCTCTCACATGTAAAAATCCCCTCTGTTCTTCCTGTTTTCTAACAGCTCTCATGTATCTTAATTTATTACTGAATGACTACAGTAGTTTCCTGATTAGTTGTCCTGCCTCCAAAAGTCTATCTCTGACCTCTATTTATTTTATTTTATTTTATTTTATTTTATTTTATTTTATTTTTATTTTTACACTTTTGTACTGAAGGCCTCTCAAAAACCATGGTAGAATCTTAGGCATCTTTGTATTCCCAGAACCTAGGACAGGGCTTAAATCCTTCTTTTGTACATTCTGTTACTGTCGCATTTCTTACTCTGTGTTATAATTAGGTCTTAATGTGTCTATGTCCCATCCAAACGTTTTCGACCTTAAAGAAAGCCTGGGACTTATTCATTTTATATCCTGCAGTGCCTAATACAATGTCTGACCTGTAGGAGACACACAGCGGAAACAATGCTGAATGAGTAAATGAATGATTAAAGAGAAAGATCTTCTGTTTATTCCTCACAGAAAAGATACAAGAAGAGTTTACAGAAACTGATTTTATAATAGGCCACCAAAAAATCTTAAGTAATGTCCCCCCTCAAAGAAATTATTTTCACCACATTCTATGACCATATTGTAATATAACTATAAAATAATTGCAAAAGTGTAAGTCAAAAAAGAGCCAAGCTCTTGGAAAATTTTTATGACTCTTCTTTAAGAAAATCATCAATTGGAAAGAAATCAAAAAAGCAATCACAGGATGCTTAGAAAGGCTCAGTAATGAGAATACCACATAACCAATACTATAGGTAGAGCCAAAAGAGTTAATTAGAAGCACTGACCTAGGGCGCCTGGGTGGCTCAGTTGGTTAAGCGACTGCCTTCGGCTCAGGTCATGATCCTGGAGTCCCTGGATCGAGTCCCGCATCGGGCTCCCTGCTCGGCAGGGAGTCTGCTTCTCCCTCTGACCCTCCCCCCTCTCATGTACTCGCTCTCTCTCATTCTCTCTCTCTCAAATAAATAAATAAAAATCTTTAAAAAAAAAAAAAAAAAAAAGAAGCACTGACCTAAGAAGTTGAAAAACAACAGATCAATAATCATGGAAAAATGTCAGAGTTATTAAGAAATTGTTTCCAAAAAAGTTTTTAGTCCAAATTACTTACACAATCAAGTTCTCCCTGAGTTTCAAGCCACAGATAATTCCCAGGCTGTATAAAATGTTCAAATGGACAAAAGTAACAGAAAGCTAACATAATACCTCAGACATAAAAACAAACAAACTGATAAAGCATAATAATGGAAACCACAGACTAAACTCACATATAAACATAGTTTACCCAAGAGATGTAAAAAAACTCTGAATATTAAGGAATGCATTAGTATGATGACATGATGGAAAAAAGCCTTTGAATTAGCACAAGAGGTACTCTTGAAAAGTCTTCTGATAAAATTCAATATCAATTTTTTAAATTAATAAAATGGAGTTAGGAGAATTTTTCTTGGCATGATAAAGATTATCCCAAACCAAACACAAGCGTCATACCTAATGGTGGAGTAGTAGAGATATTAACATTAAAATGAGAAACAGAAAGGGTGCTCATCATCACTACCATCACACAGCGCTGTTCTGGACATTTGAGCCCTTGCAACCAGACAAGAGGAGAATAAAAAACAAACAAAAAGTAAAGAAGAATTATGAGAAAGCAAGAGACAAAATTACCCAACTTGCATATATTATAATCATTTACTTAGTAGAATTAACTTTTAAAAAATGTTTTAAATAATTAGAAATGTCAGTGAACAATCACAAAATAAAATTAATTGGGTTTCCCACATAACAGCCTAAAACTGTTAGAAAAATCATGGAAAAAAAAAATCTCATTCAGAATGGCAACAGTAATAATAAAATTTCTAGGAAAGACAAGAAAAGTGAAGAAAATATAAAGAAATTTATAAAACTCTACTGAGAAAATAGGAAATATTTCAATAAATGGAGCATTCTATGATTTTCCAGGACTGGAAGACTCAACATTGTCAGGATGTCCATTCTCCTCTATTTAATTTATAAATATAATTAAATTTTGATTAAAGTGCCAGAGATTTCAAAAAACAGGTCCAAAAAAAAAAAAAAAAGAAATTCTGAAGTTTATGTGAAAAAAAGAAACTGAGAATGGTAAAGAAAATTTTAGAAAACAACAAAGTGGGTGGGGGGTACTAGGTATTAAATAGGCTGAAAACATCAAGAATTAAAAGTTCGATTCTGGTG
Organism: Phoca vitulina; assembly: GCF_004348235.1. Classification (NCBI taxonomy): domain Eukaryota; kingdom Metazoa; phylum Chordata; class Mammalia; order Carnivora; family Phocidae; genus Phoca; species Phoca vitulina. The sequence goes on along the minus strand of NW_022589715.1, from coordinate 1,426,626 downwards.
CCAAAAGAAGCAGACCAATGGAGCAGAACAGAAAGCCAGAAATATAAAAACAAGTACTATATTAAAATGTTTATTTGTTAAATATGATATTTAAACCCAGTGGGAAAGGAATGGATTATTTAATGACTGGTTGAATAGTTAAGTATTAGGAAAAATAAAACAAATTATTACCAATTATTAAAATAAAAGAAAAATCAGGGGCGCCTGGGTGGCTCAGTCATTAGGCGTCTGCCTTCCGCTCAAGTCATGATCCCAGGGTCCTGGGATCGAGCCCCGCATCGGGCTCCCTGCTCCGCGGGAAGCCTGCTTCTCCCTCTCCCACTCCCCTGCTTGTGTTCCCTCTCTCACTGCGTCTCTCTCTGTCAAATAAATAAAATCTTTAAAAAAGAAAAATCAATTATTACCTCACAAAAATAAAATCAATTACCTCATACCATACACAAAATAAATGCCTAGCGGACAAAAGAGCTGAATGTGAAAATAAGACCACACATGAACTTGAAGAAAATCATGTGATTGTTTTTATAATCTTAAGATTATTTTAATTTTAATTATTTTAATCATGATTAAATGATTTTATCATGAAAATTATTTTAATTATGATCACAAAAGCAGAAACCATTTAAGAATGTTTTAAATATTTAAATAAGTAAAAAGTAAAGTTTATGTATGTCAAGAATAACCCCACCATAAACAAAATTAAACCACAAATGACAGAATGAGATTAAAAAATGAAACCTGTAAGGTAAAAGGTTAATAGCCTTAACATACAAATAGTCTTTATCATTAACAACTAGGCAAAGAATATAATAAAGACCCTACAAGTAAAGAAATATAAATGACCATTTACACACATATGAAAAAAAATCCAGCTTCTTTCTTTTTTTTTTAAAGATTTTATTTATTTATTTGACAGACAGAGACAGCGAGAGCAGGAGCACAAGCAGGAAGAGTGGGAGAGGGAGAAGCAGGCTTCCCGCTGAGCAGGGAGCCCGATGTGGGGCTCGATCCCAGGACCCTGGGACCATGACCTAAGCAGAAGGCAGACGCTTAACGACTGAGCCACCCAGGCGCCCCAAAAAATCCAGCTTCTTAAAAATGAGTACAAATTAAACAATGATAGGATACCATGTATTACCTCTAAACGTGACAAAGATAAAAATTGATAATCCCCAATGTTGTTGGCAGAAGGTTTTGGAAAACGGCACCTTCATACTCTGCTGGCAAGAGTATAAATTGGTATCACGTGTAAGAAAGATAATTCTGTGATATGTAGCAAAAGCTTTTTAAAATATGTAGACCCTTTAATTCTTCAGTTCCTCTCCTAGAAATATATCCCAAGGAAATAATATGGATTTTCAGATGTGCAGGAATGTTTCTCACAGCACTGTGTATACTAGTGAAAAATTAGAAAAAGCCTATGTACCAAAAGTAGTTGAATAATTTATTATACATTCATAAGACTTAGTACTACGCAATCACCATAATGTTGTTGAAGTATATTAACATGGAAAAATATTCAGCATAGATTAAGTGGAAAACACAAGTTATAAAACAGTTTATTTACTATGATCTCATTTTTCTAGGAAGACATGTGAACATAAGTAAAAGTCAGAAACATTATATAGTTGACACTTGAAACACACAGGGGTTGGGGCCCTGACCGCCCACACAACTGAAAATCCTTGTGTAACTTCTGACTCCCAAACCTTTAACGACTAAGAGCCTTCTGTTGACTGAGCCTTTTCCATAACACAGACAATCAACACATATTTTGTATGTTATATGTATTATAGGCTGTAACCTTAAAGTAAGCTAGTGAAAAGAAAATATTAAGAAATTACATTTACAGTACTGTATTTATATATAAAAAAAAATCCACTTGTAAGTGCCCCGTGCAGTTCAAACCCATGATGTTCAAGTGTCAACTGTGCATGAAATTTTTAATAGCAGTTATCTTTGGGAGGTGGGGTCAGTGTTTCCCCCCCTTTATGCTTATCACTTTTTTCCTACTGTTTCTATCATAAATGTGTATCAGTTGTTCATTTGTAAATGAGATCTTTTTTATATAAAGAGACATACCAGCATACTTAAGTGCTCTAATCATCTACACAAAGAGGAGAAAACCATAAGAAATGTGATCAAGAAAAAAGGACCCCGAGCAGCAAAGCCTCACCATCCATTAATAAGGTCAGACACTTCTTCCCAACTAAGTCTCAGTTCTCTACCCTTCTGTTCCTGGACCCAATATTGGATAGCAAGTCACTGAAAGTGGTGGCATGACCAGGTTCAGAGGATGCAGGAAGAGGAAAGAAGTATGGTCTTGCTTGAGCACCTTGGGTTCAGAGATGCCCTGATGGGCCTTTATGCCTACCCCAGATATTCCCTTAAGTAGAATTTCCCAAATGGTTTCCATCCTATGCACACATGGTCAGAGAGCAGGAACCTAATCTGCCAACTGCCCCCTGGTGAAGCTGCCCGTCTATCATTCCACCTTGTGCCAAATTCCTTCTCCAAATTGGTGACACACCACCTGCTGGTCAATTTGAGGTACTAACGCCATACTGCGTCCTCACCCCCACCTCCCTTTCCTTTCAGCGGACCTTTCACACATTACTTTCTTATTTCTACTGGGTCATCTCTTTCTCAGATATACACTTCTTTCTTTTTTCTTCCGACATTTGTCTAAGTATCACGAGGGATTTTCTCTCCCGTTCTTGTTCTCCCCCTATTCTTCCCCTTGAGCCAAAATAACCCCCTAGACACAATCAGTTATCGTTAAGGGTTGTGCTAGCCACATGCCTGTAACAAGAGAAAAAATTGTGAAAAAAATCAGAGTGGAGTTTTTAATCTCTAAAGCCCTTGAACAAAGCAAACCATTGTCAACAAATGAAAAAATATAGCGTCAGTGTTCAAAGTACATTGCATTTAAGGATTCACCAAAGCGCGTGACAAAACTCTCTGCTCTCAAAGTTTACAGTCTCTCTTGGAGAAAATGGAACATGCAGAAAGCCATATATAAGGAATTATAATTATCATATATCATAACAATTAGCATCTACTAATATTGTAACATACTAATATAGTATTAATAATATATAACAAGCTAACATCTGTGCAAAATACTCATTTAATTTTCACAACAATGCCCTCAGGAGATGCTATTATTACTCTGATGATGACCTTTAATGAGATTAACTAGCCTGACCACAGCTAGTAAGCAGCAGAGAAAGAGAGAGAGAAATACAGATGCAAACAAACCCAGGTCTCTCTGCTCCAAACCTTCCACATTTACTGTTTCCACCCAGCCAAACGGTTTAGTATCCATAGAAGTTTTCATAGACTTGCTCGTCTTTTTCTAATTAAACCTGCTCACACTCATGCATAATAGCCAAGTCAACCGTATTGCACGTTAGGGTCTAATTATTGGCATTACAACAGCAGTTGTAACTTACTGATTTATAAGTGAACCTTTTGACACAAGCCACTCATAAATTGGAGATGGGCTGTATAAAAATAAAAAGGAGACTGAATCAGGAGGACAGCCTCTATCAGAGGAAGCCTCTGCAGAAGCTGCTCCCACACCCTGTCTGGATGCCCTGCCCCCTTTCTTCAGCATCTCTGGAGAAACCCCCAAATTTCTGGGCAAATCAGTCCAGTTTAAAAATGGACTTCCTCTTTTGGTCTCTTTCTTATTCTTATATTTTATCTCTTTTCTTTTTTCCTTTTTGTCAAATTGCATTTGTTTTTTAAAAACACATTACATATTAGTGTCGTTGCATTTACTTAACCTAATTCATTTAAATTTACCTTTACGGCAGATTTTTTTCCTCCATCTAATCAGCTTCTTAGACTAGGCTAGATTTCTAGCTGAAGCTGGATTCAGTAAACATGAGAAGGAAAAGTTAGTATCCATGACACAAATCACCTCACTTAGCATAATTACTTACATAATAAATTTTTCCAGTAGTTCTATTTCTAAACCCTGATTTGACAGCAACTTTCATTAATCTTTGAAGATCTTACCCCTATAAACTACAGAACAGTGGTCAAATTAATCTGAATCTAAATCTTCTAACATACCACTGCTGCTTTCAGAATTTAGTTCTTTTTTTCTTTTATTAGATTTATTTATTTATTTGAGAGAGAGTGCACATGTTGGGGGAGAGGCAAAGGGAGGGGGAGAGAGAGAATCTCAAGCACACTCCCTGCTGATCATAGAGCCTGATGCAGGCTAGATTCCAAGACCCTGAGACCATGACCTGAGCCGAAATCAAAAGCTGGCTGCTCAACTCAATGAGCCACCCAGGTGCCCCCTCAGAATTGTTTTAGTTCTTGAAGAAGTTGCTTAGAGGAAAAAAAAAAAAAAAACAACTTCCTAAGGCTGCCTCTGTGCATTTTTCTGAGAATCATTTGGTGTGCAGAAAATAATAGGGCAATTTCAGATTTATAATTTCCTTTCTATTCAAGTTTCAGCATCATTGCTGTTTCAAAGGAGAAAATACAAAGCTGATTCAGGGAAAATGAGGCAAAGAAAATATTAAAAAAAATTTTTTTCTCAAAATGTGTGATAGCTAAATGCATGAGATGGGCACAGTTTGATCTTTGCAGGAATCATAGGAAAAGTGCCGTTAGAAGCTCCAAATCCTCTTTTTCTCAGGTGAGAATTTGAGCGCCTCCTGCCTTACGCTCCCCATCCTCCCACTGCGGCTCCACTCCCTGAGTCTTCTAAACTGTCCTGGGCTCACACCATAGCCCACTAGTCTTGGCTGGAAGATGATGCTCAGTGTACACTTTCTGAATGAAGGAGGGAATTTTTACACCACGGTTGTAATTATCAAATAGACATCTGATTTCGATACTAAATCCATCCGCTAAAACTGTACATGCAGAAAACCGGATTTTCTGCCTTTTGAAAGTTCAAGTTATGCTACTTCACTTTTACAATAAAAGAGCTGCATTAGCACCAGTTTTTGCTAACCAACAGAAATCCAAAGAAAGGTGAAAAGCGAAAACAGTGTTCAGCATTTGGCAGTGAGCCCTCGTAGAGGCAGGGCGCACCCCAGAGCCACGAGTGTGGCAACCCGGCGGAGAGTGTGGCGCCACCAAGTTCCTTTCCGGGGAACTACACTCAGCATCTCAGTCTCAAGCCACCATTGTTTTGAACGGTGTGAGCATCTGTGCTTTTCGTCGATTTATTTTGTGCATCCATTAGTAAGATGTGATATCAGAAAAGCCCAAGAGGTTATTTTTGGAGTGTGGGCACACTCAAAAAAATTTCCATATAAATTAATAATAAATTCTTAAATTAATCGCTTCATTGCTTTACGCTATTTTGGCTTACAAAAGGTTTCATTTCATAGGAATGCTCTACTTTTGAATATCTGGGGAAACCTGTAATTCTAAACAATGTCAATGTTCTACATAATCACTTCAGCTCTTCACTTTAGCTATCACAATATCCAAAACCAGCTAGCTGACTGCAAGTCCTGTCTTCCAGTCCTTTGTGCCAAACGACTTGCTTACATTTTAATCCAACCATCACCACCTCTAGGTTATAAATCTGTGAGGATTGAGCGTCTAACCTCATTTCCATATCCTTTCCTGAAGTATCATTACCTTTATCACACACTTCATTAAACATTGCCATGATTTACTTACACTGTGTTTGCTCAAACTTTTGGCGGCAGTCTTGGGATTACTTAGAACATTTGTGTCTAGAAAGCCTTTGGATGAGATATTCTTCATCACGACTGCCTGGGAGAACACAAAGGTAACCACAGACAGAGCAGGCACCCATTGAGTAATGAGGATCTAATATTACTGCAACCAGATTTTCTGATTTGTAGATCAGAGGGGGTAAACTAAGAAAGCACTTTTAGAAGCACATAAAAATGTGGTAGGAAAATTTCCAGTTTTCCTTCATGTTTTAATTAAACAAGAAGTTTCTGTTCTCAGGGCTCGTTTTGTGTTGCCATTCCTTTTAGTGAAAAGCAGTGGATCAATGTATGCTGTGTTTAAACTCTCAAATTGGGCAGGTGGAGGGGAGGGGTCAGAACTGAGAGTGGATGTTGTTTCTTTAATATAACCATAGGAAGTGAGAACTCTGCAAAGCTTCTTGGCTGGTGGAGATAAACACATGGTCGTGAGAAATCAATGCAGGGGAATGCGGGCTAAAACAACTGAAAAATACCAGCCTACATGATGAGGCTTTGATAGGTATTTGAATGCCTATAAATTCTTTTTAAATTTATATCTAATGGTCAGAATAACTACATTATCACATGGAAGAATAGTCTTGTTTCCTTTTGCAAAATAGGGAAAGCAGGACTCCTACGTTTCTTTTTTACTTTATAAAATATTTAAGTTTAAAAAGCAATAATGTTCATTGTAGCAAATCAAATGATACAGAGATAGACATAAAGAAAAATTTAGTAACCTCTCTGTCCTATCCACACCCATCTTGCCAAGGTAACATACACCTATGAAAAATGTATCTCATACATACACATATATATGGGGTTCTATTTTTAGAAAAAATTAGAAAATTTTTTAAAAATTAAAAATTATTTTAAAAAATCTGTATTTGACTTTTCCCCTTAAAGTGTCATGTTCATGTATATTGGCTCCAATGTCAATAATAGAGATTTAACTTATACTTTTTAATAGCTGCATCCTTCTCCACAGTGTAGTTATATCATACTTTATTCACCCTATTAATGAACATTCAACACGCTCCAAGTTCTGTGCTAGTATAAACAGTGTTGCACTAAACATCCTTGCCCATATACCTTTAGTTTCTGGTGTTTTTAATTCCATAGTATAGATATCCAAAACTGGGATTATTGGGTTTGCAGAATTACTCATTTTACTATACATTCTCAGTTATTTTCCCAAAACTAACTTAAAATCAATGCAAACATCTATGGCCTTAAAAAGACTGATAAATATCAACTTAGAGGATCAAGATTTTAATCTGAGAAGCATTAAAAATTCCTTTCAGAATTATGTTCCATCAGGTATATTAACTAAGTCAATTATATTGAAGATATTGGCAAGTAATAATAGTTTTTAAAACCAAAATGTTTTAATCAAATTGACTCAAAATGTGTCAAAGTTAAAAGTTGGAGCCTATTTCCCTCCAGCTAGTCTTTAGTATCTTCACACACCAAAAATTCCATAAACTTTAAAGGTCATTCCAGTTGTAGAATCAATGCTGATTAATTTTTAAAAATTACAAGTGAATGTGAACTGATATGTTATGAAGAACAAAAATGTTAATGTTGGACTAAAAATGATCCACGGTACTTTCAAAGAATGCAGTGGTGTTAGTGCGAAGAAGGGTCAGTCAAAAACTCACTTGTTTCGATTTTATTCCCTGGACTGTGGCCTTAGTAACTGAAGAGCCCACTCTTCCCCATGCCATCCCCGTGAGACAGGAATGGGCCCCACAGTTCAAACACAAGGATAGGAGTACCCACTGTCTAGAGCTCCACTCCTCCTGGTGGGGGCTGGTTTTCTAAAACCACCTCTTCAAAATTATATGGTTTTGCCACATCATTTGGTTTGGGACTTTGGAGTGAGAAGTTGGGCAACACTCTTCTATATTTTTCACAGCATATATATTCCAACTGATACGGCTAGAGCAACCAACACACTCTTAAGACACAAGTGACCAAGCATAAGGTTCCCTGCTTTAAGAAAAAATAAGTTACAGTCAACATAAATTCAGGGAAATTTGTTCACATTACCAAAGCATTTAGAAAGCCACTCATTGCAGGATTACAAGAAATGTGTGCACCCCTGGTGCATTGAAAATGGCATTCAACCAACCAAAATTCAATTCATATTATTCAAGAGCACATTTATTAAGTAAAATAAACATGAGTCCGATTTTGGACCCAACTTACTGGCCCAGATGGTCTGCGTCCTTTCCTTCGGAACAAAAAAGTGGGTAAGCAATTCCTTGCTGCCTGTGATGGACAGGCTATTTCACAATGCTCCCCCCGCCCCTGTCCCAGGGCTTAAAGTAACCTGCTAAAAATAGCCCCTCAGGGCTCACATTAGTGTCCTTAGCTGAAGGGCCAGGTGAAAATACAAATTGCTTGAAATACGTCCTGCATTCTAATTCCACAGGACTACCATTAGCTGAAAATCCCCACTAATCCTCCTGACAATTCCAACATTAATAACCTTTTTCTCTTTTAACCATTTTTCCAAACTAGTAGGAGAGGCACTGTGTTGAGGGTTGAGATGTTGACACACTGGGGCATTGGGAAGTCAGGATTCTCATTCCCTCATCATCCACTCACCAGCTGAGTAAGCTTAACCCTTTAAGTAGAAAAGTCCTCAACTGTAAAAAGGAAATGATAATACCCAACTCAAATGGTGGCCATATGGGCTGGGAATAATGGGCTGTATTTCAGGATTCTATCCTATAAAAATATTCAACAAGGGCACAAAAATAAATGTTAAGACAAGCTCAGTGAGACATGTGTAATCACAACAAAAAAGGGGAAAATAACCTAAGAAGAAAGGGAGATTGATCAAAATAATCACAGGGCATTAATTCAATGCCATATATATCATGCAGCCATGAATAGGATTAAATGGGAAGACAGCTTTGCCGTAAGAAGTGAAAAAAGCAAGCTGCAAAAATCACTGTGTATCAATGAGTACTGTTTTAAGCCAAAAAAACTACGTATTTAGCTCCATTTTTATCACAATCGTGTACGCTTTTGAAAGCATAGAAGATATCTACAGTGATAACAAGCAATAAACATATATCCATCCACTCTGAAGAAAACAAGAGGGTTGCAAGAGTTGCAAGTCTTTCCTTTTTTACACTGTTCATTTTTGATATTGAGTACATTTATTTATAATAAACCTGTGCTGTTTTTATAATTAAAAATTGAAGACAATGAAGAATGCAATGAGAACTAATTACCGTAAAGCACTTGGCACAAGGCCTAGTGGGCTTTGATGAATGGTGATGATCTCAGTTAATTCTGTCTAGAAACTACAGAACTTCTTACGTAAAATGAGGTTACAGAAAGCAAGCGGACCTTGGTAACATGCAACCAGTTATGCTCAAGTGTGACCCTGATCCGTTTTATTTTTTAAGTGACTGTTTATGATCTTGATGGTGGTGATAGCTTCCTGGGTATCTACATAAGTCAAGACATCAAACCGATACTTGCAATATGCACCTTTTATTATACGTCAATTATACCTCGACAAAATTGTTTAAAAGGAAAAAAAGTGGAGCTAAAATTTTCAGCAGTAATAAGATGACGGATGGGAGAATGAGCTCGGAATGAAAGGTTTCTAAGGTCTTTGTGTTATTCAGAAGAAGATGTCAATATGAAAACATTAGGATTAGACTTTGTTATATCAAATAATGTCTTTTATGTGCAAACACTTACAAGAAAAGAAATAGAGGACATAACTTCCAAAACACTAGAGGGGAGAAACTAGAATAAGGAAAACTTGAAAAATCCAAAAGAAGCAGGAGAGGAGACAAAAAGAACCTTAAAGAGAAAGTAATGCTATTGACTCTTTATAGCATTATAGACTGTCTGAACTCACCATTAAAATGCAAAGACTATTATTAAATAAGAAGCAAAAGGATGGACCCATTTTTTAATCAGTTCAGCTCCACAGGTGTAGGGTGTGTGTGTGTGTGTGTGTGTGTGTATGTGTGATCGCGTGCGTGTGTGTACAGAAAAGAGGATCAGATATCTTCCCTCACTCAACCTTCTTTATTTTTCTGAAGCCTTGAAATTAATGGAAGGAAAGTTCTTTATACCAAAAATAACAAAGGGAATGGACTTGGTCAGGAGGGGAGAGGGTGAGGGAAGCGTAAGGGAGGCAAAGACAACTGGCAAACAGTGTGTTTGCCTGCCAGGACCTCAGCAGACGGTAAATGCAAGGCGCAGAGAGCTGTCTAGTGGAGACCACATGAGGCCACCCTTCCCACCTACAGTGGGGCCCTGCAGCCAGTGTGGGGCTCGCCTCTGGGCCCTCGAGCTCCTCTTCTCGGGAGGAGGTCTGAAGATAAAGAGGCCTCCCCTGCCTGGCGGAGCCAGAACTCTTCTGAGAAATGTGAACCCAACACAGCCACACCAGATGGGACAATTCATCCATGCTTTCATGGAATCTGCAAAACTGGGTAGATGGTTCTAATCAATCTTATCTGGAAAACAGATGGAAAATTCTTCCCAGAAGTTAATTCTTTAGTCTTATTCCAAAAAGAGGCCACGTGGCTCCTCTGGCCATGTGTGCTTGGCAGCACTCTCCTGGCCTCTACTGAGGGGACACGTGTTGGGGCTGCCATGCGGGCAGTTGTGGGGGAGACCCTCGGTGACTAGGAACAGTCAGTCCTACCGTCCACTGCCCAGGGAGGGCAGGCACCTCCACACGGCCTTCCCTGCCCAGTTACCTAGGAACCTGCCCACTGGGGTGCTAACATAGAAATCGAATCAGACAAAGAGTCAAAAGACAGACAAACCATAAAAGACTCTTTATGATAGAGAACAAACTGAGAGTTGATGGAGGGGAGGTGGGCAGGGGGATGGGTTAAATGGGTGATGGGGTGTTAAGGAGGGCACTTGCGTTGAGCACTGCGTGTTATATGTAAGTGATGGAAACAGAACACAACAAAACCCAAAAGACAGGATTTCTCCTACCAGCTCTGCCTTAATCTAGTTGAGCGATAGTAAGTCAGTCCACACCATTACCATCAGGAGTCCCCCTAATCATCAATAAAGTGGGAATGACGGTATCTGTCTCACAGGTGTTTCTGGAAAGCTAATGAAACGAAGTACTTTGAAACCCATCATATATTGTGGAAATGCAAAGTGTACTCATTTCTTACATTGGTAAGACAGCTTTAAGGCTTCATAGTACCTTTGCCGACATAAGATCCTTGCCTCCAGAGGAGGTTAAGGAGTTTCAGCTGACATTTATGACATGCCTAACATGCCCATTCTTAGTGACAACCTCATCTGCCCCTCCTACCTTTGGAACTTCTTTGGTATTTTGGGCTAAGTTTATTGGTCCAGGGATGGGCATGAGACCCAAAGTGGAGTAGTCTTAATCCTTCTCTTGCTTTGGCCACATTTGAGCGTTTCAGGGATGAACATCTGATTTGATTCAGGCAGATGATTCCCTACCCTATGATGAGTCACTGCCCCATGCTTTTCAGACCTGGAGCCAGAACATCCATTTTCCTGCGGCCAAATCTTAAGACACAAAACCTAGAACCTATTAGCAGTCACATTTTCTGCTTTGCCTATACCATTCTAGGAGCTGGGAGTAGAGGGCTGGTGTCAACCTTCAATTAATTCTCTAGTTTTAGGTATAAAATGCCTTACTTCATCTGGGCCCTATCCAAAGACCAGGCTCCCCAGTCTACACACCCCATGTTTTAACTTCTTGAGAGAACAAACTGCCAGAATCCTGCTATGGTGAGAGAGGAGCAGTCTCCCAACTGTGTGAAGCTGGGGAGGGGATCTGGAAAGCTAACTGCTTTTTTTTTTTTTAAGATTTTATTTATTTATTTGTCAGAGAGAGAGAGCGTGCACACACAAGCCGGGGGAGCTGCAGAGGGAGAGAGAGAAGCAGGCTTCCCGCTGAGCAGGGAGCCCGACACGGTGTTCGGGGCTCGATCCCAGGACCCCAGGATCATGAGCTGAAGGCCGACGCTTAACTCACTGAACCACCCAGGCAACCCAAGCTAACTGCTTTTTAAGAAGATTTCAAACCGGTCCTCCTCAAATTGGCCTCATCTTCACCAATTTGGAACTACAGTTTCAAGGGTAGCTGGTGTCACTAATTCCTGGGTCTTGGAAAGGTTCTCCAGTGCAAATTGGATTAATTTTCTCATTTCTATTGTTGAATTAGTAGCCAACTGTTTCCCAGCTTTCCAAATATTGTCACTATGTATTTGTGACTTTAAACACACACACACACACACCAAACCCTGTGATCTCATTTGAATGGGATCACAGAAAGCAGAAGAGGAGTTAAATGTTTGTGCTACACCCTTCTTTCACTATACAATACAGTCATCACTCTTCAAAATACTCAACCCTCTGTGGTGGTCCTTGTGGGCCCGGCCTCTCCCAGGCTCTCTACCATGGCCACCTTTCCCAGTCTTGTGCTCCAGATTTCAAAATTATCCCTCTTCCCATATGACTTTCCTAAGTTATAAGGTTATATACATAACAGAACTTAGAAAAGCACAGATAACCCAACTTTATGTAGAGGTATCAGGGATCAACTTGCTCCTATTTGGAATAGTTGCAGTTTTTGAAAAGTGACTTGTGTTTCTTTGTATGTGTGTGATTTCAAAACTCATGTATGTTCACCACAAGCGATCTGAAAAGTACAGAAAAGCACAAAGAAGAAAAATAAGATCAACTCTAATCACACCACTCTTAAAATTTTATTTTCTCTTTATATGTATGATAACCAGCAGATAGATGGTCCCAATGATCCTCCTATGGCTTATACCTCAAGGAATTTATAATTCAGTTGATGAGAGAAGAAAGTCCTGGAAAATGAACCATCCAGGCATCTAACGACTGAATTAAAGAAATATCACCAAACATCATGTGATAGCGTGTCATAGCACATCAGAAGAGGGCAATGTCCCTGAAGACTGATGATGGCTTCATCAAACAAGGCAGATGTGTGCTGGGTCTGGAAGCCTATAGGATTTGATTGAGAGAAAGAAGGGGGAGTGGCAGAATTCTAGTCTCCTAGATCAGCACAGGAAAATCCACAGAGAGAACGATATGTTCAGGCATATTTAGGAGACATGTTGTTGGCTAGGGTCTGGCAGAGAGAAGTAAAAAAATAAAATAAAATGCTCTATTACACCTGATGGCCAGGTGTGTATAGCTTCACAAGCATGAGCCTCTTCTGAAAACTGCCCCCATCCTCTGGATTTGTCCTGTGATTCCTCTCTCAAGGTCATAAATGCCTAGACAAGGAATGGATACCTGAGGCAAGTTTAGGCCAGTCTGATAATCAGATTCTTTCTCAAGGGAATTTGGAATGAAAGCAAGAGATGTATCCATTTCGATCAGTGCTTGAATAAAAAGAACCTTCAAACTGAGGAGCTGATGGACATCCTCCATGCTGTGCTTGGTGAGGTAGAGGCAGGAAGAGCAGCTGGGGTTGGGGGAGGTGAGCAGAGCCTCTGAGGAATGGAGGTAGAAACCATCATGTTCCAGAATTCATGGCCTCAGAATCTGATCACCGAGTTTCTGGAGGGAGGCCCCTGCCGTTCTCCACTTCATTTCTTGTGCTTCCATGACATACACGTTTTCTTATAACCAATGTAGCTACGCTAAATGTATTTCCATTTCCTCAACCTTGGCTAAGATCCCAGGCCGTCTGCAGCCTTGTGTCAAGAGTTTAGCTAACGGACACCAGCCCCTCACACAAGGGCCTGCCCTGGATAACAACCTGCAGAGTGACAGGTTAACGTAAGTTCCTGATAGGACCTCCCTAAAGACCCTTGTGATAAACAGTCTCCCCAGCCTCCCAAGGCCTTCCCTCATGCTACCCTGGTAAGACCACGTAAGACCTGGTGGGACTTACAAAAAGCTACACTTTTTGGTTTGAATCGACCAATCTGGCCTTAACCCAGGAACCCCAAAGCATGCCACCCACAGCCTCTAACAAAGGCATGTGCTCAGGTCCTGTGCCCGCACCCCACCTTGACCTCCTTGTGTAGCCCCTCAAGGTATGCGGTGTGCTTCCTCCAGGACCTGTGAGTAGTAAATCCCTCTCTTTCAGTTTCTGTTGCGGTCTTCTGTTTTGCTCACCATCCAGCAACTCTACAGGGCTCTACTCAACAAATGTTAACTTCACAAAGTATAACACCCTCCAAGACAGATTATTCTCTCAGAAGTGTGGAGAGGTGAGTGTGAGGGAAGGGGAGAGCCTGAGGGAAGGAAATCAGCTGGACGGCTACTGATAGAGTCCCGGATTCAGGTAAAAAGGACCAAGAAGGGAAGCAGTAGTGACAGGAAAGGAGGAACGGAATGTGAGACACATTTAACAGGAAGGATGACCTACTGGGTTACCAGGAGGTGAAGAACAAGATGGAGGAAAGATGGCTCCAACACAGATGGGATGATGTCACCATCAAAGGAAAGAACACAGGGAGGCTACATAGCTCAGGGAAGAAGGGTAGGATTTTCAGTTTGGACATGCTAAGTTTGAAGTGAGGACAGAACGTCGAGTAGAAGCATACGGACAGACACCTGGTCCTAGAATGCAGGCTACAATCCCCTCAGAGCTAGAGAAGCAAGGGTAGAGTTCTTTACATATGGAAGCCATGAACGAGCTCTCTGAGGGAGAAAGGATTTAGAGATAAATGGAAGACAAGGACCTCTAGTAAATGGCTGCAATTGAGGGCAAAGAAAAAAAGAAAACACTCATCAAGATTGAAAGAAAACAGGAACAATGGGGCATCTCAGATTTCAATAGAGGACAATTTTAGGATAGTAAATGGTGCAGGGATCAAGAGGAATAAAAGTGGAAAGAGGTTATTTCCTGCATCATTTAGAAAGTTTCGACATTATACTTTCAGTAGGGTCGAGGACAGAGTGGCTGATTTTATGTGTTTAAAATCTTGAAAGAGAAATGAGAAAACAAAGGTGTTATGTGCCAGAAGACACACTGAGAATTTCAGCGGTGGAATTCGAGAAATCAAATGGGTAACTCATATGGGTGGCGGATTTAGGTAGTCTGGGTCGTAGTTTCCACAGCAAAGAAAAAATGTGAAGGTTTTAAAGGAAACGTCCTAGAAGCCAAAGAAATTGAGAGAGAGGATCCTGAAGAAGGATGGGTTCATCAGTCAAGAGGGATAGGGGTCATTTCAGATGCAGAAAACCCAGATGTGCATGCTCCAGACGTGGCCTGCCCCTTTGAGCAGCACGCAGCACAGCACCGACCCTTGATCTCTGTTGGCAGACCTCCCTGACCAGAGAGACAGCCCCAGTTCCCAGCCAGAAGGAAGGACAGGAAGGCGTTCCAGAAGAGAGAAGTCACAGGAATACTTTATTCTCCTGGCCTAGGCTCCTGTTCTTGAGCTACATACATGATCTCCACCCCACCTATACGTTCTTGAATTCTCTGGCTAATTTGTGAAACCAACCAGTGGCCCTGACCTTGCCCGAAGGGCAGTTAATGCCTTACTTTGCCACTCGCTCTTCATTTACTAGTGATGAGAAAAAGCCATGGTCCTTTCCGTAGGATCCAAGAGTTCATGGCACTCACGAAGATAGAAGAAACGGAGTCAGAAAGTGTTCTCTACATGCACACACCTCACTCCCCTCCTTTCTCCCACCCTGGAGGCTGCAGGAAAAAAACCCAGATTCAAAGCAGAGTCCCTGGTGCTCTGGGTTCCTTTCTCCTTCGGAGAACTGAGCAACTGTGCATGAATCTCTGTCTCATGGGCCCACATAATCTCCTTCACTGCAACCTTTCTCTCCGCCTTCCTCTCGGCCAAATGTTACTTAGGAAAACCTCACCCTACTTGGGAACAAAAAAAAGATCCTAATTATGGCTACACACTAAGGACAGTGCTAGATGTACTTCATCCTTAAGGAAAAGGCAAATCCAAGGTTCAGACATCCAAATGAAAAGCCGTCTCCACCGACAGGTCGCAGAGGTAAGGCAGCCTCCTTAGGAAAGAATTCCACCTGTTGCCTCAATTTGCAGTGAATCTGCTTTCCTACTGACATCAAGGGACAAAATAAGTATGATATATATTTTATACTTGTTCCCGTGCCTGGTGTGACTCGCTTCCCTACCAGCGCTTGTTGCTTCGGATATAAGGTGACGTGTGCCTTGATTCAGCATATGCTTTTTTTGTTTTAATTATTCATAGATGATTAATGTATTAATGTAATTACAACATATTATTAATGTATGATATACTAACGTAGAAGTGATACATTAATAACTATAGTTCATTATAAATGCATTGTAGTTATTTAACAGATTTATAAAAATTATAAATATATAATTAATATAATATATAAGTATATAATATAAATATATATATGAAAGATTATTTATATTAATCATGATTTAATAAAGAATAAAAATTTAATGTAATATATTGTGATATAAAGTAAATACATTGTAATAATTTCATTGTAAGTACACAGTATTTTATTTTACTTAATTTTATTTATTTATTTATTGTTTTAGATTTTGTTTATTTGTCAGAGAGAGAGAGAGAGAGAGCACAAGCAGGGGGAGTTGCAGGCACAGGGAGAAGCAGGCTCCCCGCCGAGCAGGGGCTCAATCCCTGGACCCCGAGATCATGACCCGAGCCCAAGGCAGACACTTACCTGACTGAGCCCCCCAGGTGTCCCAGTACACGGTATTTTAGGTGCGCATACCCCATCACTATTTATGACTTTGTTTCTTTTTTTTTTTTTATGACTTTGTTTCTATGGGAAAAATGGAAAGTGAATTCAGAAGGCCAAGAAAATTCTTACAAACAGGCTTTTGGAGCACTACCAATTTGTAAATCATGCGATGGATGGTCATTATTTACATTTTAAATGTCTTTAACTTTTATTTTGACTTTCGAGTTTTCTGACTGCTTTAAATCTAGCTTTTATAAACAGACCCTCATGGAATAAGAAGTGAACCCAGACTACGATGGGTCCAGGGGGCTGAGACTCATTGCCAGGACTTCGGGGCCCTTGTCTCCAGCTCTCTGCCACTGGGGGGGCCACAAGAACCCACAGTCTTTTAGTTGGACCCACTTCCACCGGTTCTATTTTTGTATCCCCATCTTTAGCGCACAGAGCTATCTTTATCGCTCCAGCTGACTGGCATGAGAGTCCCCAGGGCATAGGAGTTATACAAGATTATTAAAGCATACTTCCTACTCTTCACAGAAGACAATGCAGAATGCCGAAAAGACATCAGCAAGCGATCACAATGCTAGAAGGAGTGTGCGTGCGTGTGTGTGTGTGTGAATTACTAAATATTTCTTTCTTTGTAATAAGTTGTATGCATTATTAGAAACACAATGTTCATAATGCTTTCTGAAAGTTCATTTTAGGCTGTGGAATGAAATCATTCCTATGCCTAAATTCACCTGAAAACATCATTAGGTTACATAAGGTTTCTTACCATCATGTAACCCAGATTTCAAAAATGTGGAGTTTTTCAAAACCTCCATTACCCTCTTCTGTATTAAAGCATCCATTAGTTACATGGTCTAAATGAACAACTGCATTGCTCTAATGGGCAGAAATTCGTAAACTGCCAATCTTTTGCTTGCTTTTCAGTCATTCAGTTTTAGTTGCTACCTGTGAGAGTGGCCACAGCTGAATAAATCACAAGTATCACTGAGTCCTGAACAGATAGATAGTAGGATGCCGCAAGCCAAACTTCTCATGCTCTTTATGTAACTACAGCTTTTCTGTTCAGATCTGCACTGTCTAATACAGCAACCACCAGGCCCCTGAATCTGATCAGCACGTAAAAATGAGCCTTGTCCTAGTGGAGATGTGTGTTAAGAGTAAAATATACACTGGATATCAAAGACTTGCCCCCCACCCCCCAAAAAAGGTAGACTATCTCACTAATAATCTTTTATATTGATTACTTGTCAAAATGATGATGTTTTGATATATTGGGTTAAATAACTACATTTTAAAGACTAATTCTATTTGGGTGCACCTGGGTGCCTCCGTCGGTTAAGCAGACAACTCTTGATTTCGGCTCAGGTCATGATCTCAGGGTTCTAGGATCGAGTGGCTCAGTGGGGCGTCTGCTTGAGAGTCTCTCTCTCCCTGCTCATGCCTTCTCTCTCTCATTCTAAGAAATAAACTCTTCAAAAAATTAATTCTGTTTCTTTTTATTTATTTTTGAAAAACTCCCTGTTTTTGAAATCTGGGTTATATGATGGTAAGAAACCTTATTTTCTAATGATGTTTTCAAGTGAATTTAGGCATAGGAATGATTTCATTACACAGTCTAAAACTAACTTTCAGAAAGCATTATGAACATTGTGTTTCTAATAATGCACACAACTTAGTACAAAGAAAGAAATCTTTAGTAATACACACACACACACACACACACACACACACACAACTAGAAAATACAAAACGACATTTGTGGCTCAGGTTATATTTCTACTGGACAGCACTGGTCTAGAGGCCTCCACAGCAAACAGCATGACCTGTAAGTTGTCTTTAAGATTGGAAGCAAGAGCTACTGTGGAATTGTGCTCCATATCAGGCTAATCAGAGGAGAATCTGACTTGGAGTAAAGGTTAAAACACGCCCTGCATGTTTAGTTTCTCCACCCAAAGAATTTCAAGAGTACCCAACCTGACAGTGAAGTTATGCTTATAGACACAAGCCACTAGGGACGAGAAATGTTTCTACAGCGTACGGAATACCTGCCTCACTTCGCTCTTTCCTAGTCGATGATGCAGCCTTCATTTGAGCTCTCTGGTTGCTAACTGTGCTCGTTCCGCTACAGAGTGAATCATGAATTCACTTGCTTTGAGTTTTTGTTGTTTGTTCCCCCAACCATTGCTGCTAAAATGAAGACCAGGGATCATTTCATGGAAGACAGAACTATGAATCTGATATTCTTCCATTTAATAGAAAATAAAACTTTTAGAATTTTATGTATGGGCAACCAACCAATGGCTAGTTTATTATTAGAGGAGACACACACACACACACACACACAGGGAAAAGTTCACGCTGACCCCGAGTGTTGATATACATAAAAAGTTTAGTACCAAACCCCTGATGTGGGATTACCAGATTCCTGAATCAAAAACATACTGGGAGTCACTGCTCCCTTTGGCATTGCCCAGTCTGATCTGCTGACCAGCTTGTCTGCCCATAATTGTTTTCTGCCATTCATTTCCTCCAATTGTCAATTATTACTAAAACAATTATGAAAAAAAAAAAGTGTGTGTCTTTGTTTCCTGTTGCTGATGAATATAGTGAAGTCACAGACCAGGCTAGTGCATCATAATCTTTTCCATTACAATGAATTATGCTGTCACAAACAGGATACAGCTCTTTACTGGGCAAAGAGGCTGTAAATGGGGTTGAGTTAGCTCAGACATTATTGTCAGCCATGACAGCAAGAAATCAACCCTGGGACTTGGCTCTCCACTTTTTTTTAAACACACCGGTTTTTGTTCCTGATTATAAGAGTAGTACATACTTATCTTGGAGAAAATGCTTATCCCAGAGACAAAGTAGAAAATAAAAATCCCCATTATCTCACCAAGGAGAGATTCCTATTGTTAATACTTTGATATGTAAATTTTTAATTAACTCTTCTTCATATAAACATATATAATTGTTAAGCAAATGAGTTCACACCATGTATATAATTTTTTGCCTTCTTTTTCACTTAACATTTACTAAAAACATTAAATATTTTAATTAATGGCTATATAAAATTCCACATTGTGGAACATTACTTGACGATTTCCTCATTTTGTATATTTGTCCAAAATTTGTCCATTACAAATAGACACACATTCTTTCACATATATTTTGGTCTCAATCTATGAATATTTTCCTTAAGATATATTCCTAAAAGATACATTACTCACTTCTGACTAAAAACTATACTGTGTATCTTGAAGTAAACATTTAGAATAAAAGGCCTAGGAAACTCTCTTAACAATAAAAGCAGATATGTGCATTAAAAGCTTAATAACCAAACTTGGTAGTATGTACCCTCCTAACAAGATAAAGAAGTGATGTATTTTTCATGCTTACAAAGTTTAAGATAAATCTGAAACTAGTCTATTCAAAATGTCCTTCAGGCCAACCAACTGTAAGGGGGTATGTAACTCCACAAAGTCCTTTTCCAGAATCTCCAAGCACAACTAGCCTCCAAACCATTTAGGAGCCCGCAGATGATTCTGCAGTGATTCTGTGAACTCTTGGTTTCCTAAAGAGCTTGCTTCTAGCAGCTGCCTGCTCTGTCCCTGCCTGGCCTGGGCGTCATTACCTGGGACGGCCACTAGAGGGAAGCCGGGGACAGAGAAAAGAGTTTAACATTCATGGGCCAGTTTTCGGCATCATCTTTAATTCACCAGATAAGCAAGGAAAAGTAAAACACGAGGCACTGAAGGGAAAACCAATTTTGGAAATAAATAACCATGCAAGTAAAGAAATACGAAATTCTCTGAGTATACACTCTTCCCTTTTCCTCAGGGAGATTAACCAAAAGGTGCAGAATTCTGAGAGCTACCCATTAGAAAAAATTAAATACCAGGAATCCAATTAAAAATCACAGACCTGTACCTCTGAAACAAATAATACATTATATGTTAAAAAAAAAAAAAAAGAAGATAGTAGGAAGGGAAAAATGAAGGGGGGAAATCGGAGGGGGAGACGAACCATGAGAGACTATGGAGTCTGAGAAACAAACTGAGGGTTCTAGCGGGGAGGGGGGTGGTGAATGGGTTAGCCCGGTGATGGGTATTAAAGAGGGCACATTCTGCATGGAGCACTGGGTGTTACATGCAAACAATGAATCATGGAACACTACATCAAAAACTAATGATGTAATGTATGGTGATTAACATAACATAATAAAATATAATTTTTTAAAAAATTGGGTGACAGCATGAACAACTGGTGCCTTTAGATCTTTGCAGATGCAGAAGGGGAATTCAGAGCAGATCTTGGGCTTCGGCCTCCTACACACCTGCGTTCCACTCTCTGTCTCTCGCTAGCTAGGTAGTTGTGGACAGATTACTTAACCTCTCCGAGCCTCCATTTCCTCTTTTATAAAATGTGGCTAGCGAGGCAGCCTGCCTACGGGCGGTTGTGAGCATCAAACAAGAGACTGGACATAACAGGCTTGGCACGTAGGAAATGCCCAATCAGTGCTGGCCCGTTGTGATCTCTTCTGCTTCTCTCCTCCCTCCTAAGCTGTTTGCCATTTCCAGCTGGTCGCTACCGATTTCTACCCGCTGTCCATCATGGCATCAAAGTTAAGATGACTAAAACCAAAGTCCTCATCTCCCTCACCCACTCCCTGACCTGCTGCTATCGCTCTGATTGGCTCTTTCTCAGAACAGACCATGAAACATAACATCTTCTCTAACACTTCCTCTCCTCCTATAACCAAAGCCAATTAGTTTACAAAACAGGTCGATTTGTTCTCTAATGTGTCTCCATCTGGTTCCCTTCTCTCTGTTGGCAACCTGTTCTCTTTGCCCCACTGGGTCCTGTCTTAACTGGGCAAATTTTATTGATGTCATTTCCCTTTCCAAAGCCCCTCAGTGGCTTCCCAGTGGTTTTAAATTAGATTCTAAACTCCTCTGTCTGGCATTACTGTCCCACCCCAGTCTGACCCCAACCTCCTACAGACGCTTCTCTCTGGCCCCATATGCTCACTGCCCCAGCCCCTGTCAAGCTGTTGACTCATAGCTCCCTGCTATGGTTGCCAGATTTAGGAAATTAAAACAGGGGACACCCAGTTACATGTGAATTTCAGATAAACAACAAATAATATTTCTGAATACGTATGTCCCATGCAGCTGGCTTCAAACACACCTGTGCAATGGGCCCACGTTACACTAAAACAGTCTGTCGTCTATCTGAAATTCACATTTAACCGGGAATCCTGTTTTCCATCGGACAGTCCTATTCCTTGGGCACACCAAGAATATTGCTATCTCATAGGAATGTGCAGAGGCCCACATACACAGCTCCCATCCTGTTCTGGACACTCTTATCGCTTGCTATACCCATCAGCTCTTCCGCCCTGCGAGTCAGCTCACCCTCATAACTCCACGAAGCCTGCCTGGATCAGGACTTCCTTACCTGGTACCCACTATCTACACCGTTCATTTAGTTAATAATGAATGTGGTGTCGGATGCTTTGTGTCTTACGTAATTCCCTTTCTCAGAGTAAATGCTGAGTTAGCAAAGGTAAAGATTGCTGTATAAGTAGGAAAACTTAATAAATATGCTTTAGTGGTGTCGTGCTGCTATTAACCTGCAATATAGGGAGTGCGGGGATGAGGCATCAGAGAAAGAAAACCTCTAGAGGCCACTTATCAGAGACACACTAAAACCAATATGCGACTTCCCCCCCGCATCCCCACAGCCAGGTGCGCGCAGCCGCCTGACCTTGGCATGCTTCTCCCCACACTCCACTTCAACATATCCTACAAGTTATGGACCACATGTGCTGACTTTTCCATTTCTCACCACTTCACACTATCTCTAGAGTCATCTGATTTCACTTGTATTTAAATGTGAGGGCCAGAGGTGGCTCTATCATATAACCTACAAACACAGAGCAATTACAAGAGTCATGCTGGAAATCAAGCAATACATTTCTACTTAATTAATAAAAAAGCTAAAATTAGCTAACTCTAACATCAAATAGCCTCAGGAGCTTGAAAGTACATCAAGAAACTGGTGAAACGATTAAACAATCCCCCCCAAATCTATTTTAAATAACTGGGATTTCATGAATATATTTATAAGCATCTGTGGGGCCTCCAGAAACCAATGACCAACCATAAGATTTCTAAAAGTGAAAAAAAAAATACATTCTTAGAACAAAAGGCATAACGCCTAATTTTCTCTATTATTTAAACCTTCGACAGTGTTTAAACCATTTTTATTCTCGTAAATATGTCAGATGAGAAAGTTGTTTTGAAACCGTAAGGGAGGGAACTCAACATTCCCGAAATCAAGATCACGGTCAGCACTGTGTCTATCCCTAAACCCATGTCGGGGACAATTAATGAGGTGACCTTGGGTTTCACTTTGGGGAAATAATAAAACAGATTCAGAATTAACTTGGCAGCACGGGGGTGTCTTGGAAATGCGTGCTAAGAGTTTATTTGTTTCTTCAGATCCATCATATTTATCCAGATTAACTTTATTTCCCTCTTTCTTTGTACGGATGAAGTTCAACGAAGAAAACTTGTTCTCCCTATTCGAGAACACTACACTTTACTACAGTTTCCAAGGATGAATTCTAATTTTCTAATCAGAAAAAAAATAACCCTTAAATTCTCCTAGGAAAGAGAGCAGCCAACGAGCTCCACGTGGAGACAGAACCATGGCTTGGCGTCCTCATGCCATTGGAAATCTGGCTGGCTCAGCCTCTCTGGCTCCCGGCTTTGCTATCTCCTTGCGACAGATTCTCAACATACCAATCTCAAACTGGGATAAGCCGGAATAACAGCAACACGTTTCCTTCTGCTCTTTCTTTTCAACAGACCGCTAGAAATGTATTCCTTTGTTGTCACTGCGACAACGTTAATCAAGTTCCTCCAGGACACTAATGTGGGTATTCTCAGCAGTGGATGCAAATACGGTGCATCACTTAAACAAACGTACTTGTTTGATGGCAAGGAATGTTAAAAGAATTTGGAATGTTCCTAGGAGCTTTCCAAGTTTTTGTGGGCAGCATGAACTGTTCCTGGATTTAACCCATTCCCTTTTGACCTTTCCACTTCCAAACCCGGGGGCAATTTTCAGGCCACTCAGAAAATGTACGTGACACAGATGTTTTGAAATCCTAACTTAAATGTAAGTAATTATCGTGAACACTTTCTATCACTGGAGCTGGTCAGTGCTGTTTTTGGTGCTTCTGGAAGGTTCTCCTTTGTCTGAAAATGAATGTCCAGGAAAAGAAGCTTTGTATTAAAAACAACAAACAACAACAACTCTCTCTTCACTTACTTTTCTACGAAATTTAACTTTCAGTTAAAGCAACTTTTCTAAAGTTGACTATTTTTGCTTGAGAGCCAATTTAAATGTATTCTAAACCGGCAGTGATCGAAGAAATGGTACATGGATTATTAATCAGCAATTTGAAAGGACTGGACAGACGAACTCAAGAAATTATTTTTTAAAATGATCTTCAGTAATATCATTTATACTATTTAATCCCTGGCGATGATGAAACAGAAGAAAACTTAATGGACATAAAGCTATCTTAAGGAAACAACTACTATTTCAAGAGCAATATTTATCATTGTTACAAACTGAAGATGTCCTGGTGGAGACAGGTTTCTACATTTCTTCGGAAATATAAGCAAGCTTATGAGCTTTTCATGAGGCCCTGCCCTCGCAGCATGCATACTGTCTCTGGCTAATGCCCACTGCTCACCATATGCATGTAGACAAAACAATGGACAGTCTTAAAAATGACACTTACCTTAACTCACAGATGTGGAATCATTTCCAACTCATCCCTCTGTTGAACTGTCTTCTTTCCGCTTCGCCAACCCCTCACAAGTTTCTCTTCGTGCATGAAAACACCTAGAGATTTCTGTTCTGTCTTCTAAAACGCTGCCATGACTTCCACAGCCCCAACGCTGGTCAAAAGTGGGGAGAGAAAAAAAATCTCAAATTTGCAAGCTGTTTACTGCTCACGACGACAGTGAAGCTGCTAAGCTTTGAGCTCAATGAATTAAAGGTTGTTTGGCTAAATGGCAGGCACACTTCCTCCTATTCTTTCTGAACTTAGTTTTCCTGCCTCCAGTGGAGCTTTTTCCTTTCCTGGGCTATAAATAGGCTGGTCGTAAGAGCACTGAGGAAAGAAGAAGGCAGGAAATGTATGTGATTTCAAAAAGCAGTCTGAGGTGTATGTGTGTGTGTGTGTGTGTGTGTGTGTGTGTGTGTTCCCTTCAAGTGAATACCAATAAACAAGCTAAGGGAAATTCAGCTTTGGTCATGGTACCATAGTCAAAGTTTAACTTCCTATCATCTTGGTTGTGCTAAATTGACATTTACCACAAGCAAAGCTTGGGGTTGGAGATGTACCATTTTCTATATAAAATACCATCCACAAACCTACATCACCTCCTTCATTTCCCAAGGGAATGACCTACAAAGTGAATTTCCTGGGGGAAATGAGGTAGGGGGCAGACCATGGGGATCACCACACTGATTTCATTTGAAAGGAACTGAAGTACTTTTGGAGGCAAGGTTCAACAACAGGAAGATATCAACAGGTGGACGAGAAAAGCAGATACTTTGGCTTAAAAGAAATGACGAAGCTAAGTTTATAGACGAGTCAGCCATTGGCATTAAACTAAAGACTGTCCACGGTTTCACTACTCAAATTTGTTTAACTTCTCTCATAATTATAGACAATATAAAATAAAAATGAGATCTCATTTTTCACATATCAGATGGACAGAGCCAAATGTTGATGATATTGTCTGATACCATTCGAGTGCGGAGGAGTAAGAATTCCCATAACAGTCGATGAAAGTACCAACTGGCATCAACTGTGTGGAGGGCAATTCTCAACTTCTTTCTAAATGTGGTGTTCACATACTCGAACAAAATATTTAAACCTGGTTGGTTTGGCAAAGTGGGAGTACAGATCTGGAATGCGGGGACAGTTTGGTTTGTGATAGACATATTTAGTGCTCTTTTGTTTTTTATAGTATGTATCCCATGCTTTAAAAACTTACTAATTTTCAGGATGCCTGGGTGGCTCAGTTGGTTGGACATCTGTCTTCGGCTCAGGTCATGAACCCAGGGTCCTGGGATCGAGCCCTGCATCACGCTCCCTGCTCAGCGGGGAGCCTGCTTCTCCCTCTCCCTCTGCCCCTCCCTCTGCTTGTTCCTTCTCTCTCTCTCTGACAAATAAATAAATAAAATCTTTAAAAACGTACTAATTTTAAAGAAAAAAATGTTATTATTTAAGGTCCTTCCTATGATTTTATTAGTTATCTATTGATCATCTATCATTTTCTGTCGGTCATCCCACATCTACCATCTGTTAACAAGCTGCTCTTTACATGGGGGGAACACTTTGAGAAGCAACATAGGGGAAGCCAGAGAATCTCTTGATAGGAGGGGCTACTCAGCATGCTGTCTGCTGTCTGTGGACCAGTAGCCTCAGTAGCTGTTGGATCAGAATCTCAGGGGGTGGTGGGGGGGGCAGCAATCTGTGTGAACTCCAGGTGACTCCAATGCTCACTACAGTATGAGGAGCAGTGGTCTATAAAATTATTTTATTAATATCCCACCTTCTGAAAAGGATTTGGTGACTATAGTGAAGAACACTGTAATGTGTATTTGTGAGCTGCTAAAAGAGTGGAACTTAAAAGTCCTTATCACAAGAAAAAAATGTAACTATGTTTGGTGGCAGATGTTAACTCGACTTACTGTGGTGATCATTTCATGATATATACAAACAGCGAGTCATGATGTTGTACACCTGAACCTAATACAATGTTATATGTCAACTATACCCTGATTAAAAAAAATAAAACTGAACAGGATTTAAGAGAATTGATTTTGTTTTAGGGAAGAATAAGGAAAACTTCTAAATGCTTTTTATGCTGGTGACTCCTATTTAGAAGACCAGAAGAGTATTTACATATAATGTTAGGAAGACACACTAATTTCCCCGTTACCGTGGAAGTGCCACCTGAAGCAAAGCAAAAGCAGTGGCAAGAACAAGCTGATGGTATTTAAGGGAGAGACAAAAGCTCTCTCTTACTTGGGGTAGTCATAATAAAAATGGATAAAGTCAAAGCCACCTTTACTAATATGTATATTTGAAAATGATACGTGGCCTGAAGTAAGATGAAACCAAAGAAAACAGGAAGAAATTAAGTCTCTGGAGGAAAACAAAATGTCC
The DNA here is from genome assembly GCF_004348235.1 of Phoca vitulina. Classification (NCBI taxonomy): domain Eukaryota; kingdom Metazoa; phylum Chordata; class Mammalia; order Carnivora; family Phocidae; genus Phoca; species Phoca vitulina. The sequence goes on along the minus strand of NW_022589715.1, from coordinate 1,399,953 downwards.
CATTTCCCTATTTTTGGTTTAGTGATTTGATTATTGTTTTCGGATCCAGCCATCTCTTGCTGTCCATTTGTAGCCTTCATGCTAAGACCTGTACATTAGAAAGAATAGCTTAAACAATGAGCTCAGCCAGAGCTGGTGGGGGAAAAGCAAGAGTATGTACATTCCCAGGCACAGATGGGGAGGAAAAGATTTCTTTAAAAAAGAGAGAGAGAGAAAGGAGTGAATGACCCCGTTGTAACAGCAGAAAGGAAGAAGGAAGTCCAAGGTGGTCAGGATATAACAGCTGTAATGTACTGAAATGATTAAAGGGACACAAGTTGACATTGGCCAGAAAATGTCCAGTCACAGGGTAGGATGTTTCTGGGAGCAAACCATGCTCCCATGTGCAAAGCATGAACTCCGCAAAGAAACTCCAAGTCCATTTACCAGGCTTTCATTGTTCACTGGAAACGTCCCTTCTCTTTTTGTGGGGAAGTGTTTTCCTTCTCACAAAGAACAGCTTCACAGAGCTCCCTATATAGGCCATCTCTAAAAATGAAGCATTAAAACCTGTATGGGAACAGAAAGGTTCTGTGTTCTTAATCTAAAATTAATGATAGACTCTCTCAAAAGGCATTAGGGGAAGAAGTCAAAAGACCTCGTGGGGAAAGGTAATGTGGGACTTTCTTCCACTATTTTGGTTTTGCAAGTGGAGGAAAATACACTTTTTTACTGTAGTCACCTACAAATTTCAATGTATATAATAGAGAGGAAACCCAAGCAAAACTTGTCAAAGAAAATGCAAAAAAATCTGCATATTTTTGTTCAAGTGGAATACACTGTACCTGAAGGCCTTATAGATATTTTTAATAAAAGCCTATCTTTGTTCACAATGTGCAGAAGTGCTAGGTGATTACACGTTGTGGGGAACCGTGCTCCTTTGACTTGAATTGTATCATACTAATGAAAATAAATCAGAACTCCTGGAATGACTAACTGAAAGAATGCAGGTAAGGGATGGACCTCTAAATTGTAGTAGGAACTCTGAAAAGATGGTTGAAGGTTAGGAAGGAGACCTACATTACAAAAATAAAATATAAAAGCTAACAACTCTTTGAAGGAACGAGAACACTTAGTGGGATGGTAATAAAACTTTTCCATTAATTTCATTAAAATTGAGTTGTGTTCGTCAGTAGTTTATTTCTACTTAGTCTAATTGTCAGTAAACAATAATGTCAAAGTTACCTTGCAAAATTCCAAGAATCCCGGCACAAATGAAACAGTTCAGGATATCTCCCAGGAGAGGCCCAGCCTTGGTAAAGTTCAGTGGGAAAATCTAAACCAGACTGCCTGCCTTCACTGGCTTTGGCTTTGGCCTCTCTTGGTATTCTGTCACTGCCAAGCACCTAAAATAAAACAGCACTAGTTTCCATGTAATAAAGGAAAAAAAAAAAAAAAGGATCCTGAGACTCTCCAATAATAAATGCCTAGAGCAGTATCAATTTTGTCATGACTAAAATCTGATGTCATCATAACTAAAGAAATAATTGGTGTTGTGGTAAAAGTTTTTCTATTGATTTTGAAACAAGGACACTTTCTTTTTGCTGTTTCTGCCAGTTGTGTGTCCCTTTGGGAAAAGCCTTTGAGCTCAACCATAAGCTGGTTTGTGAAAGCCACTGCTGAGAAGAAATATGCAGAAAAGAAAGCAGATCGCTGTAGGGACAGGGCATGACACACTTCTGAAGGCAGAGGGAGATTACCATGGGCTCCAAGAGCATTGGTGCCCAAATATTACCTTATTTTTGTGCAACATTTGGAAGGAGGAAAGGAAGGAGGGGAAAGAACGTGGCAGCGAAATTGGTTTGCTGAGCAAAAATTAAAATTTATTGCTTTGAAAGTCGCTCTGGTCTAGTAAAGGCCAAGTGGTAGGTTGGTTGCTAATTTAATAGTGCATACAGTTTCCTTGCTTAAAAAACTGCATTTGTTTGAATTCACAATAGAGTCAATACACTCCATAATCCCCTGAACCATATAATTATGTAACTAATGAAAGCAATTCAAAATGGGTTTATATTGATATTGTCAAGGTGAACATGAACACAAGTTGTAGAATTCTAACACAAATTATGGTGTGCAAAATCTCCCCCAAATAGATGCAGCAAGTTAAAATAAGTGAGTCTTCTGGTCATATTCAATATGACCAAGAGATTCTCTCTTCCTTGTCGGCTTTGAAGAAGCAAGCTGCCATGTTGTGAGCTGCCTCTGGAGACCACTACATGGCAAGAACCTGGGGGTAGCCTCCTTCCAACAGCCAGCAAAAAACCGAGGCCCTCAATCTGAAAGCATGCAAGGAACGGACGTTGCCAACAATCACATGAGCTTGGAAGCAGCTCCTTCCCCAGTTGAGCCTCAGATAAAACCAAAGTTCTAGCCAATACCTTGACTGAAGCTTTATAAGACTCTAAAGAAGTAGACCCAGCTAAGCCATATCTGGCCAGGCAAGCTATAGAAGAGTCTCCTATCAAGACGGTTTACGTCTAGCCATATGTAAGGTAATCATATACACATAACCTTGTATATTCCATTACCTTTGCTGCATTTTATTGGTTAGAAGCAAATCACAGGTCCTGCCCATACTCTGGGGGAGGGGGTCAAAGGGCATGGATACCAAGAGGCAGGGGATCATGGCATCTGCCCTACAGTCTCTCTGCCTCGGTGGATAAAAGACTCAGAAAGAAGAAACAAATACATGTAATATCTGGTAGATTACTGAACAGTTAGGATGACTATATTACCCAAAGACAGAATAGACAAAACTACTTCTTAATTGTTCCTCCTTCAAAGCAGAGGGAAGCGCACTGCCTTGAGAGAGAAGCCAGATGTCTCCTTACCATCATGCACTCTTGAGCAACTCTGTTACCTGAATGTCCTCAGGCTCCATCTCTGAGGTCCTTTCAGTTCTAAGTTTCTGTGACTTTCGACCTGACCTTCCAAGCCTCTGAAGACGTTTCAGAACGCCACAAATTCCTGTTTATATTCATACCAAGCATTTGGTGACCTCTGGGTTACTGTCGACATCTTAATAAAACAATACAGGGGAGAGAGAGAATATGTAATACATTAGTCCCTTAGAAAAGTTAAAGGCCTAATCTATCGGGGTGTTACTATCTGATCCAACTTTTGATTTTCCATTTGAATGTTTATATTTCTACAGCATGATGTCATTCTAAAAAATACACGGAGATAGAACCATAATGAAATTCACTTTGTATAGGCAAATTTTGAGCAAAAAACTATGTTCTCTGTGGGGAACAAATTACACTTCACATTACATCCAAGTAATATTGAGTGCATCGAGAAATTACTCTGGCACTGTAAATTCACAGACTCGGGGTTAGAAATCCTTCACAGACCACCGCCCATCTGATGGGCAAAATTCCTCCAGAGCATGAAAAACAAATTATCTTATTAATTTCTCAGTAAAAAGCTGCCATGGCACATTTTGGTGATATCATAAATATAAATGATTCTATTAGAATTAAAATTATGAATTTAATCTAAATGAAGCAACTCCAAATTGCTTTGCTCACTAGATAAATGAACTTTTCTTTTTCTTCAGGCAAAAACTTAAATTCTAAAGTACGTGGAACTTTAAACATACATTCACAGTTATTCTTGTGTGGACAGACTACACAATGAAATACATCAAATGCTGTCTAATACTTCATTACGAACCCAGATTAAAAGCTGTAAATCAGGCTGAAACCAGGAATGCCTCATTTCCATTTAAAAGCTGAAGAGGGATAAAAAGTTCAAGAAAGCAATGACTTTTTAGAGTTATATGAGATCAGAGGATCTGAGAGTCTGGATTTCAAAACACTAACACTACAGCCACATATTTGGAGCTTGCATCACATTATAGCTCCTAATTATATGGCTTGCTCAAATACCAAGTATTAATGCACAATTAATTCTGAAAGAAACCACATGCTACAGATTATGTTTTATTTGGACAAGTCTAGCAAAATACTTTTTTTTACTGTATTTTTTTCAACCACATGTTAAGTCCCTACTAAGTACAAAGCTCTGAGCTTGAACCATGGAAGAAAAATAAAATTACACATTTGACCTTTGCCCTAAAAGCAGCATACCTTCTGAAGTAGAATTTCTCAAATCGTGGTTCAAGGACAGCCTGTATCAGAGGAACATAGAGTTTATTGAACATGCAGATTGCTGGGCCTCAGCCGCAGAGGATTTCTAATTCAGTTAAGTCCGGGGTAAGCCTTGGAATATGCATTTATAATAAGCCTGTGATTGTTACTATGCACTGAGGTTTGAGAACCAGTGATCCAGGCATCAAAACATACATTTTCCTAAAAAAAAAAAAAAAAAGATTTATTTATTTGAGAGAGAAAGTGAGAGAGAGCACAAGTAGTGGGGAGGGGCAGAGGGAGGAGGAGAAGCAGACTCCCCGCTGAGCAGGGAGCCTGAAGGGAAGCAGGACTCGATCCCAGGACCCTGGGATCATGACCTGAGCCGAAGGCAGACGCTCAACCCACTGAGCCACCCAGGTGCCCCTCAAAACATACGTTTTTAACTAGTACAAGAGAGTGACCCAAGGGGAACAGGTTATGCAAGTACTGAGTAAATTCTGATTATAGCTTTAGCCGACATCAAGGTTCCATACTGGAACACATGTTAACGTGTAAACGTCCTTTAAAGTCAGTTCCAATTTGTGCGTAACGTAGCATTATAGCATCAGTTTGCGGCTCTTAGGAAAGATCTGGATGGAGGGAACTTTTTTCCCCCTGGGTATTAAAAAATTGGTTTTGGCATTTTTTTTTTATTATGGTAAAAGTACTTAACATAAAACTTACCATGTTCACAATTTTTTAAGCGGACAGTGCAGTAGTGTTAACTATATTCCCACTGTTGTGAATCAGATCTCCAGAACTTCTTCTTACAAAACTGAAACTCTACACCACTAAAACAGCAACTCTCCCTTTTCACCCTCCCCCAAACCCTTGGTAACCACCATTCTACTTTCTCGTTCTATGATGGGAAGACCATTTTTAAAAACCAATCCGAAAACAAAGTACCAGTTCTGAGTAAGGAGAGTCCAAACATCAAAACCAGGGAGTAGATTTAAGAAATGAAATCTTAAAGCAGAAGGAAGGAGCAAAGCAAAGACAGATTGATGTGGAAGCAGAGACATTTTCCAGAACTGAGTTGATCCAGTTTGGCCATCTGGCTATGGGTGTTGGGTGCCATGGAGACATGCTCTTTGAAGCCAGAATGTGAACTGTAAGTCACTGTCAACTCTCAGATACTCCCCCTACATTTGGTGAACAAATGACTATGACTAAAGTAGATGGGAGGGAGGTCAGAGGATGAATACTGGCAATTATAAAGAATATTTTCTACTTTCAAAATTTGCGGCAGACTTGGGAAATGGGCAGCTCTGTGACAAAATCCATTGTGGTGGTTTGCTAGGATTGCAGTGGTGGAGGCAGTCCTTGGAGCACTGTGGGTCTCTCTGATCCAGGTACAGTTGTCGTTAAGTATTGTGTCAAAAGGCACCATTCCAAATGCAGAGCCATCCGAAGCTCTGGAGGGCCATGGTTCATGCTTTGAATAGGCCATGATGATCTAACACAGTTTATATTTAACACAGAGATGGCCTAAGGGAAGTCGAGAATTTATAGGAAGGTATCTACCCCCAAGGCATTAATCTGGGGGACTAGACACCTCTTTTACTGTGCATGCTGGGTAGCTGTGACTCTCATCCAAGTCCTGCTATAGGGAAGGAGGCACAGAAAAGGCAGAAAGAACCTATGCTCTAGAGTCAGGCACACCTTGCCTCAAATTTGACTGGATGACCTTTAAACCGTGTAAATATCCATTTCCTCATCTATACCTCAAATCGGAACAATACCTTTCAGAATTAAGGGTAATCAGGTAACGACGTACTAGCACAATACCTGGCCCAAGAGCAGTCAGTAAATGGTTGTAATACTTATTGCTACTAACAATAGTGACAAATTGTGTCCTTGCTTTTGTTATCAGAATAGCCTGCAAAGCGGTCCCTGCCACGCCCTGTGATTCAAATGTGCAGGACAGGAGATTTTTCTTATCTCTTTTGGCTGTCTGGCCCATAATGTATGTGGAATTCAAATAAGAAAGAAAGAGGGGGGAGGAAGAGGGAGGGAGGAAGAGGGGGAGGGAGAGATGGAGAGAGGGAGGGAGAATGGAAGGAAGGGAGGGAGGGAGGGAGGCTCATTTTTGCTTTGTCTTAAATGATGCAGACTCCAATCATCAGATTTTTCATCACAGGGCGTCTGGTCCTTAGAGGTGACATATTCATACCTTAAACATGGTTTTTAAAGTATTAGAATACTGCATTAAATCTGTTTTATTATCTTTTGTGCCCTTGCAAATGAAAAAAAAAAAATCCAGGTGTGGCTTGATATAGTGAGTCCAATGATGAAATTGCTGGGGGTACCACCTGGACCGAGGCAAACCCCCACAGACATTTCCCATTTTGGAGCCAATGTTGTAGCTGGACTGGCCCATGTGGTTCTTATTAAGTGATTGCAAGGCACACCTTAGCAACGGCCATTAGGGAACTCTGGAAAAACACAAACAAACAAGGTTTATTACCCACAAGTTCTAGAGGGCATATGTCATACCTGGGGCCACAGGGCAAGTTTGTGGATAGAGAGAGAGCATGCAAAGACCTGGGGTTCTGCTTTTATTGGCGTTGAGGGTTCTAAAAAAAAAAGGAAACTTCATGGGCGGGGTGGCCTGACTCTTTATCCTTTGTACTGCTAGCAGCATGTTTACTGGAGAAGGCTGTCTTTGAAGTAGGTGCTTCTGCAATCAGAAGCTAATGTCAGGAGTTCGATCGGTAGCGGGAGCGGAGAGCGGACCCCAGAGAGCCCTGAGCAGCCCCACCGCCGCCGCCGGCCTAGCTACCATCACACCCCGGGAGGAGCCGCAGCTGCCGCCGCCGGCCCCAGGCACCGTGAATCACCGCAACCATGAGCAGCGAGGCCGAGACCCAGCAGCCGCCCGCCGCCGGGCCTTCAGCGCTGCGGACACCAAGCCCGGCACCACGGGCAGCGGCGCAGCGAGCGGCGGCCCGGGCGGCCTCACATCGGCGGCGCCTGCCGGCGGGGACAAGAAGCTCATCGCAACGAAGGTTTTAGGAACAGTAAAATGGTTCAATGTAAGAAACGGATCTGGTTTCATCAACAGGAATGACACCAAGGAAGATGTATTTGTACACCAGCCCGCCATAAAGAATAGGCCCAGGAAGTACCTTCGCAGTGCAGGAGATGGAGACACGGTGAAGTTTGATGTGGCTGAAGGAGAATGCGGAGGCAGCAGATGTGCCAGGCCCGGGTGGAGTTCCTGTGCAAGGCAGAAAACATGCAGCAGGCCGTAACCAGTATAGACGCTATCCACGTCGCAGGGGTCCTCCACGCAATTCCCAGCAGAATTACCAGAACAGTGAGAGTGGGGAAAAGAACGAGGGATCGGAAAGTGCTCCCGAAGGCCAGGCCCAGCAGCGCCGGCCCTCCCGCAGGAGACGCTTCCCACCTTACTACCTGGAGGAGACCCTGTGGGCGGCGACCACAGCACTCCAACCCTCCTGTGCAGGGAGAAGTGATGGAGGGTGCTGACAACCGGGTGCAGGAGAACAAGCTAGACCAGTGAGAGAGAATATGTATTGGGGTTATAGACCACGATTCCGCAGGGGTCCTCCTCGCCAAAGACAGCCTAGAGAGGATGGCAATGAGGAAGATAAGGAAAATCAAGGAGATGAGACGCAAGGTCAGCAGCCACCTCAACGTCGGTACCGCTGCGACTTCAACTACCGACGCAGACGCCCTGAAAACCCTAAACCACAAGATGGCAAAGAGACAAAAGCAGCCGATCCACCAGCTGAGAATTCGTCCGCTCCCGAGGCTGAGCAGGGCAGGGCTGAGTAAATGCCGGCTTACCATCTCTACCATCATCCGGTTTAGTCATCCAACACGAAGAAATGAAGATGAAATTCCAGCAATAAGAAATGAACAAAAGATTGGAGCTGAAGACCTTAAGTGCTTGCTTTTTGCCCACTGACCAGATAAATAGAACTATCTGCATTATCTATGCAGCATGGGGTTTTTATTATTTTTACCTAAAGACGTCTCTTTTTGGTAATGACAAACGTGTTTTTTTTAAAAAAAAAAACAAACCTGGTTTTTCTCAATACACCTTTAAAGGTTTTTAAATTGTTTCATATCTGGTCAAGTTGAGATTTTTAAGAACCTCATTTTTAATTTGTAATAAAAAGTTTACAACTTGATTTTTTCAAAAAAATCAACAAACGGCAAGCACCCGTTAATAAAGGTCTTAAATAATTAAAAAAAAAAAAAAAAAGAAGCTAATGTCAGGCATGTACATTACATCAAAACTGTCAGATGTCAACAATACAAGGGGCCTGAGGATGCCTGGAAACCAACACTGGAACATCATCATGGCTCTTTCTTTGGCTAAAATCTTTACTTAAAACTGTCAGACTGGATTCTCCTTGAGACTAGAAATGTAGCACCCTGGGCTCATATCTTCACAGTGACTAGCAAGGAAAGGGACTCCTTCTCCCTCCTCCCATAAGAAAAGTCCTGTGGCAGGACTTGTAAAAGTCCACTTCTTGTAAAAATCACTGTAACCACAAAGGACTGGCCCAGGCCGAGTTTCATGCCCATCCCCAGAGTCAGAGAGGAGGTGGGGAGGGTCTTGACAGACAGAAAAATGGGGATCCAGAGTATGCCTCCCATTCCCACTCAGTACCAAAGGTACTGGCCCCAAGGGTTGGGGGAAATTCTAATTGAGATACGCCAAAATAAAGATGAAGACTGCAGTTCTCAGAATTCAGGCCTAGTGCCTGGTATCTAAGCAAAGATAACTCTTTTCCTTCTTGTGTTCGTTAACAGGACATGAAGAATGGGAAAACTCAGGAGTGAAGTTCTGGGCCTGGAAAAATCTCTGGGAATTAGCTGATGGCATGAACAGGGAGCTATCACCAAGGACAGAATCATGAACTGCATTAGCTACACAGAAATTAGCACAGGAATTCCATTTCTGGTCTACTGAAATGTTAATTCTGAGTCTGGAGACAATGCTACTGCGGACTGGATAGAAAGCACCTATATCCAGAGTTCATATCATTTAGGGCCAAATATCAGTATTTCCAAAAATGGAGTCCATGTGTAGATACCTACATTCTCTATAAAAATATTTGATTTTGGACTTAACTGAAATAATGATAACCTTTAAAGAATACAAATATTTTGGATCATCTGATCACTACCTTTTAGCTAAGTATTACAGTGTGTTATCAAAGAATTTGCATAAATAAACAAGTAAAGGACACATTTGTCATAGAGAGTAAATCAGTGGGGAGCTATATGAACCAAAATTCGTAACAGTTAGAAGAGAGAAAGGTGATTAAGAAATAAATGCTCAGTTTGGCCAGACTTCAAAGAATATACACCACAGCAGACAGTATAACTAAGGGACAGACAATTTAATCTTAGAAAATATCATTAGTCATATTAAATTAATACTATTAATTTTAAATATATTCATTTTACTGTTTTGCTGGCTTGTAATTGGAAAATGTGTTTTGACTTTGTACCTGTAAAGGAACCATAAGCACAGGAAGTCTATGTTTTATACTTGAATGTGTAAGTAACATGATAAAAAGGAATTATTCAACACTGGGAAGGCACAAGAAGGAATTTGCTGGCTGTACATTTGAGTTGAATTCATGTTCACCCAGAACCTCAGAATGAGACCTTATTTAGAAGTAGGATCTTTGTGGATATACTTTTTGGGGATCACAAGACAAAATCATCCTGGATTTAAGACTGGACCTAAATCTAATGATTTAGTGGTGTCCTTTTAGGGGGAGGAGAGGACACAAAGAGACAAAGTCCCTATGAAGATGAAGGCAGAGATTGGTGTGATGTGGCAACAACTCAGTGAACATCAAGGAATGTCTGGAGAAGGTAGGAAGAGGTAAGGAAGGAGTCTCCCGTAGAAACTTCAGAGGGAGCGCGGCCTGGCCAGCACCTTGATTTCAGACTTCTAGCCCCCAGAACTGAGAGAATAAACTTCTGTTGCATTCAGGTACCTCAGGTTTGTTGTAATTTGTTATAGCTTGCCCAGCCCTTTGCCAGTTCCTACCAAGGGCACCAAGAACGGCTTCCAGGCTACCGAGCAAGGGATGCCCTCAGTCCTCTGGACATCAGGCTGGGTGCTGCTCATGCCAGACCCCATAAACAATGTGACATGCCCGGCCCAATACATGCATATCTCTGTGCCCACCTGGAGGCACCAGCAAAGAATGCTGGCTCTAACCAGCTGCCCTGGCTTGCACTCAGCCCCTGGAGCTCTACGGGCTCAACAAGGAAACTAACTCTCCGGGCAGCCATTCTCAGAGGCCTTCCTGGGACCAGGGAAGAAGCACTGATGATTCCATGTCTGGTCCTAGGGGACTCTCCAGTGTCCAGGCTGAATGCCCTTCCCTTCAGTTCTTTGCTTTACTCCTGTGCAGGCAATAAAACATGCCACACAGTATGGTTCGAAATCTTGCCGCTCGAAAGAATCCATTTCTAGATATGAGAAAAACAACTGTTTGAAATTTCCCCCAAATCCTAACATGTAGGTGCCTCGTGAGGTTTTTAAAATAGTTGCAAATTCTTTGACATTCCTTCCATCAAATGGCGGAGCTCATGTTCCCTCCCCTTGAACCTGGGTGGTCTTTTAGGATTGCCTTCATGAAACAAAATGTGGCAGAAGTGATAACACATGACTTCCCAGGTGAAATTAGAAAAAGAAAAGACTTTCTGCGGCTTCTTTGGGGACATTTGCTCTGGGAACCATCAGCTACTATATAATAAATCTAGATACTCTGAGATCATCATGTGGAAGAACCCATGGAGACAGAGAGAAGGAGAGACACAGAGACAGAGACAAAGACCTAAAGAGCCCAGCTGTTCCTGCCCCCAACTATTTGAATCTCTCCAGCCCAAGTGCCAGAACCTTTCGAGATGATACCAGCCTCAGCCACCACCTGATGACAGTGTCATAAGAGACCCCAATCCAGAATGTTCAGCCAAGCTGCTTCCTACTTCTTGACCCACTAAAGCCATAAGGGGCAATAAGTGCTTATTATTTTTTTATTTTCTTTCTTTCTTTTTTTTTTTTTAGAGAGAGAGAGCGTGCATGCACATGAGAGGGGCAGAGGGTGTGAGGAAGAGAGAGAATTCCAAGCAGGCTCCATGCTTAGCACAGAGCTGGACACAGGGCTCGATCCCACAACCTGCTCAACTGACTGAGCCACCCAGGGACCCACAAGCGCTTGTTGTTTCAAGCCACTAAATTTTGGGGTGACTTATTACACAGCATTCAATAACCAGACCAGAGCCTGAGAATAACAAACTACTTAAGAAAACCCCAGAGATTCCTGGAATAACCAAACTTCTCCAAAGAAAGGAGCGGAGGTGGGTCAAAGATCCGGGAGCAGTGTGAGCCAGTGTTGGGGTGCTGGTAAGGCGGCCGCTCTGCCCCCACCGCGCTGAACCGAGCCAGGCGGCTCCTGCCTGGAGCCCCAAGGTCCTCATGCAGCATCACTGCACCAGGAATGGGGGTGAGGATAACAATTTTCTCACGGCTGCCAGAGCAAGGGCAGTGTCTCTGAGAACTGAAGCGGAAAATGTGAAAAATGTCCTTCTCCACTGGGGGCAGTAGTGGGGAGTGGTTAGTGGAGGAGAGTTGGAGCTGGCCGAGTGATCGGGGTCTGGGTTAGGGCTCCAGAATAAGAGTGAGGCGCTGCCATTTTCAGTTATTATCTTTCTGTACCCTGCTTTGTGCTGCTGACATTGTTTTTCCAGCTGGATACCGTTGAAGGTCTGTAGGGGGCGCTGGAGGAAACCTGGAAGAAGTGATGACTTGCTGCTTCGTGTCCCTACTCCTGTGATGTCACCTCAACAAAGCTTCTCAGCCCGCCAGAGGCACCACCTTCCACAGCAACAGGTGAATCCACTTTTCAATTATGTCCCACTTATATAAGCAGCTCCTTGTACCCCTTCAGAGACACCAGCGTCCCCCACCCCCCACCCCGCCAGTACCCCCTCCTCAGAGATTGTTTCAGCTCTATAGGCAATTCTTTTTTTATCGTTTTTTATTTTAATTCCAGTTACTTAACACAGTGTAATATTACTTTCATGTGGACAATATAGTGATTCAACACTTGCATACGACACCCACGTTTCCTCAGAGCAAGTGCCCTCCTGAATCCCCATCACCTCTTTCACCCATCCCACCCACCTCCCCTCTGGTGACCATAAGTGTGTTCTCCATAGTAAAGAGTCTGTTTCTTGATTTGTCTCTCTCTCTTTTCTCCTTTCCTTGTTTGTTTTCTTAAATTCCACATATGAGTGAAATCATATGGTATTTGTCTTTCTTTGACTTATTTCAAGTTATATTACAAAGCTGTAGTGATCAAAACAGCATGGTACGGGCTCAAACATAGACAAATAGATCAATAGAACAGAATAGAAACCCCAGAAATAACCCACAGCTATATGGTCAATTCATCTTTGACAAAGCAGGAAAGAATATCCAACAGGAAAAAGTTGGTGCTGGGAAATGGCTGACAAATGGTTCTGGGAAAAACTGGACAGCCACATGTAAAAGAATGAAACCGGACCACTTTCTTACACCAAACCCAAAAATAAATTCAAAGTGGATTAAAGACCTAAATGTGAGCCTTGAAACCATAAAAATCCTAGAAGAAAACAAAGGCAGTAATGTCTTTGACATCAGTCACAGAAAGTTTTTTCTAGATATGTCTCCTGAGGCAAGGGACACAAAGGCAAAAATAAACTATTGGAACTACATCAAAATAAAAAAACTTCTGCACAACAAAGGAAACAATAAACAAAACTAAAGGGAAGCCTACAGAATAAGAGAAGATGTTTGTAAATGTCATATCCGATAAAGGGTTAGTATCCAAAATATATAAAGAACTTAATAAAACTCGACACCCAAAAAACAAATAATCCAATTAAAAAATGGGCAGAAGACATGAACAGACATGTCTCCAAAGAAGACACATGTAAAGATGCTCATCATCACTCATCATCAGGGAAATACAAATCAAAACCACGAGATATCACCTCACACCTGTCAGAATGGCTAAAATAAAAAACACAATAAACAACAGGTGTTGGCAAGAATGTAGAAAAAAAGGAACTCTTGTGGACTGTTGGTGGGAATGCAAACTGGTATAGCCCCTGTGGAAAACAGTATGGAGGTTTTTCAAAAAGTTAAAAATAGAACTACCCTACAATCCAGCAATTGCACTACTGGGTATTTACCCAAAGAATCGTAAAACACGAATTCAAAGGGATACATGCCCCCCTATGTTTATAGCAGCATTCTTTCCAATAGCCCAAATATGGAAGCAGACAATTCTTTATATTAAAACTCTCCTGTTCATAAATCTGGTGTGGTTTCTGCCTCCTCAGTGGATCCTGACTGATACAGACGTGTTCCTTTCAAAAATAATCTGTAGGAGTAACTTAACTGAGATTTAAATACCAGGGAGAACAAGCTCAAATACCAAATGTAAGGACCAGAGGCAGGATTTAAAGTAGAAATCACAAAAATCAGAAGGTTGAAGCTGGGCAGAGACAGAATCAAAATAACAGTAGGGCAGGAACAAGGTAGAAGGTTTAGGGCAACTGCTATGATGATGGTTCATGATCAACCCACTCCACCCCCAAAGGGTTCTGCTGCTGGGATGCGTAATTTAGTATCCAGGGGCGGGAGGTAGAGCTGGCTTAAAAATCCCAGGCAGGGGCGCCTGGGTGGCTCAGTCGTTAAGCGTCTGCCTCTGCCTTCAGCTCATGTCATGATCCCAGGGTCCTGGGATCGAGCCCCGCATCGGGCTCCCTGCTCTGCAGGAAGCCTGCTTCTCCCTCTCCCTCTCCCCCTGCTTGTGTTCCCTCTCTCGCTGTGTCTCTCTCTGTCAAATAAATAAATAAAATCTAAAAAAAAAAAAAATCCCAGGCAAAGTGGACATAAGTTTTCTAGATTTGGAGTTGGTGACTTCCAAGGGCAGCTTGCAAAATGATTCCTATTGTGTAGTTGGTGTAGTTGTCTATGGTCATAGCATCAGATAGACATGGAAAACAGGCCCTTTTGCTTCACAGCTTTTTCTGGCCTATCATGTCTACTCCAAGGACCAAAACTGCCTTGAGACCAAAGTTGTGAGAGTACTTGCTCAATGTGTACTCAAAATCACTATCTGAACCTTGTCAAAGTACTAATCCCAGAGGCTTCTCAGCTCCAGACTGATCCAGACCATGGACTCTCCACATCTCCATTGTGAATGCTCTCAGGCATCTCAAACTCACCATGTTCCAGATGAGATTCAATCTCTTTTTCATTCAATTTTCCCCATGGGAAGTAGGTATGAAGCACTAGCTTCCTTCGAAGCAGCCACCAAAACCAGAAATCTAATGTCCTTCTGGAATCTTTCCTTCTTCCTTTTCTCTTACTGGCTTCAGACCATTTGGATAATTTGTTTGGCATATCAGTGAAAAAGATGAACTCTTGTTGCCTAGTTGGGGAAATAAAGAAAATCAGTAAAAGGTAAATGTGAGCAAGACTTTTTATTCAAATGTCTCTTACAGGGGGGAGTCACTAGCAACTGGTGCAATGGGGGCAGTGCTGGTGATAAGGAATATGGGGAGGGAATTCTGAAGATCTCTAGCCCTGATCTGCAGGAGGCATATGAGAACAAAGTACTCTATGAGCTGTTTGACTCTTGCCTGATTCTGAAATGTAGAAGTCCACTGGCAGGAAACCCTGTGGAGACTAGAGACTAACCCATCCTGCCATTGTCAGCCCCACGAGGGGCTGAGCAACTGGAGCAAAAGGAAGTTGTTTTATTGTTTTGTTTTGTTTTGTTTTTGTCTTAAAGAGATAGCCTTCTTAAAAATTTGTATTAATGTCTTGGGTAAAGATGTAGGGGTATGCAAACTTGAAAAAGACAGCAACCATATTGGAGGATGGAATCAGAATCTCAAAAGATCTTGACAGGCTAAGGTAAAGGGACAAATGACAGAGGTGAAATTAATTGGAGCAAAGGTAAAATTCTGCATTGAGGTCCAAAACTACCACTTGCCCAAGTTCAGAATGGAACTTAACAGGAACTCATACTCTTCAAACTTGTTATTGATGTTATGTCAATCTGGATAAGCTAATTGCTATAATTACAATTCCCAAGCCTCCGTGTTCTTAAAATAGTCCATGGGGAGAAAGAGCCAAAGGGATGTCCATGCTGGCTCAGTCAATTGATTGCTTCTAGCACGTCTTCAGACATTTCCATTAATGTATGCCCTTACTGGGCATACATTAGATATTATCTCATTTACCTCATTTATCTCATTTATTATCTCATTTTACCTAATTAAATTCATATTGGGAAAAATGGTTTAATAAGATTTCTGCAAAAAAGTAGCATGTGAAAGAAAGATAACAGCAAAATAAAAAGAAAATGGCAGAGCAAACCTTATTTGGAGTACAAACTCTTCATCAGCTGCATTATGGTTAACTAATCCCTCCAAATCTAAAATTATCAAGAAGGCCATTTGAAATATGGATTTACATCCCGTGCCATTAATGGTAAAACTCTCCCTTAACTGGTTAGCATATTATGTCTTGAGATATTGAGTAATTAATAATACAACGTTCATGATTAGCAAGACATTTAAAAACTAAGCATCCAGAACAGGAAGACAAACTTTAATTTTTTAGAGCTTTTGAAAGCAATGTGGAACTCCTATTTATGCACATTTGTATATCATTGTGTATTTGAACACACGATAATTGAATATTTGAAATCATTACAGCTTTTCACAGAATTGCAAAATGTAAAAGATGAAAGATAAATAAAGTAATGTGGAACAAACCCAGGTCTTGACAAAGCTCATGAAACTTACAGATAATCGCTTAGAAGCTTCTTTTGAGATTTTTCACTTTATAACGAAGGAACAAAAGCCACAAACCCTCAAGGTCTCTGGTTCTTTGTCCTGCCATTGGAAAACAAAAATGGTTGAAATAATTGTAGAACAAAAGACCAACAAACTAAAAGGCATTCCTTTGTCAGCAAATGTTTTGGAAAGTCACAGAGAAAACATTGCTGAAGATCCGAAGAAACAGATATTAGAACAGATTCGTCAGTACTGGCCATGCATTTGGGTGAAGGTACAAATGTCTGTTAACATGTCTCAGCTTATGGTATTTGTTAGCTTCTATTTTGACGGTTACGTTCCTGAAGAACTGTTTTTTCCTGAAGCATTTTAAAGAAAAATCCTGCCAAAGACTATCCCAATGATAAATGATTTCATAAATAAAAACAGTATTTTCTGAGAAAACTGTGGAAGTATAACCACTGAATTCAGAGGAATGAAAGGTAGTCCTAGAGAGGAAATAGAGGAAGGCTTCACGAAACCTTGACGGGGATGCTCCGTGGTGTTCATCCAATGCTTCATTCTGCAGGGAGGCAGTGGGGCCAAGAAACTGATGTGGCAAGTGCCCATGATGTCTCCTGATGTCACTGTTAGTTTTCATGAAAACCTTCAAAAACAGAACTTTACAAGATCGTAATGAGATAGCGAGTCTGTTGAAACTGCATCATGACTCACTTTCTTCTTCTGCCCAATACTGCTTCCTTCCATTCCCTTCCACAGGCACCATTCCCAAGAACACTCCCTAATTCAGTTTCTGTCTGCTGAACTAAATCTCAGAGTCGGCTTCCTGGGAAACTCAACTTGCAACATGGGCAGGTCTGAGAAGACAGACCCTCACACGGGATTCTGAATCTGTCACCCACAGGCCAGCCCACAGTGAGGATCCAGATCATCAGAAGGAGGAAGGCTGCTGTTACATGATGGGACAAAGAAGAGTGCAATGGCGTCCTGGTGATCCACTGGGATGCCTCTTGAGATTTCCTTGCTCATCTTGATGATAAATGGACAGATCAGGAGCTTAGAGGCCTCAGCAATGAGGATCTGAATTATGCCAACAGTAAGCAAGCCATCTAGTCAGCAAAGATGGTAGCTGAGAATGAAGCAATCTAGAATGGGTGGTAGATGATGGATAACGATTGTGGCACCAACTGCTTGGGATCCAACTGCTTGTATCTGGGGCTGCAATTTACCCTGCTAACCTTCTTATCTGTTTCCTCTAGGAAAAGAGGTCCAATAGGATCCTGGAGGAAGTCTTTCCAGAATTGATAGGGAGAACTGGATCAGAGGAGCACAAATGGTAGATTACAGCAACAGCTCTGATGTGCCACTCTGACTCATTTAAGACTGAAGGAAGAACTTATTCCTCCACCTACTGAGGGTGTTATTGGCCGACAGTCCCCAGAAATTACCCCAGGTTGGAGAGTTCTGCCTTGCACAAAGACATGCCTCCTCCCCCAGAGCAGCCCGGATCCAATAACTGGTCAATGTACGGTATAAAGGGTCACACCCCTCATCTTATCTCAGGACAACAATGAAAGCTCATCACAGCTTCAGGGTTCCCCAAAGTTGGCCTAGTCTTTTTTGAGACTGAATCAATTTCTTCTTCTGTCCAATACTGACTGCCTCCTTCTCTTCCCTTCTACAGCATTGATCCTAAGAGCGCTCCTTATAAAATTCCTGCACACTAATCTCCATCCCAGAGTCTGCTTCCTGGGAAACCCATCCTTCAACAAGAACATTATTGGGACACCTGGTGAAATTTGAATATGAACTCTTGGTTAAATTATAGGACTGTATCAATGTTAAATTTCCTGATTTTTGACTATATGCTGTGTTTATATAAGATAATGTCCTTGTTCTTAGGAAACACAGTGAAGCCAGTAGGGGTAAAGGCACAAGATATCTACAACTTAATTTGAAATGATTTAGAAAGAATTGTACATGAAGAGGTGGAAGGTCAGAGAGAGAAAGGTAAAAGAAAATAGTGTAAAATGTAAACACTGGTGAATCTGGGTAGAAGATATAAGAGAGTTATTCATATTCTTCTTGCAACTTTTCTATAAGTTTGTTTTATATCAAAATGAAAAGTTACAAAAATAGAATGATCAGACCTTATCCCATTCCCAGTAATTCTGACTTGCTTGGTAGGATACTGGCATCAGGGGGTTGTTTTTTTGTTTGTTTGTTTTTTAAACTCCCCAGGGTCTAGAGCCATTACTAGCATGAGAAAGGTCAAGATTAAACAAGTAATTTCAATCAAGTGTGATGAGTATTATGAGGGAGGAAGTACAGAGTACCAAGAGAAAACATACAAAGAAGGACTAACCTAGTTCACTGGGTCAAGGAAGATATCCTTGGAAAAGTGACATGTGACACCTGAGGGAGAACTTAGACAAAGAAATATTGATCAGAAGAACAGGCTATGGGAAAGTCCCAAAGGAAGAAAGAGGGAGTTACCATCATGGAATCAAAAGAAGTTGAGGGTGGGGCAAAAGAAGTGAGGTCAGCAGGGGACACATGGAAATTTAGCTTCAAGACAATGGCAGGCCAATGAATGGTTTTATTTATTTATTTTATATTTTATTTTATTTTTTTTAAAGACTTATTTATTTGAGAGAGAAAGAGCACAAGCAGGGGAAGTGGCAGGCAGAGGGAGAGGGAGAAGCAGGCTTCCCTCAGAGCAGGGAGCCAGATGCGGGGCTCGATCCCAGGACCCTGGGATCACGACCTGAGCGGAAGGTAGGCGCTTAATGACTGAGCCACCCAGGTGCCCCACCCTGAATGGTTTTAAGCAGGGGACTGACTTGATCAGTTTTATATTTTTGAAACCTCTCTCGGGCTACTAGGTGGAGAATGACTGCAGAGTGGCAAGAATAGGAGCAGGCAGACCCGTGAGGACGGATTCTGGCAACAGGAAGATGGCTTAGGCCAGAGTAGTGCATATGAGAAAGATGAAATGTGGATGGGGTCCAGGGAGATGTATGCTGCAGAGTCAATAATACCTGCTATTGATTGGCTGTGGGAGATGGGGTGCAGGGAGGGAAGGGTGACTTTCAGATTATGGGTCAGACAACTGGATAAGGCAGGGGACATCTAAGCTCCGTGGAAGCAGGGGCCTTGTCTGTATTGGGTACCGTCATATTCCCAATGCTCAGCCCTCCCCTGCAGGTGTTCCATAAATAGTTGTTGAATAAATAAATAATCTTGGAAGTGAAGAGTACCTTTGAGTCCTCTTTTGAAGGCAGACTCTGGGGACTGTATAACCTTTCATCAGATTCTGAAGGTAACCAGTGGAAATTTAACTCCTGTGTTCTTATTTTGAGACCATCGTTCTCCCTAGTATTTAGAAGTCTAAAGTCCCCAGGAGACCTTGTATAATCAGTATCTCATTACTGTGGACTTAATTTGATTTTAAAATGACACAGTGACTAAATATTGACCTTAACTAATGGGGGGAAATTGCCTGCCTTTGTGGTCATCCAAATTTCTTTATCCTGTTTTGACCACAATACACATAATTGTTTTTCCCTTTTTTTTTTTCACTTTTGGAAGGTGAGCACAACGTGTCATAGGCATGTCATATTAAGATGTTCTGGTAAAAGTTAATTGTAAAAGCACGGTGTTTTTAAGTGGACAAGCAGGATTAGGTAATGAGTAGAAGAAAGAGAGAGAAAAAGAAAGAAAGAAAGAAAGAAAGAAAGAAAGGAAGGAAGGAAGGAAGGAAGGAAGGAAGGAAGGAAGGAAGGGAAAAAAAAATAGAGAGAGAGAGGAAAAAAAAAAAAAAAAGAATAGAGGGCACTCCAAGGATTTTTACTGCCATCCAGTGGTGGTACTCTCAAATATAGTACTAAACCCATGGTTAATCTGTTTTCCACAGTAAAGTCCCAAATGCCATTCATTCACGCGTAGTGATTAACCTGCAGTGCTAACTTGCCATGAGAATTGTATTATGTTTTCCTGATTTTCAAGTATTAACTTCAATTGGTCCTCTTGTGGTCTTAAAGGAGACCGTAGGCTTCCTTAACAACCAGTTTATTTTGAGAGTATGCTCAATATGGGGAGAATCTGGTTCATGAAAGCCCTTGTCTTGACACACCAAGCCCCTGCTCTGTTCTCCCCTAGTCCACCCCATATACACACCCTTATGGAGAGTGGTCATCACTGATTCACTACTGAATCAGTCCCTGATTCCAGTAGGGAGACATTTCCAAGTCATTTTTTATCTGTGCTCTTATAACTGTGAGCTTCTGGATTGACTGACTGTTTAGAGCCCGTGGAAACAAAAGAAGGAATTGGCCAAACCCCAACTCATTGATTTTAACCAAGCAAGAACCTTTGCCAACCCACTGAGTAAAAAAAAAAAGAGAGTACTGTTATCATAAGATTTAGAATAAAAGAAAAAATTGGCCCTAACACATCATGTAAATTTTATATGAAGCACACTTTTTGGCCTTGACATACACTGCCCAGGTTACATGAAGCTCATAAAAGTGTTAATATTTCCTACTTTTAAAATGTACATAGAGCGTTCTCTGTGCGCTAAAGATGTGGCCTGTTAACCAGAGTTTGACCTGGTAAATCCAAGCCCACCTACCCACTTGTCCAATAATCTTGTCATAATCTCTGGCAGTGATGTTATTCCTTGACACTGAAAATAAACACTACCCAGAGTTCTGTTTCCTTGCCCCTGCAGGTTTATGGTCCATTGTAGAGGGGCCGACGGGCAGGGGATTGTGATATCACAGGGTTTTGCTTGTGCCCACTGGCTTGAGCAACTGGCTTCCAGGGACTGGCCTGGACCAAAAAAAAAAAAAAAAAACAAAAACCACTTCCAGAGAATGCTGTACAAGCTCAATTTATATAATTCACAAGGGTGTGAAGACCAAAGCACACAGTTGGCATCCAGTGAAATGTCAATATATATATATTGTAGTCACTGGTAGATAAGACACCAATTTTACGAGGAAATTTGGGAGGGAAATGTGGAGGAAAAAACTGAAATTGTTTTCTTTTTTTTTTTTTTTTTTAAAGATTTTATTTATTTATTTGAGAGAGAGAGAATGAGAGACAGAGAGCATGAGAGGGAGGAGGGTCAGAGGGAGAAGCAGACTCCCTGCCGAGCAGGGAGCCCGATGCGGGACTCGATCCCGGGACTCCAGGATCACGACCTGAGCCGAAGGCAGCCGCCCAACCGACTGAGCCACCCAGGCGCCCTGAAATTGTTTTCATCTCACTTGTTTTAAAGATATTTTTAAGTAATTCTGTAGATACAGTATACTATATATAGGAGTCCAGATGAAAACCATTGGTTATGGTTATACAATAATATTCTACTACACCTGAATAAAAAACCAAAGTCATATGTTTAAGAAGAAATATATCAGTGACTTTTGGTACTGAGTAGGCTACAAAATAAAATAAATTTACTGGTAAATGAAATCCCACATCCCACATAGAATACTATAATAAATAGCAATATAATCTTCCAACGAATACGGAAAACCAAAAGTAAATCGCAACATGAAATCATGCCAAATAAGTATCACAGGAATGAATGCAAATCAACCAGTAAAACAAAATACAAAAGAACAATTTCCTATAGCGTAGCCAAAGGAGTCAGTAAAAACTTGGTACAAAACAGAGCAAGAAAACAGATGTGAAGGAATACACACTTTACACTCATATAGACAGTAAAGTAACTATTTCACTGAATTTAGCGTACAGTTATAACATTTCCAGAAAAATAACAACAAAAAATAAGACACTTAAGAATGAATCTACTACAATGTTTATAAAGCCTGTGTGAAGGGAATTATACAATTTCACTGATAGACATTAAAATAAATCTAAATAAATGTCGTGGACCAGAGGACTCAGTACTGTGAAGCTGTTATTTCTCCCCAAACTGATCTATAGAATCAATGTCATTCTAATCAAAATCCTAACAGGGTGGCTTGTTATTTTTTTTTTAACTTGAAAAATGATTTTAAAATGTATATATAAAAGCAAAGAGTTTAAGAGAATGAAAAGAAAGCCACAGACTGGGAGCAGATCTTTGACAACACATACCCAAAATATACAAAGAATTATTTAAAACCAACAATAAGAACACAACCAATCCAATTAAAAATGGACAAAAGATCTAAAGAGGAATATATAAGAAGATACACGATGACAAATAAGCATGGGAAAATGTTCAATATCATATGTCATCAGAGAATTGCAAATTAAAACAACAAAATGCTACTATCCACCTATTAGAATTTGGAAAATCCCAACACTGACAATAGCAAGGGTGTGGAGCAACAGGAACTCTCATTCATTGCTGGTGGGAATACAAAATAGTGCAGCCGCTTTGGAAGACAACTGGGCAGTTTCTTACAAAACTCAACATATTCTTACTATATGATCCTGCCATTGCACTTCTTAAGAGGGATCAAGTAATTGTTCACCCCAATGAGCTGAACACTCCTATCGACCCCAAAACCTTTACATGAATGTTTCTAGAAATTTTATTCATAATTATCAAAACCTGGAAGCAACCAAGATGTCCTTCACTAAGGGAATGGATAAACAAACTGTGGTATATCTCTAAAATGGAATATTACTCAGCACTAAAAAGAAATGAGCTGCCAAGCCATGAAACTTAAATGCATGCTACTAAGTGAAAGAAGCCAATCTGAAAAGTCTACACGCTATCTGATTCCAACAATATGACATTCTGGAAAAGGCAAACTATGGAGACAGTAAAAAGATCAGAGGTTGCCAAGGGTTTGGGGTGGGGGGAGGGAAGGAGAGAGGGCTGAATATGTGGAGCACTGTGGGGAGTTAGGGCAGTGAAACTATTCTGTATGATACTTTAATAGGGGACGCATGTCATTATACATTTGTCAAAACTCAAAGAATACATAACACAAAGGGTGTGCTACAATGCCAGCTGTAGACTTGACTTAATAATAATGTATCAATCAATAGTGGCTCATCAGTCATAACAAATGTATTACACTGATGCTAGGCATTAATGGGGGGAAGGGGCAGAAATCGGGGAACTCTCTATCCTTTCCATCAATTTTTCAATAAATGTAAAGCAGCTCAAATAAAAAGGGTTTTAATTAAAAAAAAAAAGGTGAATATATTCCCCAAAAAGAAATGTGGAAGAAATTACCTGACATCAGAAATGAAGGATTAAAAAGGCGAATAATAATGATAGCAGTATGATATTGAGGCAGAGAGAGATCAAAAGTGATGGAATTGAACAGAGTCAGAAATAGACCCATGCCTGAGTGGAAACTTGATCTATGACAGAGCTGTCCCTGTAGATCAGCGGGGGAAAGGATGACTATTAAATAAAATAATCAGTTACACCCATAGGGCTATACCCTGAAATAATGCTTCCCAGTATTTTTCAAATGATGGCAAAAAGCCTATTTCACAGGATATTCATTTGGCATACTGGAGTAAAAAGGAGGGGATTTGAGGCTTCTGGGTAGAGCTTGATGGAAAAAAATTGACCAAAATTTCTATATATTACATAATCATTTTAAGAAAAATAAAATATGGGAACACGTGGGTGGCTCAGTTGGTTAAGCAACTGACTCTGGATTTCAGCTCAGGTCATGATCTCAGGGTCCTGGGATCAAGCCCCATATCAGCTCCACGCTCAGCACGGAGTTGGCTTGAAGATTCTCTCCTTCTACCCCTCCCCCCATTCACGCACTCATGCTCTGTCTCTCAAATAAATAAATAAATCTTCTTTTTAAGAGAAGAAAAAGAAAATATGTAGTAGGTATAATATTAAATATTGAAGAATTTTCCTAACACTTCCTAATAAAATATTTTTTAAAGTTTTACTGAGAAACTTGAGCTTGTAGCTGCAAACATCAGTGAAACATTTGCACAAATACATGTTAAAACTTTAAATCTAAAAATCATTCAGAAATTTAAAGCATTTAAAATTATATTCAAAGCAGCTCTTCCTTTTTCACACTAGCAAATGTAATTTGAAATACCTTGTCATAATGCCAGTTAGAATCTAACTGATCCTTATCACATGAAGTCTATTCAGGTGTTGAGGCTCTAACTTGCAGAAAGCCCATATATTGTTAGACCACTTGCCACCTGTTCTTATGCATCTAGAGTACATAGAAACACCCAGCTTTCCAGAGATTTTTCCAGACATTGTCTATGCTCCCAAATGGCTTTGTTAAACCATTCTAAAGGTGAATCATTTATGTAATCATAGTTAACAGGATTAGGAAATGAGGCTGAGGGATGCCTGGGTGGCTCAGTCCGTTAAGCGGCTGCCTTCGGCTCAGGTCATGATCCCAGTGTTCCAGGATCGAGTCCCGCTTCTCCCTCTCTCTGCTGCTCCCCCTGCTTGTGCTCTCTCTCTCTGTCTCTCTGACAAATAAATAAATAAAATCTTTAAAAGAAAAAGAAATAAGGCTGAGAAAGAGAAGACATTTTGACAAAATGGAAATCAAAGAATTAGACAATTTTTGTAAAGATTTATTTATTTTAGAGAGAGAGAGCATGTGTGTGCATGAGCAGGGGGAGGGGCAGAGGGAAAAGGAGAGAATCCTTAAGCAGACTCCCTGCTAAGAGCAGAGCCTCGCAGGGCTCTGATCCCAGAACCCTGAAATCATGACCTGAGCCGAAATCAAGAGTCGGACGCTTTACAGACTAAGCTACCTAGGTGTCCTGAAAAATTAGACAATTTTTGACATAGTAGGGACCTCAGAGTTCACTTTACTGATGACAAAACAAAGTTACAAGAGAAAAAGACTGGCCATGGAAGGGCCAGGAATTAGGACCCAGGTAGGTGTTCTAAGACACCAAGTCTAGTGTTCTTTCTGTAAGACTAGATGCAGGTTCTGTGACAAACAGGAAGAGGCAGGTGCAGTGGCTAAATTGCTGCTTTCTTTTCTGTTTTCTAGTAAAATTTAAGACCCATAAAATTCCATTTATTTCATCTTCTCCCTAGGGCTTCTATCCCAGTTCTTCTCCCACCCACCACACATCCCAGCCAGGCAGAGTTAACTAGTATCTCCTTGTTCCCATAACACTGAGTTCTAGCCTCCTCTGGATTACTTACCTGATTGGAGTGTGGTTAGCTGAGCTCACATCCGTCTTCTGAGCCAGGTGTGGTGTCGAACACTCTAAGCTATTCTTCTCCATATTCCCAGGGTCAAGCACAATGCCTGATACAAAATAAGCATTTAGCAAATATTCACTGAATGAACAAAATAACAGCAACTCCCTTTGGCCATTAAAAATCTTAGCACAGGCTAATTAGTGCCTATCAAGTTTTCTTACATGGGAGAGTTCTTAACAAACCATTTCCCTTTTCCAAATGCTTTCCCCTCTGCTCTCTGCGAATCCCTGGGAGCAAGGTGCACCTTGATTAGCACACCGCACCCCCAGGATTCCACCTGTTAGGAAATTCTCCATTTTCTAGAAGAGGAGCTGAAATGGGCAGTTCTCAACGCCCGCCTCTTCACTATTTCTGTAGGAGGGTCTCATTATCCTTCTTGCTTCTGCTTTTTGGGCTTCCCAGTAGTGAGAGTAGAGAACTGTTTCTCTTCCAGGAGCAGGATGTTCCACCTGGGGCTGAGGAGCAACATTGACATCCTGTTTTGTATGTGCCCTAGGAGGCTCTGGGAATTTTAGAGCTCAGAATAACCTTTAAAGCCACAAGGGAAGGAACCAGGGAGGATGATCCCTATGGAGAGGAAGAAAGAAGTTTGCTTACAAACAGAAAGACTATTCGTCATTCAATATTTGCATCTGGGAATGGACTGAAAAGTTGAGATGCCTAAGGGTTAAAAGAGAACCTTTCAACAATCTTAGGAGGTAGAAAAACTTTCTTACTCTGGCCAATAATCCTCATAGGATCAGGCCTCCTTTTGACTCTCTGAAGGCATCACCTACTCTCTCCCAGGCGTTCCATCCATTGCAGCCACACTGGCCTTCCTGGTCCGAAAGTTCCCCACATGCTCCCATCTCAGGGGTCTTGGTACTTCCTCTACAACAGAGGACCTCCTGCCCCAGACATCTGCAGGCCTTTCATACCCTCACTTTGCTGAGGCCTTTGCTCAAATACAATCCCAAGAGATGCCTTCGCTGATGTCACGCGTTAGCCTCCCTCCATCGTCCTCGTCTATCTTCAGAGTTTTTATTCAAGTAACACTAGAGTTGCTATTATTGTCCCCCCCACTAGAATGGAGGGTCCATGAGGACAGGAATGTTGTCCAGCACCCAGCAGTACTCATCTTCATTCAGTGAGTGAGGGAATGAAAGGGATGAGGTTCAGCACCAGAGACTGACGTTCTGCTTCTGCCTCTGTGACCTGGGTCTCACGGATGCTAACCAGGAGCCTGATAAAGGGTTTGCCCTGAGAGACTCTACTGGAGAATCTCCTCTATACTCATTTTTATTTTCTGTTGTAAACTGAAAAGTGTGTGTTTTCTTCGTAAGCAATGGGAAGTTCAGGCATAGTGTGTGGAAGTATGGGCTGGAAACTCAGGTGAAGCTCTGGGTATTACTCCTTGCAGGACCCTGAACAAGGTCCTTAACCTCCCAACCTCTGTAACACGAAGGACAGTTCTCGTGAGCATTAGAGGACAGGCTTGCCACAGAAGACATCAGTGAATAGTAGCTTTCATGTTTGAAAAAGAAGACCAGGAAGAGATGGCACAGAAAGTGGTGGTTAATGCAGGGGTGGCTAAAAGCACCCTGCTGGGGGCAGGGCCAGGCACATCCCAGTCCCAGTGCTGTGGGGCGCTGGCCAGGGTAGGTGAACAGCCTCTTGTGGGAAAAGTTCTCACCTGTAAAATGAGGGCAGAACTCCAGGGCCTCTTACAAACATATACGTGAACCTAGCATTTCCCATAAACATGCCAGGAGAGCAAGGGGATGAAAGCTAAAAGAAAAGCAGAAAAGCTTACAATGGAGGAGGTGAATCAGCTTTCAGAGTGGATTCGACGAGAGTGGTGAAAATAGGAGAGCCTCCCAGGGGAACGCACTGCTGTGTGGGTTGGCCTGGAGAAAACCATCTGGTGTTGTTGAGTGTACAAAGTCCAGGAGGACAATGCAGGCCAGGGAACGAGGGTGATTCCAATGGGAGAGACAGCCAAGAGGAGAACTGAGCTGAGGCTGCATCCCTGCATGCCCATTAGGGCAGGAATGAAGGGTAGAAAGCTCCAGAGCCAAGTCACCCTGGGCAGAGTACCCAAAGGAAGCCAGATCTACTGTCACCTATAGTTGAGAGGGGGTCAACGGAGGGATCTAGCGGGTGTCTTTGAGGCCCTGCCTGGTCCTTCCCAGGTCTCAGCTCTATCTTCCCTAGCTCCTAAGGACACTAGTGATGAGCTAGATTTGGCTGTTGGGATTGTGCATCCAAGGTGAGTACATACCAACTCGAGGAAAGGTCTTCTCTTTTTTAAAAGCTAGATGAACCCATAACAAGTAAAGAGATTGAATTAGTTATCAAAAACCTTCCCCCAGAGAAAATCCCATGACCAATTTCTGAATTCTATCAAACATTTAAGGAAGAATTAAAATCGATTCTTCACAAACTCTTTTAAAAATAAAAGAGAAGGAAATACTTCCCAACTTTCTCTCTGAAGCCAGGACTATTCTGATACCAAGAGCAGGCAAAGACATCGAAAGAAAACTACAGATCAGTATTTCTCATGAACATAGACACAAAAATCCCCCCAAAAATACTAGGAAACTGAATCCAGCAACATATGAGAAAGGATGACATACCATGACCAAAAGGAATTTGTCTTAGGAATGTAAGATTGGTTTAACATCTGAGAATCAATTAATGTAATACTCCACATTAACAGAAGACAAAAACCACACAATCATCTCAATAGACACAGAAGAAGCATTTCACAAAATTTAACAGGCCTTTATAATAAAAACCTTAACAAACTAGGACTAGAAGGGAACTTCTGCAACCCGATCTATGACATCCATGAAAGACATCTATGAAAATCTTCAGTTAAATCAGACTTAACATTGAAAAAATCAATCAATCAGACTTAATGGTGAAAGACTAAATCCTTTTCCTCTAAGAATCAGGAATAGCACAAAGATGTATGTCTCAGCATTTCTATTTAACATTGTAAAGGAGGTCCTAACCAGGGAAATTAAGGAAGAAAATGGGACACAAAGTATCCAAATTGGAAAGGAAGAAGTAAAACTATTTTTGTGGATGGCATAATCTTGCATGTACAAAATCCTGGGGCACCTGGGTGGCTTAGTCAGTGAGGTGGCTAAACTTGGTTTTGGCTCAGGTCATGATCTCAGGGTACTGGGATTGAGCCCCACATCTCTGGGGCTCAGTGGAGAGTCTGCTTGAGAATTCTCTCTCCTTCTCCCTCTGCCCCTCCCCCCTCTCTTTCTTAAATAAATAAAATAAATAAATCTTTAAAGAAATTAAAAAATGAAAAGAAATGCAGCTGCACTGCTTTAAAAGAAAAGAAAACCCTAAGGAATTTACTAAAAATTATTAGAACTTATGAGTTCAGCAAGATTGTAGGATATAAGATCAATATACAAAACACAATTGTATTTCTACACACTAGCAATAAGTAAACTGAAATTGCAATTAAGAAAACACTTCCATTTATAATAGCATCAAAAAGAAGAAAATACTTATAAGTTTAACAAAATAATGTAACATTTATATTCTGAAAACTATACTACATTGTTAAAAGAAATTGAAGGCCTAAATAGATGGAAAGACATCTCATGTTCATGGGCTTAGTACTGTTAAGATGACATTGCTCTTGGGCACCTGGGTGGCTCAGTGGGTTAAGCGCCTGCCTTCGGCTTAGGTCATTGATCCTGGGGTCCTGGGATCCTGGGATCCAGCCCCACATCGGGCTCCCTGCTCAGCAGGGAGTCTGTTTGTCCCTTTCCCTCTGTCTCTCCCCCTTGCTCATTCTGTCAAATAAATAAAATCTTTTTAAAAAAGAAAGATGACATTGCTCCCTAAGTTGATCTACATGTTCAATGCAATCCCTATCAAAATCCGTGTGTATCTCAAGATCCTGGTCAGGGTGGGAGAGTAAATCCCCAGTTAAACTTGAGATTTAAACTTGTGGGTCAGTGTGGCCAAGTTTTCCAAGAAAAGAGCCAAGAAAACTTTAAACATGAAAGCCTTTCTTAAAGGGGAATGATCTGAAAAATTGTTAAGCCTGTCCTGGAAGGTGTAGCTTTGTTATATGATAAATACATCTTCCCTCATAGGAATCCCATCCACCTGTTTGAGACTATAAAGCCTTCTCTGCTCTATAGAATGGTACTGTGAGCCTGGTGCCTTCTAGGCATGGCATCTGTTTCTCCTATTTAGATTCTGGATGCCCCCAGTTAAATGAAACTCAAGTATCATGAGGAGAGCCCTGTAACAAAAGCAGGCTGGTTTTAGAGTTCACAAGATCTGGGTTAAAATTCATACATAGGCAATCTTGGCCAACTCAACTTCACTGATCCTGTTTCCTTCCTTTCATAAGAAAGGATGATTCAGTGGTACACTGGTAAACGTGTAATCAGCAGCTGTTTGCCAATTTCTGTGGTGTAAATACTCTCACCACGGCCAATTTCCAGCCACCAATGTGGTTGGGACTAGACATGCACAGTTAGCTCTCATGAGCTGGTGACAGCCACCTCCAGCAACATGTCTCAATACCCAGGTTAAGGGTTGTTGGTTAAATGTGCAACGTACAAAAAGTAATTAGTGTTGTGGTCTAGTAGACCTTCAGTAAATAGACATACCTACTGGATTACGTGCTCAGAAAGTCAGTATTTCTTTGGAGCCCCTCCAGTGGAGGGCACTGAGGGGGGTTGGCCTTCCTGAAAAAAAGTATGATTCCTGGAGCCCAGTGAGCACCTGTTGCCTAGTGAACAGGTGGTTATTTAGGGCAGCAATCTCCAACTTTATCATGTATCAGGATTTTCTGGAGGGCTTATTAAAACACAGATTGCTGTATGGCACCCACAGAGTTTCTGGTCCAGGGAGTCTGAGGTAGAGCTGAGAATTTGCATTTCTGACAAGTTTCCAGATGATGCTGATGTTCCTGGTTGGTGACCACACTTGGAGAAACCGGAGTTATGATAAAGAAGGCCAGAGAGGCTAAAGAGGAGTTCTCTCTCTCTCTCTCGGCATCTATCTCTGGCCCTTTCTCAGAGTTCAGGGCTCCGTGGTCTTCTTCATGCCATTCTCTGCTGCTATAGCAAAATTGGTTATATTTCACAAAAATGAAGCGTGTGGGCTATCTCTGAAGATGAGACAAGATAAGTCATGTGATTTCATTTGTTGCTTTTTTTAAACACTGACTGCAGATTTGCTTTGGAGGGCACTTGTAGTAATAAAGACATTGTTTTCTTTACCACAAACAGCTTTCTGCCTAGTAATGCACTAGGGACCACAGGTTGGGAGAAAGGATTGGGAGAGAATGGGTCCTGGTGAAGGGCCAGTGAAAGGCCAGATCCCCAGGCTGTGCTGACCAATATGGTAGTCACTAGCCACATGTGGCTATTTAAATTTAAAGAAAAGTAAAATTAGAAACTTGGGTCCTTAGTTACACTAGCTACACTTCAAGTGTTCAATACCCACTTGCGGCTACTGGCTATCACATTGGACCACTCAGATACAGAACCTTTCCATCATCACGGAAAGTTCTGTTGGACAGTGCTGATCTAGAGCACTGATGAAGAGAAGCATAGAAGGCTTTGATGATGAGGGAAGGAGTGATACTCTGCAGGAAGTGAGTTTCTGCCCCATCCATACCAGGCTGGCGAGACTTTAGAGAGTATTTAATTACTCTCCAAATTTTGATCCAATGTCCATAGATGCAAGGAGTCCCCAGGTTCCTGTCTCAGCCCCCAGCCCCTGCTTCCAGCCAAGTCATTTTGAAGCTAGAGGTTGAAAATCATGAATGGCAGTTGGACAGAAGGATTTGGCTGCTCTTTTTTTTTTTTTTTTTAAGATTTTGTTTATTTGATAGAGACAGAGAGAGAGGGCGCAGAAGTAGGCAGAGTGGCAGGCAGAGGGAGAGGGAGAGGGAGAAGCAGGTTCTCCGCTTTGAGCAGATGGCTCAATCCCAGGGCTCGATCCCAGGACCCTGGGATCATGACCTGAGCTGAAGGTAGCTGCTTAACCCACTGAGCCACCCATATACCCTGGATTTGGCTGTTCTTATGGTCAACTCCTTATTTACCCTACAGCTTCTTAATCTTCAAGCTAAATGTCATGGTCTTTGCTAGGAAAAGCAGGTTGGGTGCTCCCAGACTGAGGCTACCACTCTGTCCAGGAACAGCCTGCCCGTCAGCTGAGCATGGCTGGATGGTGGTGGCTCCTGGCCTCTTCTCACTGAATCACCATGGCTGAAGTACTCTGATGTCAGGACCTCCTTTCTAGGTCCCTGTCTGTGCCTCAGGATCCTGTTCGAGGTTGGAGAATGAAATCTCAGGTACGCTCCAGACTATGTGGGTCAGTGTGGCCATTTTTCTCCAAAAATGAGAGGATCCAAGAAAACCTTGAACAGTAAAGACTTAACCTGTGAGTCTTGAATGACACTTAACTACCTGGTGTAGGTGAGGTCATTTTGTTCTCATACCAATCTTCTCTCCCATCTACGTTCTAATACTTCTTACTCTGATTTTGTCTCCAAAATCCCCTGCCTTATTTTTCCCCAGAAGGTTTAGATGACTCCTGAATTTACATATACATTTCCTAGTCAGTCCCTCCAAGATCTTTCGTTTCTGATGCTCCATTGCAGCAACTTCCTCCAGAAAATTATCTCAACAAACGGGCAAGAGTCGAGTCTCCAGATTGTGGGGATATGAGGAGTTTAAATCAAAGTGTATCAAGGGAAGCCTCAGGTCTGGAGGTAAGCAGCTGGGAAGGGAATCAAGAAGGAGTCCAGACTAATTCTTCATCGTGGCCAAAGGAGCATGTACAAGAGTCAAGGTTTTAAAGTGAGGTTAGTGACACAGAGCAACGAATAATCATTCCTCAGCTGCACACGATGAATTCTGGCTTATAAATGTGATCTTATTTTGATCCCTTCTACACTCCTATGAGGTAATAAGGGCAGGTGTCACTGTCCTTATCTTACAGATAAGGAACATTGCACAGAGAGTAAGAATTCACTAAGAATTCCTCTACACCCAGAACATTAAACTAGAATTTCTGGGGATAGGGTCATCAACTTTTCAAGCTCCCCAAATCATATGCAGCCAAACCAACCAACCCGCTTGTTCAGGAAAGTGTGTCTGAAAATTTAATATGCACAGAAACCATCTGTAAGGTCTTGGTACACCAGCCTGAGATTCTGCATTTCTCGATCTCTCTCAAAAATAGAACTGGTCTGAGGACCACACTCTGAGTGTGTCTGACTCCAGAAGATTTTCTCCAGAAAAATCCAGATACTTATACAGATTTCAGGGAATTCTTTTTTTAATAAGATTTTATTTATTTATTTGTCAGAGAGAGAGAGAGAGAGAGCACAAGCAGGGGGAGCTGCAGGCAGACGGAGAAGCAGACTTCCTGCTGAGCAGGGAGCCCGACGCGGGACTTGATCCCAAGACCCTGGGATCATGACCTGAGCCGAAGGCAGACGCTTAACCGACTGAGCCACCCAGGTATCCCAGATTTCAGTGAATTCTTATGTATGTGTATGTGTTGGGAGCATGGGACATCAAGACAGATTATCAGTGTCCTATTGAATATTCTGTGTCTCGTCACGAAATAGCAAAGCCTGCTGTAGTTATACTCAGAGTCACGATAAAAAGAAAAATCCTCTTCATACATGACTTGGAAGATAATTTCTTCCTCCAGTGGTGGCCATCCCACACTCTCAAAGAGAGGGAAAAGTTGGTTAGAGGAATCTCATATTCCTGTGATGATTATGTTTTATCCAAAATGAAGGAACTCTTTCCCCTGAGGTGTCTTTTGTCTTATCGGACTGTGGTTTATTCCTGCACTTTGCAGATGATGCCTCCCCTTAGAGTCTTCTCCTAATTATGATTCCCCATCCCTGTGACACTGATCAACGACAGCCAATGTTCTCTTCTTACCAAAGATTTGATCAATCACAGATGTGCCAGTACATACTTAAGTCATTCCTATTTGAAAGGTGAGGAGTGTGTTAGAATCGTAGTATTTTAATGCTGGTATTAGAACAACTCCTAAATCCATGGTTCTCGCTTGTCTGCACAAGGAAGGACGTAGAACACTGACATGCATGTTGTTTTCTTGCACTGTTGACCCAAATGAAATGTTCATGAACCTCATTTTTAAGCATATTGGATTTGTCGTTTCTGCCAATATGATGACATTAAGATCTCCCAGGAAAATTCATGTACATTTTAGAGTAAGAAAGTCCTTTGTGTGTAAAAATACTAAAGCTAAATTATGGCATTCTTTCTAACATAAAAGCATTTTTTTAGAGGACTGTGGATGAAATTGTATAAAACACCTTTGATATGTTTAAGGGCTTGGTTTGCTAGGTTTGTATTTAGTGCTCATTTTGAAACAGGGCAGATTTCAAGAACATAACTTCAAATTACGTAAGTTTCCATCAGATAGCCAGGTCTAGTGTTTCTGGAGCAGAGTTTGATTTTTATGACAAAAGAAGAGAATGTTATTGTTGGCCTTTTAAGGTAAGCAGACTCCTTCTATGGCTGGGGGCTCTGACTCAGGCAGCTGGAAAATACATGTATTAGCATAAGAGATTATATAACCAGTATAATGATCAGAATGCGCTGCATTATGCGCCTATGTCTTCATGGCCAACGAATTAGAACCGTTGGCACAGAATCCTAAACCTGTGGTTTCGAGGACAATAGGTATTGAAAGTAAAATTGCAGTAACTACTGGAAGGAGCTAAAAAGAACAGTACATTATTACAAAAAACAAAATGTTTTTGGGGGGATGTGTACAAAACTAGGTAAAAATAATGGGTAGACAGACATGGAAAGCACTGTGGAAATGCATTGAAAACAAGCACGTCAGCTGGTCAGCAACATCCAAGTGCATATCCACTTCGTTGATAGTCTTGGTGCTTTTCAAACATCGTGATGATTCCAACTATGCTAACATTTGGAATATAATTCAAGACCTGCGCCAACAAGTCATTTTATTTAAAATGTTTGTGCTGAGTTTTGGGGATATCAATGTAAGTTTCTCCTATATATAAATAAATGTTGGTTGAAAATGTTGAGAGATCCATTTTATGATGTTTGGGTATTGTTTTAGATTTCTGTCCCTGCTACAACCAATTATTGCAAGTTTAATGGCTTGCAATAACACACACTTGTCATCGTACAGTTCAACAGTTAGAAGTGGATCCATGTTACTGGCTGGAAATCAAGGTGTCAAGAGAGTTGTGCTTTCTGGAGGCTCTAGGGGAGAATGGTACCTTCCCTCTTCCAGCTTCTAGAAGCTAGCCACATTCCGTGGCTCATACCCTCTTGCCTCTTCTTCTGCCTTTAAAGCCAGCACAGCAGGGATATCTTTCTCACCTGCATCTCACACCTCCTCCCAGACTCTCCTTTTCTATCTCCCTCTTCCACGCTTGTGATTACACTGGGCCTACCTGGATAACCTCCCTATTAAGGCAGCTGATTAGCAACCTTAATTCCATTTGTGATCTTAATTTCCATTTGTCACATACAGCAACATATTCACAGGCTCTAGGGAAGACGACATGGATGGACATCTTTGATATCCCATTATTCTTCCTTCTACAGGTATTAGAAACCAAAGTCCTGTATTTCAGGAAAATGTTACATGAGATTATCTGCTGGGTATCCCTATACATAGTTTCATTGTTTTTCTTTAAACTCAGATGCTTTTATAAAGTAAAAAAATGGATCCTGAAACTCACTTTAACAATTGCGTAACTATAGTTGGCTATTAAGCAGGGACTAGGACCTCGAAAGCAGTTTTCCCTGCTCCTGTGATATCTACCTGTGATCTGTATCTGTACCATTTGCCAGGGCTGCGTTAACTAAGGACCACAGACTGGGCGGCTTAAACACAAATTAATTTTCTTATAATTCAGGAGGCTAGAAGTTTGAGATCAAGGTTCTGCAGGGCTGATTTCTTCCGAGGCCTCCTCCCTTGGCTTGGAGATGGCTGTCTTCTCCCTGGGTCTTCATATGCTCTTTCCTCTGTGTGTCTGTCCTCATCTCCTCTTCTTATAAGGATACCAGTCATATCGGGTTAGGGCCCACCCCAAAGACCTCATTTAACCTTAAGTACTCTAAAAACCCTGTCTCCAAATACAGTCACATTCTGAGGTCCTGGGGGGTTAGGACATCAACATATGAATTTGAGGGGGGGGGACACAATTCAGTCTCTAACAATATCTAACAGATTTAATAATTAACCTGCAAAAGACTTTACGTTACTAGAGAACCACTCGTAAAAATAAATGGGGGAGGGGATACAACTTGTACACAGATACTCACTGACAGTTACTCTCAGGTAGAATTTTTTTTTTCTAAAAAAATGGTGATTTATTTTGCTTTAACATACAATGGTAAATACGGTGGGATCATCAAGTTTTCCAACAATTTTGCTGGGCTTACTTTACACAATTACCATACTAACGTAAGCTCATTAGTTCTTCCATTTCAATGCAGGAAAGGATCCAATTGATGCCTACTAGCAGCTTGGCTAAGAATGGACATTAAAATCAGACAATACACCGTAAATATAAAGTACTTTCCTCCAAATGTGTATAAAAGTTTTGAAACAAAAATCACTGCCTGCTCCACAGGACAGACAGTGTGGATTTTAAAAATGCTCCAGACCAGGAATAACATAACCCTGTGTAACAATACTTATAATACAGCTTAACAATATTTTATCAAAGACTTGTGCACTTGAGAATGAAAAAAAAAAAATCTGAAGAAAAACAGTAGCCAAGGAACTGCACAACCAAAAAATGAAAATTATATAAAATATTTCCACCACTATTTAAATGCCGAATTTAATCAAGCAATAGTAGAAACAAAACAAAACAAAAACATCATAATACAACCTTCTGTTTAAAATAACAGCACTGTTCCGCCTCTTTTCCACTGAATTTTACATATGAACAGACTATATATACTGGTTTTTCAGAGAAACGTCCATTTGGTCTGTCACACCAGTCAGGCTCACGCTGGATCCTCTCATCCTCTTCCCGAGGACGCACAACTCCGCGATGTTTCCGTATTTCCGACATTCCAGGTTCGGTGCAATGTCTCAAGTATAATACATCTCTCTCTTCCCCTTTACACAGTGCAGAGTATATGGGCTTCGGTTATGTAGATTCTCTTTTACTCCAGGTCACTGTCTTTTTCTAAATTCAAGGCGGTATTCAACGGAGTGCAGTAGTTGGGTTTGTCAGAAGGTATGTAGCCAGGCAGACATAGGCACTTGTAGGAGCCTTCGGTGTTGATGCACTTGGCATTCTTGCAGAGAGACATCCGGTTGTTCAACTCATCACATTCGTTTACATCTGCAATAAGCCAAACCACGCAGGTAAACAAGCTCTCCTATGACTCCGAGAGGAAATGTAACCTACAGCTTACCTGAGGCATCGAGGCATCCGGCCGGGACACAGTCTGGCGGTTCTCTGCTTTCCCCCCAGTAAACGGGATAGTCTTTCTCACTACTGTCTGTTGCAATCACACGCAAGATAAATACAACTTTCTAGGTCCGAGAGGTTCTAGAATTTTCTTCCCTGTTATTTAAAGCAACATGAACATTTGGCCGGCTTGACATTTTATAGTCAAAACTCAAAAAAGCTGGGAGAACTTTCCTACTTCTAAATTCCCTTCTGCAGGTACAGAAAAACCGTTCAGGTTTGTCAACAGGAATACACCAAAGAAAGAACCAAACAAGTGAGCGGAGAGCCCTCGAGGCAGCCTCTGGAAAGGCTCGAGTTACCTTCTTAGGTTTCTTTCCACAGAAAAGAAATGTACTCGCAACACCTGTAATAACCCAGGTTTACCTCTTTTCCAGACCCACCGCCGACGGAGACAAACAAGACTGAAGTAGGGAAGGGGGTTGCTGCCGGAGGGAGTAGAAGAGCCACAGAAATAGGAAAAAAACCGTAATTCAAGGGCCAGGCTCTAGAAGGTGGCATGGATCACATGAGGAAGAACAAATGCATGCTTACCGGTCTTTTAAAAATAGAAGGGATGGTCATGCGAGAGACAGAGAGGGAGAGGGAGTTTTAGGAGGAACGTTCTCCAGCATGATTACCACCGGAGTTATATTTTTTTCAGACATTTACACTCCTTATGCTGGTGTCAGGTATTGGGGGAAAACATTACTTGCTGCAGAGTCAAAAGCTGAATTTAGAAGAGTCAAACTAATTACCTGGAACATTCTGTCCTTTCTTCCCGACGTACAACTATATGAGTTCTTAAATGAGCTATCCGTGTTATTTTTTAAAATTGTGGTAAAATATACAAGACATAAAATCGGCCATTTTAGCCACTTTTAAGTGGATCGTTCAGTGGCATGAAGTACATTCACACTGTTGTGCAACCATCACCACCGTCCATCTCCAGAACTTCTCTCCTCTTCCCAAACCGATACTGCAGATCTATCTTAAGTGTCCTCGACTATATGAGATCTGGCCACGGGGGATGTGAGGGCGAGAATAATCTGCCATAGGACACACGTCATCCTTACCAACACAGGTCATCTTGGCCATGTCCAAGTGATACCCATCGAAGCAGTCACAGGTGTAACCCTCCTGCACCCTCACGCAACGGCCATTCTCACACCCATTGAGGATGCCACATTCCTCAGCCTGCAACTCCTCAAAGCTATTTAAAAAACCTGGAAAGGAGAAGACAGGAGCCAGGTTAGAAAGTTGCAGCCTCTGCGGCGCCTGGGGGGCTCAGTCAGCTGGGTGGTCAGCTCTTGATTTTGGCTCATGTCACGATCTGGGGGTCGTGGAATCAAGCTCCACGTCGGGTCCTGCGCTCAGCAGGGTGTCTGCTGGAAGATTCTCTCCCTCTCTCTCCCTCTGCCCCTCCCCTCTGCTTGCACTCTCTCTCAAATAAAATAAATCTTAAAAAAAAAAGAAATTTGCAGGCTCTTACACCATCTTTTAAAACTATATAATTATTAAGGTTATGGTTCATCATATATACATATTTCAGACGCCTATTTCAGACGCCTTCAAGTTAGCAGTAAAATTTCAGGCTGGATAGATCTGTACACAACATTAAGCACGAGATATTAAAAACTTTCTCTATATTGTGCACGAGCAGCCCCACATCTTGAATTCCGATATTCTATATTAAAATCACAAAAAATGCTAACGTATGGTTTTTATCTAAAATCCCAAATTTCCTGAGTTCTCAGTAGGGCAAGTGGCAGCACAACTTTCAGGACGGAACCACTGGAAGTCACTATCACAGTGTGGCAGACATCTGCTGGGAAGATCCATGGGGATTTCAGGCGGTGGTTTTTCACTTGGAGTTCCCCAAAGAGCAGTGAAAAGCCAGGCTGGTCTTGCCCTGTAAAGTCGGTTTGTTTGCTCTAGCTTTGGAATGAGCCTTACAAAAGGGCTCTCAGGAGATCAAAGGATAAAGACAGTAAAAGGGACTCGAAACATCCTGATAAATGAGAAAAGTACATCATACTTGTGCTTAGAAAGCCAAAAATCTTTTTCTTCGGGAAACAAAGAAGTCCTTGTTTGGCTCTTTTTATAGCTTAGATATCTTTAAACTGATTTAGGGCTAGGGTTTATGAATGTAAAAAGAGATCAAACAGGCATCAAGAGTGTTTAGCTCTCTTTCTAGAGAGAAAAGTTGTAAATATAAATCCACGGTGACACAGACACACTGTTGATGTGGGCTCACCCCCCATCCCCCACTTCTGAACCTCATCACGTATCAGCTTTAAAAAAAAAAAAAAAAATTCAAAATATGGCCATAACTCTCTATCTGGCCCTCTGAAGTAATTCTCCAGTGGAACTGCAGGGGGCAGCAAAATATTACTGCTTATGCAGGGCTGCAAGGTGTAACTCAAGTGATTTTAAAAAATTAACACATCCATGACAGGCCCTTTTAAAAATTTTGAAAGGGAAAAAAAAAAAAAAAGAAAGGCCATCAAGACTATGTCATTAGGGCCCCCAATCCAGTTTGAGAAATACTTAAGAAAATGAAGTCTTAATCTATGAAAATATTTTCAAATTCCAGGTACTATGGCAAAATCATTTTGACTTTATAACTACTAAAAATTTCTATTATTACAGAATTTAAACGTGGAATTAAATTTTGAAAACTCCTACACATATACACATCAAGTAGACGTCCGAAAATACTTCTACAGGAGTCAGCAAAGTACAGCTCCCACTGCAAATGTGGCTGGCTCCCTACTTTTGTAAATAAAGTTTTATTGAAACACAGCTATACTCATGCACTGACATGCTGTCTGTGGCCGCTTTCGTGATATCCTAGCTGGGCTGAGTAGGCCTGCAGAGCCTTTTGCAGACCTGCAAAGTCTAAAAACTTTACTCTCTAGGCCTTTATAAGAAAAAAACTGATTTCTGCTCTAGGAGTTTCTACTTTTATAAAATAGTGCCTTAACTAAAGGTACCCCCAGCTCTCAGTTCAATTTTCTTAAATAAGCAGAAGTCGGGAGATAAGAAACCTCAGCCCTCCCTCTGTGTTACTATCTACCCAATATGATCATTTCTTTAGCAGGGCCAGAAAGTCCTTGCTCCTGGTCTGGGAAGGAGGAACTATTTCTCGTAACCTGTAGTAAGTTTAAAGGCCACTGACGTAGTCAAAGCTCAAGGTCTAAGATTTGCATCTCAGCTTCCTATGTTGCTAAAAAGGAAACTGATGTGACACCAACATGTTTATTTCTTAACATTTGTAGTGAATTAAAAAAAGAGTTTTAAAGCAACGTCAGCACTAAAAAAAAAAAAAAA
Source organism: Phoca vitulina (assembly GCF_004348235.1). Classification (NCBI taxonomy): domain Eukaryota; kingdom Metazoa; phylum Chordata; class Mammalia; order Carnivora; family Phocidae; genus Phoca; species Phoca vitulina. The sequence goes on along the minus strand of NW_022589715.1, from coordinate 1,359,911 downwards.
AAAAAAAAGGTACACAAGCCAGAACATTTCAGCAGGAAGGTTCCTGGAATCTGGACTCTGTCTAAGGTGACAGGGACGGTACGCAGGAGCTGCACGACGTGCCACAGCTGAGTATAGCCGTAACCTGTTATTTTGGATTTATGGGGCAGGCCAGCTGGGCTTCCTTTCAACCTTAAGATCTCTTCTCCCTTTTCATTTTTTTAAAGGTTAATGTCCATTGACCTGTCACATATTCATAGGTAAGTGTAGAAATTGTAAGTGCACAGTCTTACACCTGTCAGTGTATTAAGACACGTTTCATGAAGTAGTGCATCGTTGTATGCTGTGGATTAAAAGCAATAATCGAAGGTATTAGAAGTTAGGAGAGTGGTTATCCTTGGGGCGGGGGGGGGGGGGGCCCTGGCTGGGAAAGGGCTTCAGGGGGTCTTCTGGACGCTGCTAATGTTCTACACTTGGGTGAGGGTTACACAGGTGTGTGTTAATCAACTTGGCTAGATTGATACAATGCTGTTTTCATGTAGATTTTGAAGCGCTCTTAATTCTGCTGAATGATCAATTTATGCATCCATCAAAAAACCAAAGGTAGGCAAGGAAAAGAACGAGAAGGGAAGGGAACGAAGGAAACACTCTTTGACTCAGAATTGAAGTCGCTCCAAATGTAGCCGCAAAGCTTGGGTTGCTCCTCAGGAACCAGGTCATGGCTAGCGTGCTTTGTTCACAGGTAACAGGGCCCAAAGAAAGAAGAGGTTTTATTGTAGTCTGTAATTCAGCAGTGTCTCCAAAGTCCTAACTCTAACTCCCCGGTCTGCAGGAATTCCCTGCCTTGAAAATCTGGTGTGGCTTTGCCCACTGCAAGGAGGGACCCTCTGGAAGATGAAGACGAGGCAGCCAGAATCCGCATTTCCCTATTCCCATTCTAGAAGTGAGGCAACCTATTCTTTACCAAGACTGCATTTGGAATCTGAGAAGCTGTGGCTTCCCCCAGAGAAACCTTTAGCTTGCATGGCTTCCTTATCCAAGACACTCCCGTTAACCGTCAGACATTGTTTTTTCTAAATGGGATCAGGGTTCACAGAGGCACACTCCACCTTCCACAGAAAAACCCTGCCCGCAAGTCCCGGAGAAGCCGGCATGCGTCATTCCTTACTTAGTAAGGTCCGCCACGAGTGGATTCTAACAATTTCTGACCAGAAGCGCAAATTTTTTGACCTCCCATTCTGAAATATCTGTAAAGATCAACTTGGCACAGTTAACATGTCATTTGCTTGCGTGAAAAACGATGGCAATTATAACCAGGCTTTCAAGAAAACACTGCCCCTTATATTAGACCACAATGCAATGAGTAAAAAATGGTTTTGTTATGGATATTAGATCTTTTTTTTTTTACTTTAAAGAAAGTAAACATAACAGCATCCCCACCAGCATGCCAATAACTTGATCCAGTATCTCCCAAACTCAAGCATGCATAAGGCTTACGCAGAGGGCGGGTGAAACTACCGGGTCTCACCTCAGTTTCCCATTCAGCAGGTCTCGAGTGGGGCCCAAAAGCTTACATTTCTGACAAATTCCCAGGGCTACCTTCTGAGAATCACTGAGTAACCTTTAACCATAATTTAGCTTCAACCTAACTGAAAAGTTTTGCTTACGGTCCTGAATAAAGTAGGGATCGGCTTCTGGAGCATACTGTTCGCTGAAGTCGACCAAGGCATCCCGTCCATATGGGCGCCGGCGTCCCGTGACGGGGATGTTACACAGCTGGGCATAGTCGTCTGAGAAGGAAATGACAAGCAGTGTGAGACGTCATGGCTGTCTGCCGGCACCCGGACACACCCCCTCCCAGCTCCGAGCGCCGGGCACTGGCCGGGGCCCTGTCCACCACACGCCCTGTCTCCCACATGTGTGCACGACCGATGCCAGACTCGTCTCCGTCCTCTTTACAGGAGCTGCATTCACCCCCACACAGTGAAATGCTGGATAGCATAGCTAAGATTCTACACTTGGTCTACAAGACCAAACACAGCAGCTGAACATTTGGCAGAACGCGTTCCAGGAGAGTAAGGAACGGCAAAGTGAGCCAGCGTTCAGAGGGCTGTAGGCGTTCTGGAAGAATGACTTTGTCTGCAACCACCAGGTGTTATCGCTGTAAAGGCAGAGTCACATTCTTACAGACAGGTACGTTTTTCACTCAGAAGAGACAGACCAGATGTACCTCGGGTGATCCCAAAATGACACAACCAAGCAACGATGCCAGTATTAGAACTATTCTAGTTCTACCCTCAAGGCCTGGTCGGGATGAACACGGCATTACAGTAACGACGAGGATGATCGTAATAGTGCAGTAACAGCAGGACTTAGAGGAGCACTAACAGTCGTATGATGCTTCCTCTCTACCAGGTACCGTTCTAAGCACTTACTACACATTAAGGCACTAAAATGCTTGCACCACCCTATGAAGAGACACAATTATCACCTCCATTTTATTGATGAAGAAGCAGAAACAGTGGTTAAGTGGCAGCTGGTGTGAGGTGTTGGCAAATGTGAACTCAGTAATGAAGGTCCAGTGTGCACACTGAACATTCTGCCTCCCCTACCTGTCTCAGCTCCTTTGAAATCCTTGCCTTTACCTCTTCCACACCGCAGACAGATTCTTCTGCAGTTACCACTTTCCAGAGGCCATATTCCTAGTCTAAGTTGGGTCAGCCCCACGGCCACCTTCTTCTAAACTCTCCTGTCGTCTCCTCACAGGACCCAGCCAGCGCTTGGGATCTCGGTAGTCCTAGGCTCTTGCTTGAGTTTCGGGGCAAGGTCTAGAGAAGAAAGCTTTAGACGGGGTAGCTTTGTGTTCTGAATACATGTTGCATGGAAATATACTGCCCAAGGATTTATCTAACAGATGGCAAAAATCCTGGGGCTCCCCAGACTTCAGCAGCTCTGCCAGAACTGGGGATTCCAGTCCGGAGGCCCCAGGACTGGATGGACACCCTCAGGACAGTCACACAAGGCCGACAGCCACACTTGCCTGGAGCGCAGATCGGGGGGAGTTTTCCTCTCTTCTGTTTCCTCCTGTGACGTATGAAACTAAAGAAATGCACTAGGGCAATAGTGTGAGCTCTGAACTCTCAGGCTTGCTTTCACCCCCCACGCCCACTTAAAGGAGGCAAAGGTGCGTGTGTGCGTGTGCACGAACACACATGCACGCACATACACTCACACAATTGTCTCCTGGAGTTGCACAGAGGAAGCCTAAGGCCAGAAAAGACCCTGGACAAGTAGGATTATGGTTGCCCCTTCCTCAAATTCTCCTGGTGTGGTAGCATTCCAGGAATAGCATACGGACCCCAGATACCCCAACACTTCTGCACGACACCATTTCAGAAGAAATACTAATTTCATTAAGGAAATAGATGAACCTGGAAAAAGATCCTCGACTCCCCCCACACCCCCAAATCCCTATACAACTGAAAGCAGAGAGAATACAAATGGTTGTCAGACCGGCTTCAAGTTTGAAAAAGAATTAAGGATTTCCCTGTGAGAGCAAGATTGCCGAAATGTTTACAAGTTTCAAGAGCTGAGCTCATTTTCTCTCCTTACTTTATGCTATATGTTCATTGTACATCTGAAAGAGAGACTGTTCGGTATTTTATATCCAAGCAACGGCTGTGATCCAGATATTAAAAATAAACTCATGCTCTTATTTTGTAAGACTAAATCCAGAGGTGGCTGAGCATGGTCCTATCTGACATCTGCCTGCCAGGAGGCCTCGCTGAGACTCTTGAGGGTCCCGAGCTGTCCAATGACATAGGGCCGTCCGGGGCTGCCTGGCCCGTAGGCCTGGGTCTTCCCTAGACCAGCGTTCCTCCACCGTGAAATGAGCTGGTGCCTCCCCTCCAAGCTCTCATCATCTAACACTGCAAAAGGAGGGGCCCACATGGGAGCCTGAAGAGGAGGAAGAGCTTTCTGGAACAAACGGCACCTGACCTGAAATTAAGAAGACGAGTACGATTTACATTTACAAAATGTACTTGGGATTTATTTTAAAGAGCTTGCCCAAAGGCATCAAGAAAGCAAGCTGGAATCTGTGTTTGGGGACTACCAAGCGGTTCCTAAGGCAGGCTTGTAACTGGACCCAGGCTGGTAAAGGGGAGCAGAGGAGAGGATGGAGGGGGGGTGGTGGGACCCACCAAATCCTCTTTCCCTGCCCTTTCTTCCTCAGCTATGAATTTTGGGGATTCTAGAACTTACTGTCCTTTGCTGCTTTACTTTCTCTTGCACATTAAACATTCCAAATCTCAAAACAGTCTTGGTCAGTTAATCCGAACAGGATTTCTGCATTAAACATACACTCTTTCGTATTTGAGATGTGCTACATTCCCATCATCACCAGGATGTGCGTTTTGGGTTATTTTCTGGGAGCATGGACGGGCCTACCCTAATCCATCCATGCTGCCCCTCCCATAGTGCACATCTACTCTCATTCTTGGCCAGGGTCAAGGGTGAAGTGAGCGTCGGGGAAGAGGAGGAACACGGGCTCTGCCAGAGGCAGAAGCTGGGGCTCAAGTCCTCGTTGGTCCACTTACTTTCCAGTTTAGCAATTTGGGGCAGGCCTCAGTTTCCATATCTGTCACATGGGGGTAACAATTCTCATTTGTCTACCTCTGTGTTACTGATGTATGAAAATGGGATAGCCTTATAGAACTGTTCATAAATTTTGAATCACCAAGAAAATGGAGGTTCCAATTTATCTCAGAGGTAAAAATCGCTAAGTCCCTACTGAACATGTGCAAGTAAAGAAGGATTTTCAAAGACAGTAAAAGAACAAGTTTCAGTGTTAGCATAAGGTAAAAGAAGTGTGTAGCAAATTAAGAGCAATAAAGCACACTCTAGATGTTTTTAAATATTCTTTCAAGATGATTTGGAATTTTTAAACACATGGAGGGAAACTCCTGCTCAGTTAACACAGAAAGATGTCTTCATGGACCTCATGTCAAACAACAAGGGACCAAATCATTTACTGCCTTGACACACTGAATTACTTGGTCCGGCAGTGAGAGCACTAACACCAGATCAACAGCACTCAAAGAAGAAGGGAGACTGACATTCAACAACTCTTAGTATATGCCTGAATCCTTTCGAGAGGTCTCGAGTAGACGGGCTTCTCATCCCCTTCCAGGGGAGCAAGTGGAGTATCACAGAATTTTCTGAGTCTTCAGCAAGGCATCCTCTTCAGGAACTGGGCACAGGCACATTTCTAGCACCTACTGTGCGCCCCAAGCCACAACCAGAGCCCATTCTAGCTAGGAGGTGCGTGGCCTTGGTTATCCCTAGGGCTGGAACCTGGCTACACTCCAGCTTGGGGACACAGTGAACCGTGGTGGGCGGAGGGGACAGAACCAGGAAAAGCAGATCCCTGAACTATTTCCACGACTTCCCATGAGAGCACATGGGACTCTCTCAGCTCTCCATTTCACCTAGCTCAACGCGTGGGGATGAACACATGCTGTCCCTTCTCTAAAACACCCTTCACTTAAACACATCAACAACGATTAATTGCCTCGTTGCCTGGGCATCGACGCAAAGGAACAGTTTTGCTCAGCAAAGCTTATACTTTATGAGGCAAATACCATTTCTGAGCCACCATACAATGTGTTCATCCAGGATCTAGCCCAATACAAATGTGAAATGAACAGGAACTGGAAATATTCACACCTCAAAGCCTCCCCCCACCTCAATGCATTCTCCACCTCCCCAAGGACAAATGCTAAGCTCTTGATCAAAGCTATGAAAGACACACATGGGATGGTGTGGGACACCGTCAACGACGTGGTCTAAACAAGATCCAGGCCATTGATCATACTCCTTTCCCTGGCATGGCAGATTCCTATGACAGATGGTGCTGCTTTGATTTTAATTTTAAATTGAAAAAAAAAAAAAAAAAGTTTAAAAATTACCCCCTGGAGCCGCTGGGTCTGGGGCTTCTGCTGTCAGCAGCAATGGGAAGCACATTACTATATCCTGGCAGGAAATCTCCCTTCCTGATGACAGACCCATCTGCGGGGCTGGTCTGGACAGTCACATGTCACAGTGCGACTCTGACATGTGAGGAGACGGGGAGGTGAAGTTTTAGTCCTGAGACAGATTAAAGTCAGCTGCTTTGAGAAATGAAGAAGAGGCTGCATTTCATCGTCCACACAATCACAGCTAAAAACTCGGGGCTCTGAAGTTTGAAGGGCATTATTTTCAAATAGAGAAGAACCAAGGACCGATTCTTCCGCATTAAGTAAAACGGGTCACATTTTGCTCAAATTGCTAGACCGGGTGTTTTTCTCAGAGCCTTCCATACATATCGCTGATCGACGGTGGTGTTTGGAAAACACAGATGCACGAGCAGGAAATGAAGGAAGAGGACAGGGAGAATGAAGTGAGTATTTCCCCCGGTGCATGCCTGAGCCAGCAATATCAACAGGCATCTGTGATGGCAATTAGCAAAAGCTCTGAGATCAGAAACACAGTCACCACTGAGTGAAAATGCCATCCGGCACCGATGATAAAGGACCGTGAGCGAGCATACCCGCCCCGCCACACCCTGTGTGGGGTGGGTCTCTCTCTACTTACGCTCTGCTCAGAAAAAAACTTTTTCCCGCAGAGCCTGGGGAAGAGGCTGTAACCCTGCTTCCCGGATATTAAAACTTGCTGAGCTGTGAGAGAAAATAGGGTATACTAAAAAGAAAAAGGACCCGGAGTCAAAGGTCTTGGGTCCTAGTGCTGCTTCGCCACTTTCTAGTTCCTTGGACTGGACCCATTTTTTTGAGCTTCATCTACTCAACAGGATTAGGGTACCTGCCTTTGCGCTATTAAAGGCAAGTCATTGTTTCATTCCGTGACTGACTTATTCTCACTCATTCCACCAGACACAGAGAATAATTATGGGCAGGGTGGGATCTGGAAGAGAGGAAGGTCATAATGATGCTGCGAACACAGGTGCATACACGGTGACATGTGCAACAGTTGATTGGGACCACAGAAAAGGTCAGGATGACAGCCAGCCAGGAAGAGCTGGGGGAAGACTCACCTTAGAGGTGAGCATCTATAGGACGGAGGCCAACTCGGTGAAGAGGAGAAGGAAGGTAACTCAGAGTCACAGGCATACGTAATGGTAAGAAAGCTTTAGCGAAACAAAAAAAGTACCGTGTAAACAGTGGCTACTCTAGATCCCTTTTTTTAGGAACAGTGGACAAAAAGGAAAGTGAGCTCACATGGACTATTAAGTTCCCACGCATCAGGTGCTGTGGGCTTTTGCGTACATTTTTCATTTAAATCTCAGAACACCCTATGAAACCATCACAATTAACTCCTTTTGTTTCTGGTATCGTATAACTTGTCCTAGTTTAGTTGAGAGATTCAAATCGAAAGTGGTCTATCTGCAAAACCAGGTTCTCTTCCGCAGCTGCCCTTCGGAAACCCTGCAAAGAAAATTAATCAATACACTCCCTGGACGGTAAGCCCCAGGTAAGTATGTAGTTCAGCAATAGCATTTGTGACTAAATTCCAGGGAGAGTAATAACCATGAATGCTGATGAGCTCAGCCCCACCAGGGTCAGCTCTATCATTAGCAGGATTTATGTTTATTGAATTTGCTCAATTTATTAGGTGAAAGAGATCAAATTGCTTAATGTTCAATTAAATTGTACTTGTCGAGGACAGGGAGGTAATGAAGTCTAAAGTTTTGGCAGGGTTTATGTTCTGCGGGACTCCTGTAAATGTTAATGCTCTAAGGAAACTCATGGCCACAGACCAACTGGGCTCCCCCACCCCAGCCGTCACCTAATGCTGCCCTTCCAAGTTCAGTCACTCCCTGCGTTTCCAACAGATTGCTGTTTATTTAGCCAGACTCTCCTGGAGAGACAGATTTGTTGGGTATGAATGCCAAAAAGTGGAGGCTCCCTCTGCTTTCTTAAAACCTGGATCCAAAATGTATACACTTGTAATGGTATTAAATCATGCCACACACGAAAACCCTAAAATAATGATTGATCACTTATGAATTTCTTAAGGATGGCATGAAGAGTTTTCCCCATTTCTAAATATCCAGGGCTTTGGAAATACAGCATTCAAGTCTTACATTCAGGCAATCGCAGGGGAAATGGGAATGAGGTAACCTCTAATGTTTGATAAGAGAAGACCGAACAGTACAATAAACAGGCAAACAAGAGGAAAGTTCAACATGTTCGTTTTCTCAACTGATCTGCTTCATATTTTCTAAATGTAAGACACCAACGCCATTTTTCTTCTTTCCTGCTCTTTAAATATCACTCTGAAGTGACAATCCAAGAAGTCAACAAAGAGCAAAAATCACTAAGTATTATGTATCAGGCATACACTGGTTTCTCTCTTTTTGCATTAACCAAGTAAGAATTACTTTAAAATAGGAGCTAAGTGTGTGCGTAAGAATAAGGGGGAGGCTGTACAACACGGTGGATGTACTAAATGCCACTGAACTGTTCACTTGAAAATGCATTTTATGGGATGCCTGGGTGGCTCAGTCGGCTAAGCGTCCAACTCTCCATATCAGCTCAGGTCTTGATCTCAGGGTCGTGAGTTCAAGCCCCATGTTGGGCCCCACACTGGGTGTGGAGTCTACTTAAAACAAAAAGGAAACTGCAAATGCTTAATTTTATGTTATATGAATTTCACCTCAAAAAAAAGTCAAGATAAACAAAAATAACACAGGAGAACATTTTTTTTATATATTGTCTGGAGTTCATCTAACCTTTCTATTTTTAACTGGTAAAATGAGGAAACTAGTTGATCTCTGAGGTCCTTTCTAGTTTACGTGTTCTATGATCCTGAATAGAAAATTTTTACTATTAGGCTGCAGAATCTAGGGAAGACAATTTGTCATGGAAATTTGTGGTCGTGATAGGAGGTAATCACCACTAGATGCCGCTATTGCGTTCAGCCGAACTCAACCTGGATATTTTCAGAATGATGGACAATCATGGAATTTAACAAACTGTAAGCAGTCAGTGTAACCTGTAAGGTTAGTCTCTCATTCACTTCTCTGCTGAGGAAACGGAGGTCCAGAAAAATTTAATGATATTCCAAAGACCAAGTGAGGATAAATTCTTAAAATATAGTATTTTCTTTTACTAAAAACAAATTAAAATATAAGGGTAAAGGTAATTGGGTTTCAAAGTATATTATTTTACCTTGCTCATTTAAGTTTTGAAGCAAAGAAAGTTATATTAGTATTTGTTCAAAACTAGCTTGAGGGGCACCTGGGTGGCTCAGTCGGTTAAGCATCTGCCTTTGGCTCTGGTCGTGATCCCAGGGTCCTGGGATCGAGCCCCGCATCGGGCTCCCTGCTCGGCGGGAAGCCTGCTTCTCCCTTTCCCTCTCCCCCTGCTTGCGCTGTCCTGTTCTCTGTCTCTCTCTCTGTCAAATAAATAAATAAAATCTTTTAAAAAACTAGCTTAATATTCTGAAGTAGAGATCTCAAGGTTATGAGAAAGATATACTGCTAAATCTGTTATTATTTGAAGAGCAAGTTCTAGGTAATTTATATAATATTAAAATAACACTAAACATAATATTATTATTCCATTCACTTATTACAAAGCAAAACTGAGTTTTCAGATCCAACTCAGTTTTATGATTTTTCTCTATATTGCTATTTATCTTAATCTGAAATGACTCTCTTTTCCCTTCCCCCCTGGATCTATTCAGAATCAGATATAGTCTTAGTAGCTCTTCCTCCTGGCAGTGATTTCTTCAGCTACACTTTGTAGGTGCTCACAGATGACCACGGGAATGGTATCTTCTAGGGTTGAGCAGTGCACAACCAGCACAACTGTTCACAACAGCTCTGCTTGCCACTGAGACTTGAATCTCAGAAGGAAGCATAAAGAAGGCATGCTGTGTCCTAAGCTCCCCAGTGAGCTAATCTTTTGAAATCCGCTTCTTTCTTAAGATACTGGCTACTGAAACGAAGCAAAAACATTGCCCTCTCTAGTTTCTACTCCTTGCAGATCTGTGTCAGCACAAAGACAAGAATGTGATCGCTTTCTAAGCACTTTCTAGATACTTTTCTCCCAAACATCACAGGCACAATCAGTGTGTTGCATGAAGGGAGACCAGATAAACTTCCCCTGGCCTCCGTTCTGCCAGACTTGCCCATTCCAGCCAGGAGGTCAGCATTTAAAGGCACAGGTGGCCAGAGCTTTGTTCTAACCACAGCTGTCTCCTAAAGTTAATTAAGAAAAGGTCAGAATAAGCACAATATTATATGAATGCAAAACCTCAAACGTAAGATGCGGCTTTCAATAATTATGTGCTGTGGTTTTGTCACAGCCCCATTCATCACAGTTCATTCTCCTCAGAGGACATTTCAACTCATCTTATCACTGAAGAGGAAAAAAAAAAAATCATCACAGCAGCAAAGTGTATTTAAAATATGTGAAAGTAAAATTTCCATGAAGAGCAAATCACCTAATAAAAAATAACCCTGAAAAAGGTGTTTCTAGAAACTGAGCACCTATTTGTAATCTCTGACTTCAAGGGAGAAAGTTTAAACTGTTAAACATTGTATTTTGGAGATAAATTAAAAGCTTGTTCATTCAAAGTAAAAGTGTTGCTTTTTGTCATCAGATCGCTCATTTTACGTGTATGTCTTAATTGTTCTGCTTTGGCTCTAAATGAGAAAGATTCTAACAGGACATCAGTGCGATCATAATCACAATCAAATTTACTCTCTGTTCAGAATATTTTATATAAGCATGGGGCCAAATACCTTCTTAGCCTTCAAGGCAGCACAGATTTTAAGAAAATAAGCACTGAATACAATGGACGCCCCGAAGTCCAAGCTGTGCGCAAACTAAAGTTTCAGAAGCACTCAGGACCCCAACTGGCAATCCTGTTGTCAAATTCTGCTCACGTTTAACTGTTCTCTCATTGTTCTGGAGCCCTCGAAACAAGAGTTTCTACCGGTTCTCAGAAGAGTTAATATTCCAGTTTGCAGTTCAGCAAGGACCCTGCAGCTGGCCTTCCAGACACTTGCTGGCTCCCAAGCCCAGGGAGCTGGGTTTGGGAACCGCATCTGGTTCCAGGACACGCCTCCAGAGCGCTGTCTCCAGCAGTGTATATATGCAGGAAATGGAGTCCGTTCGCCCCTCTCTTAGGGCTGGGTTGTCACTGTTGTTTTTTCCTTTTTAACTGTCCTTACTCTGAAAGCACACCAGGTTTCCTTTTTTCGTAAAGATGTTTTTAATCAGTGACTACAAAATATGATCCTAACCTCAATGTGACTGACTTGTCCAGTGCTCTCCCTTTGTCTGATGCACCTGCCAAAGGCAAGGTTGTTTTTATTTTTTTATTTTTATTAGATTTTATTTATTTATTTGACAGAGAGAGACACAGCAAGAGAGGGAACACAAGCAGGGGGAACAGGAAAGGGAGAAGCAGGCTTCCTGCCGAGCAGGGAGCCCGATGCGGGGCTCGATCCCAGGACCCCGGGATCATGACCTGAGCCGAAGGCAGACGCTTAACGACTGAGCCACCCAGGTGCCAAAGGCAAGGTTGTTTTTAAAAACGCACTTTTTAGCTTCATTTCTAGTATTCTTCCTCTGATGTGCTGCCCCTCCTTTTTGTAGCAGGCTTCTCTGTCACTCATCCCTGCTGACTTCTTCCCTCTCTCGAGTCCTGTTATCTCCTGCACAGCCTGGTTAAGGTGGCCCTGACCTGCCGTCTGCCCAGCTGGGGGGCCCTGGCTAAGTGTTAAGTATCCCACCTCCTCCCTGCCCTTCTCCAGCATGTACCTGGGGAAGGGAAAGAACTGAAAACTAAGGTCCCTCCTTAAGTGTGATTTCAGTGGGCAGTGCAGAAGGCCCACAAAATGCAAATATTTAATATTTAAAAATATTTAAATATTTTTCTCAATCCCACTTGTGATAGCTAATTTCACGTGCCACTTGGCTAGGCCATGAGGTGCCCTGATGTAGTTGATCAAACACTGTTATGGGCATTTCTGTGAGGGTGTTTTTGGATGAGATTAACATTTAAATTGGTGGATCTGAGTAAAGAAATTGCCCTCCGTCATGTGGGCAGGCCTCATTCAGTCCTGAATAACCGAGTCACTGAATTGCTGAAAAGAACAGAGAATGACCTTCTTCTGAGTGAGCGAAAATTCTCCAGCCCACAGCCCACAGCCCACTGCCTTGGACTCTTCCTGCCTGAAGGCCTTTGACCTGGAACCTGGGATCCCCTCAAGCATCCCACATCATCAGCCCACCCTGCAGATTTTGAATTTACCAGCTTCTATAATTCCTTATAATGAATGAATGACTCAATCAATCAATAAATCCCTATCTCTTTTATTGGGTGTGTTTTTCTGGAGAACCCTAATACCCCGGCCTACCTTACAGGCACAAAGGAAGTTTATCTGTCTGAGCCATCAGTGTGGTAGGGAATCTCCCCACAGGGTGAGCACATCCCTTTAGGAGCAGGTATCTGATTCTTATGGGGAGTCGTGTGTAGATGGAGAAAAACTTTTATTAATTTTATCTGCCCTATTATTCCCTTGAGGGTCCCTGTACTGGAGGATACTGATTATAAAAATAATACATGAGAAACACTTGTGGTCCCATGCTCACATGGAAGTAATAAAATGTGCTCAGCATATCACGCATGGATGCTCAGACTCACACGTGAGTATATACATCCCACACACTGGTCTTAATTCTCTAATAATGGACAATCACAGTCGTGAATTTTTCCACCCAGTAACCTCAGCTGGCCTGAGGTGGAAATTCCTCTAGTAATGATGTACATTAAGTCTAGAGTAGTAATACTTTTCTGTTAAGGTTTTAGAATGAGGTTTTTGTTATCTTGTATGTTTATAATGTTTAGGAGAACCATGTAATAGAGAATCAGACAGAAAAACCTTGTGATTTTTATTTGAAATAAAGCTGACTTTAGATTAGGATTTGTGTTGAATGAGAATTAAGAGAATCTGATTAGGTTGGTAAACAGGATTTAAATTTATTAGAAAATTCAATTTGTCATTTCAAGTTTGATTTATTAAATTTATAAGAGCTGCTCAAGCACTTAAGAAGAAAACCCTTATTAGGATTGTGGGGCTGCCCTTTCGGGTATATAAAGTGCTGGAGAGAAAATCAAATAGATAAAATTTATAAATGGAGACCAAAGTGTTAAGAGATTTAATTAACACAATTTTGATATAGAAGTCACTCTGAAGTAAAGTTTTATTTCTTCCTTGATATATTTAAAGATCCATCACAAAATAAAACTTGATCTTATTTTATTATAAAAATATTGGACTTGTAAGGAGCAGGGCAAAATGTGTAAGTTGAACTTAAATTCTCAGGAAAATCTAGGTTTTAACATTTATAAATTTTAACTATTTGCAAACATTATTTTGCTTCTTTTATTAAAAAAATTGATAAAGTGAATACGTTAAATGTTCATTTAAAAGCCAATATGCTGAATGTTCATTTAAAAGCCAATACGCTGAATGTTCATTTAAAAGCCGGCACTAAATGGTCCTTTCCAGCCATAAAGCCTCCCTTAGCTTACATACTCCTAGCTTTGGAGCCTGGAGGGGCATGGAAGGAGCAGTTTTTCTTGGGGTCCACAGAGTTGTTTGACTCTGTTAGTCCCCAAACACTCTTCCAATTCTTCATTGTCTTTAATTCTTGCCTCCTTTCAAGGAAGACTTCTAGCACCGAATAACAAGGTAGTAGTGGGGAATAATCATTAGCTCAACTCATTTCCTGGAACAGGATTTGATTTGCTAACACCTACAAAGCATTTACTGTAATCCAAGCATCTCCCATACATTTATCACATTTAACCCTCAAAGAACTTATTGTTGCTACTGCCATTTGACAAGCAAGGAAACTAACATAATGATTACATCACAAAGCTGTATGTGCATAATTCGCTACTAAATTTTATTTTGCAACAGTCTTTTTATAGTAAGAAAAGCATTTTTGCTCCTTTCTGGGAGGAGTAAGAGGAAGTAAATAAATCTTTTCCATAAGAAACAACATAAATTGCTTACTTGCCATGCCATAAGGTATCCAATTCAATCTAGTTCCACGGATACCAAGAATTATGTCCCCAAGAACCGGACCATTTACCACACTGTGTATCTACAGCATACGTTATATGTGCAGGCATGGTAGCCAGAATTTAGGAAGCCTTATATATCTTTCCAGTGAGATTTTAATGCTCCACTATAATTTATTAACAGCTACACTCTCTTTAATCATAATATTCAGGATCTCTGACCAAAAATGATACATTTCGTACTCAGAGAGTATTAATTACCAAATCCCCTCACAAGAGTTCTCAACTCTGGATAAAGGAAACTAAAGTAACTTGTCCAGTACAATCGACAGAAGCAGTGCCAGAAGCAGAACGAGATCCCTGGGCTGCCTAAGCCAAAGGCAGTGACCACTCACTGTGCCTCACATGGAGGATGTTCCAAAGTTATTATTAACATTCTTTGGAAACATGTTTCTTGGAAAAGGCTTTAAGCCATGACTGCTGAAAGGACTTTTGCAACCACTGCCCAGTTACAATATTTTTTCAAGTTCAGTCCATGACTCAAATCCCCGTCTTCCTTCACACCTCCAAGGGTATTATGAAACTTCTTACATGGAGATATTTGGGCATATGTAAGAGCTGTGCATGAATATGGAAGAAATCACTAGCTCAATTGTTCAGAAACAGATTCCAAAGTCTTTCCCTTTTGCAAAACCATATGAAAAAATTGGGGGTAGGTTAGCTATTAGGAAGTATTAAAAAATTTGGTGTTGCAGCAAATGGAGAATTTATTAATAAGGGTATCACATGTACATTAACTTGAGACATCATTTAGGAAAAAGCTGCTCTAATTTAGTAACATAATTGTATGTTAGTTTCACAGAACTAAAATTTACACATCATATAAATGCAAACTTTACATCTGCTGCAAAATCTGTTGGCTAGTGCTGAGCAGGTGTGCAGTAAATAATGAAACGAAGGAAGGAATATGTAAGTAATTTAACTAAAACTGAACACAGGTAAGCTATAAATAATTCAAGATTGCTTTTCAACCATAGTTCTTACTCCTAATTACAACTTGCATATAATAGTTTACAAATTCCCTAATGACAGAACAGATTTCAAATTTTTCTTATGCTGTAAAGATTACATTTTCCCCCCTGGCACTCAAGTACAAGCATGATCTGTATCCCCAGAACTAGAATTTCTGCACCAAAAGAATCTAGAATCTTCCAAGTGTTCTCTCTGCAAAACTGAGTGGACGATTCCTCTACATGTTGATCAATATTAGTGCCTTACAAAAATTGTTTTAACATTTGCCCATTTCTTTTGCGGCACTAATATCTTTAGAGGTTTTTTATTTTTATTTTTTTAACTACTCTCACCTTGCTACACCTGACTTTCATTAAGAGTACTTCAGGGGGTCTGACACATGTAGTGCAATACATCATACCACCAATAGGCGGCACTCTCCCAACACACAAAGTGTCCCATCAAATTGCTTCAAAGTTTCAGATCAAGACTTTTAAATCTTTATGTTCAATTTACTTACAATATGTCTAATTATTTTAATAATTTACTTCACAGAAGTCTAATTATTTCAAAAAGATAGCCACAGACACTGGGAACCCTGGGTATTTTGTTGATTACTATTTTTTTTTTTTTTAAGATTTATTCATTTGAGAGTGAGAGAGCACGTGCGTGTGCACATGCAAACACAGGAGCGTGAGCAGGGGGAGGAACCGAGGAAGAGAATTCTCAAACAGACTCCCCGCTGAGCATGGAGGGGGGGGCCCTCCCCCCAGGGCTTAATCCCAGGACCCTGAGATCATGACCTGAACTAAAATCAAGAGTCAGACGCATAACCGACTGAGCCACTCAGGCGCCACAACCCTGGGTATTCTAGATTCCAGTATTCAGGTGTGTCTAATTTTCTTTCACATGCGGGTTAATGGGTTTTTATTTCCATGTGATAACGGCATCCCATATATCTTGCAATTAATAGGTACATTTTCCAGAAAATTGAACTTTATGCTTTTAAGAGTAGCAATAA
Source organism: Phoca vitulina (assembly GCF_004348235.1). Lineage (NCBI taxonomy): Eukaryota > Metazoa > Chordata > Mammalia > Carnivora > Phocidae > Phoca > Phoca vitulina. The sequence continues at coordinate 1,343,797 of NW_022589715.1, read as the reverse complement.
AAATATTAATTCATTTTAGATAAATGCAAGGCATCACCAACTTTTATTTACCAAGAATTACTGCCTTGCTTTAGTCCCTTAATTCATAAAATATATATTGTTATTATTCCCACCAGTGTGCTAGACTCTGATGCACAGCTGATGAGATACCACCTCTCACCTGGCTAACCCTTATCCCCTAGCTCTAAAGCTGTAGTTTCTCCCAGTCTTGTTTATGATACGGATAAAACAGTTTGTTTTCCCTGACTTGGTTTTCCAAACAGCTTTTTTTCTCCCAGAGTCTGGAATGATATACTGTGATAAAGAGCTCAAACTTGCGGGTCCTCCCAAAGCAGTTCAGGCCCCCTCTCCTCAAACATTTTAAAAGCAGGCAGCATCCAAAGGTGTAAGGGGGGAAGGAGAAGAGGAGGCAGGAGCGGGAATAAGGGAAGAGCGGCCCCCAGAGGTTGAGGATGGGAAGGCTGTCGGTGCAGGATGCCTTCTACAAACTGCACTGTCCCACCTGCAGGGTCTCCCTCAACCATCAGGAACCTCTGTCATGCCTGCTGTCTGGTCTCCATGACTCTAGCAGAGGATGAAGATGGGAACCTAAGCAGCCTCAGGAATGTACTGAATTATATGACTATGCAACTCTCCTCCTGTACAGCTGCCCGGACCCAATCCGTCCCCCTCCACTCCTTTCCCCCCGCATGTGGTACCAATCCTCAAGATGCCGTCTAACTTCAGAGAACACTATTGAACAAGCCCCTCCTACCCCCTCCAACTACCCGTATTCTCGGACGTAGCTGCTGCCTTAGCAAGAATTAGTGCCCGTGACCTATTGGACCAGAAGTGTGAAAGCCTGCTCCAGAGCCAAAGCTTTACTTTACACTGCACTTTAATGCTCAAGGCTGATGACAAGTGCTGCGATTTATTCCTCCAATTCCTCCAGCACTGTTTCCATCAGTAACTAATTGTTCCCCAAAGCGGCGCTGAGCTCCTAGGGAAACTGGACAGTTCAGTGCCTGAGAGGCTGAGATTACTCCAGTGCTTATACTAACAAACAGACAATGCGGTCCTTTTCAACTCTCAAGATATCCATAGAACAGCGTATTTAAAAGATTCAATGACAGAAATGATGAGGAAATGCATTTGAAAACAACACATTCTTTGTTTCCTCTTTGAAAAATGAGTAACAGCTTTAAAGTTGGTTTTTAACAAAATCAAGGTGGATGCTCCTAGATGTCTTTAGAACATGTTGAGAGCATGGTCTGAGGACCAGCAGCAACTGCATCATCTTGGGACCTGCTAGGGACACCGAGTCCTGCCCAACCCTTTGCACCTAGAAACCAGAATCCGTTTTTTGATAAAATCTCCAGGTACAGGTAATTGGCATGCCCACCGATATTTACGAAGCAGCTGTCTCGGAAAAGCAAGTCTTCTTCGAGAACGATTACTTCTGCATTTGTCTATCCTTAATTCATGTTCAGATGCTATTAGATAATTGTATATTTTATAAGATCCTCCGACCTCAGTTACATTTGAAAATGCATTTGACCCGAGTCACTTAGCAGTAAGTAGCACCGGCTGCTAATACCTTCCGGATGTGTCAAAGACCATTCTAGGTGTTCATGTATTAACTTACTCAATTCTTAAAACAGCCCTGAGGCAGGGGAAATTATGTTCACATGAGGAAACCGAGGCATGGAGTGACAAACAAACAAGGCTGCATAGATAAGAAGTTGCCCAAGCAGGAGTCAAATGCAGGTGACCTGCTTCCAGAGCCCCTGTGCTGACCTCTGTGCTCAGGCCCCCCTCAGTGACTCTATGTCCGCAGAAACGCTCAATGGGAGATGGTTTGGTGTGGGTACAACCAGAACATCAGGTGCTAATCCAGGCAATGCAGGCTGGTCCGAGGACCACTGGGAAACCCATTTAACTTTGCTGTGGACCTTCTCTGTGGGTTCAGAGTGTAGTTCTAGGCCCATAATCTTAGGGGTATAACAGAAATACTCCTTCTGGGCTGCTTAACTTACTCCTATCCTCCGACTAAGCCATTGAGAACAACAGTTTTCAATATGTGTTCTTTGAAACCCTGGGGTCCCTCACAGATACCTCAAGAGCCTAAGTAGCTATTCTCCCAGCCAGTTCCTCCAGCATCTTTGAGGTTAATGAATTTATATATTGGAGGTTAAAATAACAATTCAGTGGACAAAAGATTACCAATGTTTAAAAAATAAAAGATTGAAAACCACTGACTTTGAGGATTTGGTGGACAATATGCTAGAGATTCTTTCTGGAGGATCCTAAGTACTGTACTGTGCATATATAAACTAAAAGAGTGTGGCAATGCTAATTATTATAATTATATAATGCTATTATGATTAGCAATGCTAATTATTTTTTTAAATTTGGCAATGGGTACCATTCTTTTCCTGATACCCCATACCCTCCTAAAAATATTATACAGTATGTATTTGTTCACACATATTTGTTCAAATTCACATTTTAAAATGTGTTAAGTCTCAGTTAAGAATAACTGATGCAATATTCTAAAATTAATTTCTAACAGCAATATACTTGACTATTCTTCCAAAAGCTATGTCAATTAAATTCGATTTTCAAAGGCACTGGTTTGTCAGATTTTATGCAGTAAATACTTAATATCAGAGGATCAGAACAGGGACAGAATATGTGCAGAATCTCCATAAAGGAGTTTCCATAAAGACAAGCACACACGCACACACACACACACATATATATATATATACACACATATATATACACATACACACCATAACCCAAATGTTGGGGTTGTGAACAGAATATGCACAAAGCTCCTACAAATTAATAAGAAAAAGACACCAAGTCCAACAAAAAAAATGGGCAAAGGATATGATAAACAATTCACTGACAAACACATACCACGTATAAACACAGAGAAGATGCTCTAATTCCCTAGAAATAACGGAGACACATGTAAGATACTCTTCTAACCCATCTGATAAAAACACTTTTCAAGACTGCAAATATCCAATGGTAGACGGGTATGAGGAAAGAGTCATTTCAAATGCTGCCAAGGTGAGTGCAAATTTGCACAATATGTTCAGAGTAATACAGTAGAAGTAAGTGTACATACTTCCCAACCCAGGATGTTCACCTGTAGGAATTTTCTCCTGCAGGTGTATCTAAGATACAAACATGAATGTTTCCCTGCAGCTGGGTTTATAACAGGAAAATCGAGATCGAGGCAAGGGGTGGGAGGGACAAACAACCCAAATGTCCAGGGCTGGAGGTGACTTCAAAGAAAACCTGACACATCCATAAAGCAGTTGGTACAGCCATTTAAAAGTTACCATCTTTCATCAATTCTAAGATACCACAGATTGTAACAAGCATTCTGATATAACAGACATTAAAATGTGAAAATGTTCGATGCTGCCAACTGTAAGATACTCCCAATTTCAGAGATGCTGAAGAGTAAAACAAAAAAAACAAAGTGTGTCTTATGGATGATACGGAATTCAGTTTTAAATATGCTCTTAAACATACGGGGGCCTGAGTGGCTCAGTCGGTTAAGCGTCTGACTCGTGGTTTCGGCTCAGGTCATGATCTCAGGGTCCTGGTCTCATGGGTGGTGAGCTCTAGCCCCAGCTCTTCGAGCCCCGCTCAGCGGGGAGTCTGCTTGAAGATTCTCTCCCTCTGCCCCTCCCCCTGCTCACTCTCTTTCTCTCTCTCAAATAAATTTTTAAAAAATACAAATATAAATACAGCTATATGACAATAATTAACGTGTAGGAAAAAGGTTTGGATGATTTAAAAAAAAAAAAAACCCAGCTGTTAAGACTGAATATCAAGGAGGAGAGGAGTTCAGTTGTGATGTGGTAGGTGTAGAGGGATAGACTATCTTGGATTAATTCTTTAGAAGGGGTATATGTTATTTTTGAAAAAATTTAAACAACAAAAACCACTGGCTAAGTAAAACGATCTGAGGTATCAGAGCCCTGTGAGCTGTCTCAAGCCCCCAGGTGCTCACTTCCTAGGGATTTCACTCTCCTCCAGTGTGGCATCTGCCTCCGGGGAACGGATGCCACAGTAATGCCAACAATTATACCCCTCCCTGTGTTCCTGCTCTACCTGCATCCTCCCCGTCCTCAACAACCCAACGAGACAGACATAAACGCCTCCGGTTTACAAATGAGCTGTGCTGGGTGAGGTTATTTTTCTCAATGGGCAGTTCGGGATTCCCGACCCAGCCTGCCTGGCTCCAGAACCCATCCTCTTTCTAGTCCCAGGCTACTATCATCACCATCTATTTCTTTATGTATTTGCTCTTTATCCTTTGCAAATCCTTTTTGTTTTATGGCATTTTAAAACGTTTTCTTTTTTATGCTACATTGGTTTTAAGTTACTGACAATTTGAAAAGCTACAAAATAGCTTGAAAGTTGCATTCTAATGAACTGAAAATTAATGCATTTCCTCTTTTCAAGAAATTCTTCCCGTCTTGACCACTCTGAGAATTTTTTCATTATAAACTCCTTCACTTTATACCCACACAGTATCTTTCCAGCTTTAACAAACCTTTCATAGCCAAAGACAAAATGAAATGCCCTTGAACACTTTTTTTTTTTTTTTTAAGATTTTATTTATTTATTCATAAGAGACAGAGAGAGAGAGAGAGAGGCAGAGGGAGAAGCAGGCTCTCTGTTGAGCAGGGAGCCCGATGCGGGACTCGATCCCAGGACCCTGGGATCATGACCTGAGCTGAAGGCAGATGCTTAACCATCTGAGCCACCCAGGCACCCTTGAACACTTTCAAGGACTTTCCTTTAAAGAGCAGTAAGTGGCTCTAGAGGTAAGAAGAGAAGCAGTAAGCAGTGAGCTCAAAGGCCTGCAGTCACTGAACAGCCCAGAGTCAGCACCTCCCGGGTCCTCCCCGAACACGAGGAGAAGAGATAAACCCGGAGCCTACCTGTTGCATTTTCCACTTGACCAAAGGTTTATCCTCAGATCTAACCCTTGAAATGAAAGGACATTTGTTCAAAGACACTTTCACTTACTTCCTACTCTCTTCCTTTATTGTTCTAACCCCTTTGGATCCGTCTCACCAAGAGGCTGACATAAAAACCGGGACTTTGACCTACAAAGATTTTCTACAGTCTCTAATACTTTTTGTCTAAGTAGACACTGTTGGAAATGAGAAAGACTGTAGGAAGACAGGAAGTAACGGGAAATATGAATTCCAAAGATCTATGCCGCCAGTCGCTAAGTCACATGTTTCTTTGGGTCGTTTGTCGTTCTTAGGTGAAATAGAATGAGGGTTTCAAAAATTCACAACAGGGTCGGGACTGGAGCACACACACCACACAACACCTCTGATCCAAGTAAGGAATCGGGAGTGAAGATGAAGATATAGAAGTGAAAGGACTGTCCGGCTCCAAGGGAGGGGAGATGGACTGCAGCAGAAGGAACCGGGTCAGGGCTCACCTGAGTCCTTCATGGGGCAGAGGGCACATTGCATACCCCAGGCCTCTCCATACAAACAGCAACACTCCGTGTAAGTCGTCTGCTTGCCCACGAGGGGCCGGCTGCACACATACTCCTCACTCAGATGTTCCCAGCACAGATCTTGGTAGACATCAGTTTCCTCTATTTGTTCTGAAAGGGGAAACATGGTTCCATGACAATCGCACTGTTATTCCTATTTCATAGACAGTGTGCTGGAAGCCAGTGAGTCTCAAAGTTTCCATCTCTGTTTCTAAGAGTGACTTCCAAGTACAAGTATGAAGCCAGCCTGGTCTTTCCATGGATCAAACCTCTGTCATCTCCCACCCATCAGCTGAAATTCAACCTGCCCATCATGTTGCAATTAAATCCCTCCCTCTGCAGCTTCCCATCATTATAGAAAGCACCACACTGCCTTCCTTCTATACTCCGTAATCCTAAAGCACTTCTGATTTTCCAATCTTTCCCTTTTTACATTCACTCTTCTGTCAAATCCTACCATTTCTTTCTACATAACACTTTGCAGATTCATGCTTTCTCACCCAGTTCATCCGCCAAAGCCCTGGACTAGTAACACTTCCTGCTAGAGTACTCAACTCCAAACTTCCTGCCTTTCAACTGACATCATCCAAGGTAGTTCCTAACAGTGATGATGGATAGATCAATTATGCCAATTGTAAGCAGCACATCATCTCATCGGGGATGAACAGGGATTCTAATCAATGGGCGCCAGGGGTCTCCACCGCCTTGCTGGATTCCACGGTCTCTTCTGCCCAGCTCCATCTGTGTTCTCCAGCCCCAGTCAAACAAACCTGATTACCCTTCCCTGAACTCACACCTTCCTCAGTTGCCTTTGAGGGCCAACCCTCAGGTGGAGAACAGCTCTGCTATCTGCTCAGCCAATCTAGATTCTGTTATCTGTTAAATAAGTACATGCAGGGTATTGACTCTCCTACATGTGCTGATGATATGCAGCTAATTATTTCTCTTACAATTATTCTCTTTTATTATTTTTAGCATCTCATTTTAATGACTCCAAAATCCCTAAGGAGTCCACTTTTCTCTTTCCCAGTAACTCACATTTCAGTCAAAAGGAAAACCTTGCCATTTATTTGGACACAGACTTGCATCTCACATGCAAACGTACCATGTGATTCAGTTGGTCGTATACATCTTTTCTCTGAAGCATCCAGAACCATTGGATGGGTACAGAAGCAGTTATAAGAGCCTTCTGTATTAACGCACTGGCCATCAATACAACTATTGGGGTCCTGACATTCATCCATATCTTAAGAGAAAAAAATTATTAAAGAGAATCAGCAATCAGTTATACCTCATACACTTCCCAAACTTTACACACTGCTAAATTTAGTCCAGATTCCAGGGGCTGCCACATGTTAATTAACTACACATCATCATCCAAGAGAGAACAGCTCTGACTATAAAAATATTAAATTGTATTGATCAGAAAAATAATGGTGCCCTGCTGCTGCTGACATTAAAGAAAGAAAACATTTAGGAACAGGATATGCTTCAAAATTTAAGATAAAATGCCTCTTTATGATAGTTTTAAAATTATTTCCTTTTGCTATGGTTTTCTGCCTAGTGTATATGGTTTTCTGCTTAAGCCTTAAAGTCTGGGTCAGTATTTAAAAATGACTTTCACTTGCATGGTATGAGTGATGAAACAGGAGGCTCTCCAGACCAAAAGAAACTTCAGTTAAACCAGTGACCTGAATTATAATTCCACATTGAATATTACCTCTTTGCTTGAAATGTGTTCAAATAGGAGTACGGAGGTTTTTTATTTTCTTAAATCTTGCTCAAGAAAAAGACCCATAAAACATTTAAAGATCTTTTCGACACGTGACTTAGATGCAAGGGAATTGTTTTTACTACACAGCATTACTTATTTTTTTCCACCTGTATATTTTCACAGCACAATGTAGCCTCCTAATACCTACCAAAGCACTGCAGTTTGACGGGGTCATAGTACGTCCCCTGCTTACAGTAGCATTCGTAACCAGGCTGAGTGTTCAGACAGAAGCCATTTTTGCAGATTTCTTGCCCAAAGAGCATGCATTCGTCTGCATCTATGGGGGGGAAATGGAGAAAGAGAACAGTTAGCTTTGGTCTTTCAGTTAAAAAGAAGAGTCTAAGCAATATGGGGCTTCAAGTTAGATATTATAATATTCACAGTCCAAAGAATCTTCAGATACAACAACAGAAAATTCTTCAAGTTAGGCCTAACTCATAGATATGGGAAGAGAGTCTGTGATATCTTGAGAACAATGTCCAAAACATTAGTGGATAAGGTCTTTTTGTAAATACAATTTCTGCATTGCTACCTCCTATTTGATGAAATACTCTATGGGTTTCACAGTGCAACCAACAATATCTTCATAAAAATATACATTTTAAGAAAAGTGCCTTTCTATAAGTGTGTATTTTGGCCCATTAACTAGTTGAGATAAAGAACACTCCCAAGAAGAGTTTGATGGAACCCGATGAGGCCTCTTTCTTGGTGATAATGACCAGCTAATAAAAGCACAAGTTGCTAAGGGTGTTGGCAGACCCATTCCTCCACAGAATTTATAGTGTTCACCATCTGCAGACCTCAGTTTACTCAGTGGTAAGTTGGGGACAATAGGAACATCTGCCTGATAGGACTGAAACAATTAAATGAGAAAATCCACGTAGAAGACTCCATAGACTCTCAAAAACTGTTATCCCTTGCTTTCATTGCTATTAATATTATCATCAGTTCTAACATTTTGGAGCAAATGTCACGTCATTAAAAAAAACTGTAGGCTCCATAGATGAATCACTCAAAGTTACACAGCTGGAAAATGGCAAAGTCAGGTCCATAATACATAGCTGTTTGGATCTGCAACTAATATTCCAACCGTTAACAGCACTGCTAAGACAGGGTGAGGAGGAACTTATTTTTATATGAGAGAGGGTGACTTTATGGTAAAATCAGGGCTCTGTTCCATAATATAAAGTGAGATTTAACTATATCCCTGCAAAAACAAAGTAGGATATTTGTGAACCTGAAAACCATTAAACACATATTGCAAACCAAGTCTTCTTGTTATTTAATTGGACTAAATCATAAATATATTTAAAAAACATATATGGAATTTCCTATCCAGCTACTATCATTAGAACACTGGTTCTCAACAACGGATGGACAATAAATGTGTTAATCTGTAGACCAGCCACTTAGCAGTTTTTCAATATTAAGCTGTAAAGGGGGGGGAAAAAAACCCATTGTATTTAAGAGGTCATAATATCTCTATCATGGAAATGTCAAAAGTGAGTGGTTAACACGGAAATATTCATACATGTGGTTTAAATTTTGCCAAAAAGGCTGTGCATTTATTCAGAAATATAGACTGATAGCATTAAATATATAAAACACATCTACTTTAATTTTCTCCTTTTCTATTTCTTATGAGGAACCCGTAGCCATTGGTAAAAGTATCTTAGCCAGAGCAGGATGAGTTCTAAAAAGGGCAAGAATCTTAGCTTTGTTGATGACTACATAGACCAACATAATGAGAGTCAGAGTTATATTATTTCTAACGTATGTCTGGAATAAGAGAATAAATTTATAAAAAGTACCTCCTAGGTACAGAATTTTGTGTTAAGTATTTTTAGTATGTTATCTCATTTAATTTTCACGATAAACCTCACAGACGTTATTCCTATCTCAGACAGGAAGCGATGGAAACTCAGGAGGTTAACATGACATCCCAAGGCCAAACAGTCCTATGTGCTCTAAATCCCAAGACAGAGCTCTGCCCGGAGTCAGTAGGGGCCCTCCAAGAGAAGAATTAAAGGCTTTCTAATCAGTTTCCACGATGAGAAGAACTCTAATTCTGTTGAACCCAAGCCATGCTTTTACTTGAATGATGATACGCACATGTGTTGCAAATTCATTTCTGTTTGATTCTGACCTTTATAGTTCTCACCACCCATCTCATAAGAGGATTCTCCAGTGGGGACAAAACCTTTCCCTCTAGGACACATTTCGGTGAATTCAGCTGAGTTCAGGAGAGACCAAAAAAAAAAAAAAAAAGGAGTTAAAAGAAGAAAAAAAAGAACATCCTCCATTAATTTGTGTTTAGAATTCAGTTTTTCTTTCTCAGACTCAGTAACTTTAAGGCAAATCTTGTCATCTAATTTGGGCAAATAAATTCAGTACAATCTCCAAAATTACAGAGTAGGTGCAAATAAATCTAATGACTTTATAAATTTACTTGTAATTTTAAAAAACTCTCCAAGTTCATGCACTTTTGATTTACCTACATTTTAACTGATGTGATGACTTACTTCTCCATGACTGTGGTTTCTAGCATTTTAAAGGTTTAGTAAGATTCCATTCAAGCAAAATCTTAGCCTAAATATGCAAGCTCTATTTACAGATAATGAGGTGTCACTTTTAGCAGAAGAGACTGGTTTTTTAAAAACGGAATAAAACAGAATCGCCTTCCTGCCAAAATATCACAAGGAACCTCAATGTAACAGTGTATTCTGTGATGGGCTGAAGTTAAGTTCAAGGTGTCATTTGGAGGTGGGATGACAGGGAGGGTTCCAGCCCTGGATGAAACCTACTGTAAGGTAATCTCATCTCGATTCCGCGACGGCAGGTCCCAGGCAACGCCATCATTACAAGGCTTCAATGCAGAGACCAAAATGAGAACATTCCAAGGCCCTGGACACCCCAGGACCAGACCCAGGTATGAACACACCACTCAGCAGGTCCTTACCAGTCCCCACGACAGGGCAAGGGAAGATCTCACAGTTGTCCCCCCACCCGGCCCCAGAGGTGCAGCAGCATTCCTGTTTGGTGACGTTGGGGGCCAGCACATTATCACAGAGACTGGCGTCGTTGAGATTATAGTAGCATTCTTTCTTTTCTTCCTTGGGTTGATCTTCATCTAAGTCTAAACAGAGTGGAGAAAGTAAAAAGAGGACCTCCAGCACCCACCAGATCTGCATCGCAACAGAGCACAAGGCACACCGGTGAGAAGGCGGGCGGGCTGCACCAGCAACATTTCACTTACACAAAGCGGCCTTTCACTTTCAGCGGTGGATTCTTCCACTGCGAGATAAAAATGCGCTGGACTCCTGAATTTTGATGGATTTCTAACACACCCCAAGAGTGTAAATCTGTCAAAATCATTTCCTTTTACGTTAACCAATTACTTTATTCTTGTACATTTGGCCATGACAAGTTTCCATATCTGCTTTCTTGCCAAACATAGAGCTGTTCTATATGAGCTGTAACACCTACTTAAATCAATGAAAACTTTCCCCAACATCTGACCAGAGACGTGGGGGCCACACAAAATATTTAACTCTTAGGTGGTTATTTGAATCAACCATGCCCCAGTCTTTTCTGAATAGAACAAGGCAGCAGCATAAAATAACCAGAAAAACACTGCAGTAACCTAAAGTCTGTAAAATAACCTTTCGTTACTGAAAGTCTGCTTCAATTGCTACAAAATAGGGCTTTCAATGAAATAATGAGCACCAGCTAAGCCTCAGGGTAGAATTTCAAGGCTGGGTTCTAGTCTGGCTCATGTGTGTTCTAGAGGAATATATTTTCCAACAGACTCAGTTTAACCCTCTGTGAGAAAAGACGAAGTGATAATGACAGAATACAATGAGAACAAAATCCACCCACTTTCAGATAATACTACAAAAATGATTTAATCCCATCAGATTTGTAGTCCTTGCACAAGAGTGTGCTTTTAAAAAACGACTGATATTTTGAAACTAGGCTTGTAAAATAGTCTCATCTCTTCCCTACCATATGTTGTAGAGTTCAAATTACTGCCTGTGATTCAGTTAGAACTTATTAATAGTTTTCATTTTATGCTGTATCGAATAAAAAGCTGACTACTGACATCGCAATTACTTAGATTAATTCCAATGAAATATTTTCATTGGAATACTGCTGTTTCCAGATTCTTAGACACAAAGAAACTACAGGGGCAGAGGGAAAACATTTGCCAGTCAGGATAACACTTTAATGTCAACACCTACCTTTGTTTTGCAGTTGGTAGATAAACTGTATTATTAGGAAAGTTTAATGAGATATTTTCACAATAGTTTCCTATATATTTATTTTGGCAGGGTCAGGTTGACTGTGAAAACTAGATTAATATGCCATATAGCAAGTCTTCCTAAAATAGAAGTCCACAGAATTGTATCAGAAAAGCTACTACACTTTCTTTCCTCCTACGGCAAAGAAAACAAGCAAAATGACAAACAAAATGGAGGTATACATTACTCTTGAAACAGAACATCAACGAGAATGTAAAAGATCCCTTTCACACTTGATTCTGGCTACTTCGTAGATCATTCTGTCTTTGACATAATTCAGTCTGGACTCTCAGTTAGCGTTAATAGCTGATGACAAATTCCAACCTAGAATAAGTGTCCAGGAAAAAGCAGAAATGCTGATTTCTACAGCGGTTTATGAAGCGGTTTTAAATCATTTCCTCGTGTGTGAAATCAGATAAAACCTGCCACAGCCCTCGACTCAACTAGCTTTTCAAGCGTGCAGAAGACAGAAATGTGCTTTGCCCACATGGATGGAGCAGATGACCCCCACTTCATTCGCCTCGGGAGGGGCTCCAATCTCTTATACACAGAATTCTCTGGGAAACGTAAGGCCATTTTAAGTTGTTATTAAAATCTGTCATGAGCCCTGTAGAACATTTTATAAATTTTCCCGCAATACTTCTGAACAAATCGACAGCCTACTACTAATAATTCTCCTCATTTTATTCAGTTGACCTAAAAGTGCAGCTAGCTATTAAAGGATGCATTTAGAAATACAAATCAAAGCAGCAACACAATTAGGCTGTCAATCAAGTTTACACTCCCTGTTCCGCGGGGAACCTGCTTCTCCCTCCTCCTGCGTATGCTCTCTCTCTGTGTCAAATAAATAAATAAAATCTTTTATTTTTTTCTAAAGATTTTATTTATTTATTTAAGAGAGAGAGAAAGTGAGAGCGAGTGAGCACGAGCAGGGTGAGGGCCAGAGGGAGAAGCAGACTCCATGCTGAGCAGGGAGCCCGATGCGGGACTCGATCCAGGGACTCCAGGATCATGACCTGAGCTGAAGGCAGCCACTTAACTGACTGAGCCACCCAGGCGCCCCATAAATAAAATCTTTAAAAAAAAAAAAAATCAAGTTTACAGACTGTGCTGAAAGAGGGCTGAATAACTGTTTTCTTCTTGTGTTCAAAGTTAGAGGTATGTCATGGTGTTTGTTACAAAATGGAATACTATCCAGTAGGGCATCACGAAGATTGCTATATTCATAAGTAATGAGACACCACAGGCTTCGGTAGTACTCAAAAACTTTATATGTACATATATAAATATAAATATACACGGTCTATTTTTTACAATGTTTGTTTTACTCATAGCACAGAAAGTAAGAAAAAAATTATCTTTGTTTTCCTTTTTCTTTGGAAGGAAACCCAGAAGTTATTGCATAAGGGAAACAACCAATAATAGCATTGTATTATTCAGGTTTTACATTGGTTGTTACAAGTTTTATTTTTTCTCCAAGCAGACTGAAAGTTCAATGTTTACACAGCTGAAATTGGGGGTTAGTCAGGCCCTCATCTGTGTTTGGAAAGAGATGCAAATTCTTTTCAAAAAAACTGGTCCACAAAGGTCGTTCTGTGAAAATTTCCCTTTCTTTTTTTTTTTTTTTTTTTTGAAAGATTTTTATTTATTTATTTGACAGAGAGAGACACAGCGAGAGAGGGAACACAAGCAAGGGGAGTGGGAGAGGGAGAAGCAGGTCCCCCGCAGAGCAGGGAGCTGGACGCAGGGCTCCATCCCAGGACCCTGGGATCACGACCTGAGCCAAAGGCAGATGCTCAACCGACTGAGCCACCCAGGCGCCCCTTTTCCTATCTTTCTAACCTTTAAATAATTAACATCCTATAGCATTTTTCCACTAGGGGAAAACTGAGCAGTAAACACAATGCAAGGTGATTTCTTTAGAGAATCTCTGTATGTGAGTTTAGGTCACTGCTGCCACTGGAGGAATGGTTCTATCACAAAATAATTTTAAGAGATCTAATCAATGGACATAAAAGTGTCAAGCATTAAAAGGAATGAACTTTATTTTTCTTAAAGATTATATCAATAAGTTTAGCCACACCACATACCTCAAGCCAAAGACTTCTAAGAAATAAACTACCTCTCCTCCGGTATTTTCAGATGTCATTTTTCAATTTTATTAAGAGGCTGGCGTTTATACAACCATCTGTGTATAAACAGCAATTTGTGTAGTTTAATCCTGGGGTCTGGATGGTGATAAGAAGTGAGTTTTTGGACCTTTTACATGTGTTTCTGAAGCAATTTTTATGGAGGCCCTTTCTTGTGACCCACAGAGTAACTCCGCGAAGCAGACTGCATAGCTTATCAAACATCCTCACCTTCCAGAAGAGACAGTTTCGGTTGGGTACATTGTGTCATACCCAAACCTCTTCTATGGGGCTCAGCCTCTTAGCATCTGAACCGGCATGAGTTTGTTTTGCTTTGCTTTTTTTCATTTCTTTCTCCTCCTCGGGACAAATGAGGAGGGGGCAGCAGATAATCCCCGCTAGGGTAGGGTGTAGCTATATAGGGCCATCACGGTCCCTCGCTCTGAAGAGAAAGTTGTGGGTTGAGTCATATGTGCCACTTACGAAGAGCACCTACTGGAAACATCTTCTCTCTTGGTTTGTCAGAAAGAAGCGGATGTGGTGTTTATTTACAGGATTGTTTCCTTCTTTGGTCTAATCTTAGGTTTGCTGTTAGGCTGAGGAAATCTGGAACATTTTTCTAATTAAAGTGGACATGAGCATTTTAAATGGGCTTTTTAAATGTTTTTTTTTTTTACTTTCAGTTTCCATTCACGATGTATTCCGAAGGCCTTTATGAGCTAATCCTCTTCATACCCTTCTGGGACAGTCAGGATTTTGACAATGACCAAAGAGTAACATCACAAATACTCGGATACAATGCCCCCAAATAAAACACCTGCCATAGTCCTGAAAAAGACATCAATTTATAAAACTCTAACTATGGTACTGTTCAGTAAATTACTTTCAACACAATCATTCATGAAGCTTTAGTCCCTTTTTAATATTTTAAACTCACTACAGGCACTAATGTTTTATACCAACTCATGTTTTTATGAGAAAACAATTTCTAGTGTAATATTCCAAGGAGGAATAGAAGAGGACTTGGACATTCATGATCTTTCCTTTTTTCCTCTAGTTTCCTCTAGTTTTCTCCATCAAAGGCTTCCAAGATGAGAAGTGTGTGTGTGTGTTAAGTGGGATTCAGGAGGGAGCCACTGGTGAGCTCCAGAAAACAAGCATTAACAGGAAGGGGTTGGACAGGAAGGGACGCAAGTATAAAGGACGACTGGAAATAGGGGCTAATGACTTCAATGGTAAAGGTGTGAAAGTCAAAATGGAGATGAGCAAGCCAAGCACAAGAAAAAAAAATACGTGGGAGAGAATTCCTCCACCCAGCTCCTGTCCTTAAAGAAGTCAGGCAGATGGGGAGTCAGGTCCTGACCTAAGCCGCACTGTGTACGGCCAGGGCGGGCAAGGCTACCACGGGAGGCTGCCTGGAGGGTCTGCCATCTGAGCCAACGTCTTCAAAAATAAATTCTGAAACACTGGACAGGAAATAAGGTGTGACGGGGTGAGGAGGAACACAAAGTACAACTGTCCTGAAGGCTGTGTGGGTAGAGCAGGGTGAGGGGAGGGGAGGTTCTGCAGAGGGAGTCAGGGAAGGTGACTCTGTGAGCCTGAGGATGGGGCAGGGATGCCTGGTCATGGCAACAAGTGAAAGCGGAGTTCCTGACTCAGATGTTGGGTGGAGGACAACGCCACTGTCCGCCACTGGCCTGAGGGTCACCTCAGGGCCTCAGCTTAGAAGACAGGCAATATGGGCAAAACACATGAACAGACATTTTTCCAAAGAAGACGTCCAAATGGCCAACAGACACATGAAAAAGTGCTCAACATCACTTGGCATCAGGGAAATCCAAATCAAAACCTCAATGAGATACCACCTCACACTAGTTAGAATGGCTAAAATTAACAAGTCAGGAAACAACAGATGTTGGCGGGGATGCAGAGAAAGGGGAACCCTCCTACACTGTTGGTGGGAATGCAAGCTGGTGCAGCCACTCTGGAAAACAGTATGGAGGTTCCTCAAAAAGTTGAAAATAGAGCTACCATACGATCCAGCAATTGCACTACTGGGTATTTACCCCAAAGATACAAATGTAGGGATCCGCAGGGGTACGTGCACCCCAATGTTTACAGTAGCAATGTCCACAATAGCCAAATTATAGAAAGAGCCAAGATGTCCATCAACAGATGAATGGATAAAGAAGATGTGGTATATATATACAATGGAATATTATGCAGCCATCAAAAGGAACGAAATCTTGCCACTTGCAATGACATGGATGGAACTGGAGGGTATTATGCTGAGTGAAATAAGTCAATCAGAGAACGACATGTATCATATGATCTCACTGATATGAGGAATTCTTAATCTCAGGAAACAAACTGACGGTTGCTGGAGTAGAGGGGGGTGGGAGGGATGGGGTGGCTGGGTGATAGACATTGGGGACAGTATGTGCTATGGTGAGTGCTGTGAATTGTGTAAGACTGACGAATCACAGACCTGTACCTCTGAAACAAATAATACATTATATGTTAAAAAAAAAAAAAAAAAGAAGATAGAAGGAAGGGAAGAATGAAGAGGGGGAAATCGGAGGGGGAGACAAACCATGAGAGACGATAGACTCTGAGAAACAAACTGAGGGTTCTAGAGGGGAGGGGGGAGGGGGATGGGCTAGCCCGGTGATGGGTATTAAAGAGGGCACATTCTGCATGGAGCACTGGGTGTTATACGCAAACAATGAATCATGGAACACTACATCAAAAACTAATGATGCATGGTGATATACATAACATAATTAAAAAAAAAAAAGGAAGAAGACAGGCAATAAATACCGGCCAGGGTGAAGGAAGGTTCTTTGTCTTCCTTTCTTTTTCTGGTGAAAGAAGAGAACGGGAGAAGCGAGCCTGAGATAGGAACAGGCTGGGGTGAGTGGGGAAAAGAGAAAGCTTAGGATTCAGGCAGAGAGTACTGGAAACTGGGAAAGTCAGGGCAAGAGCCTGGTGACAGAGGAGCCTCCTGAAAGCAGAATGAAGCCCCGCAAGAAAGAAAAATGGGCGCGAGGCGCTGAGGTGGCTGAGTGAGCAGGAGGTGGGTGTGGAGGTAAAGCAGTAAAAGCCCCGCATGGTCACAGGGCACCTGGGTGGCTCAGTCGTTAAGCGTCTGCCTTCGGCTCAGGTCATGATCCCAGGGTTCCGGGATCGAGCCCCGCATCAGGCTCCCTGCTTGGCGGGGAGCCTGCTTCTCCCTCTGCTCCTCCCCCCACTCATGCTCACACTCTCAAATAAATCAATAAATCAAATCGTAAAAAAAAAAAAAAGGCCGGTCACAACACTGACACGCAGGTATCATGAGGGCTTGTGAAGACGACTGGGACAGTAAAGCCACATCTGACATGACAGGTAAAATATCTGGAAATGTTTAAAAGGAAATGTACAAACCCTTGGTCTTCAGGCCCTATTTAGGGCAAACGCTAGGATCCCCCATGATTTCTAGTGCAACGGTGTGGGTGTCTCTCCGGTAGCCTCAAGAACATGAAATGGCTCATGCACAGGCTGAGTCTGTCACTTGGATCAACTGCTATCGGTTCATTCAAAGGTGGACATCTCTTTACTAAAAACTCAGATATTATTTTGGATACTAGATAAAGTAAATTTCATCAAAGTAAAAGCACGGTTTGGTAAATTCTTCTATTCTCGCTGAATGTGGGAAGAAATCTGACCCAACTCCCCACCCCGCCCCAACAAATGAGCCTATTTTCCTTAGACTTACCTACATTTATGGTATAGATCCATTACAAATACACAAGAAGACCTCAGGAGTTTTATGGCATTTTACAATGTTTGCATTTTAAATACTGTGTTCTCAGTGTCTTTAATTTTTTTCCTACCGAAGCTCTTTTTTTCTAATCAGAAATTATTTTTAAAAAACTCTTTCGGGCACCTGGGTGGCTCAGATGGTTAAGCGTCTGCCTTCAGCTCAGGTCATGATCCCAGGGTCCTGGGATCGAGTCCCGCATCGGGCTCCCTGCTCAGCGGGGAGCCTGCTTCTCCCTCTGCCTCTCTCTCTCTCTCTCTCTCTTATGAATAAATAAAATCTTTAAAAATAAATTTAAAAAACCTCTTTCAATGTTAATTTATTTTACAGGTTAACTAAACACATTAAAAAAAAAAACCCTACTCTGCCAAATATAACAGTTGAATGATATTATCTGTGATTTCCTGGCTTTAAAAAAATATGTACATACATAAAACCTATAGTGGACCTACCTCTCTAGGAAGAGAACAAGAATGTTGTCTGAGTTCAATTGTCAGAACCATGAGGATGATTTGCATGTACCCCTTGACAGCACGGAAACTCTTTTTTTCTTCTGTTCCACTTGTTATTTAACCAAGCATAGAGAGGAACCATCCCCCCTACACAGAAGTACAAATAGATAATTCCTCATTCAAGTATGCCCACCCATCTCTCTGATAAAATGAATAATTATTTTGATACTACAGAACTAGCTGGGAATGAGATGGTGAGATGCAGAGGGGACATGCTCTCAAATGTCGACAGGCAATTTGATTCAAGAGTTTCTGAGCGTCTGCCACAGGTCAGGTACCGTGCGTGCTAAGCAGTGAGCAAGGTTACAGGGGATGCAAAAAAGGAGTAAGAGAGAGTATCAGGGTCCTGTTGCCCTGCTGCCCTGCTCATGGATTTGAACTTCATGCTGTAGGCAGCAGTAAGCAGTTGAAGCTTGTTGTGATGAGCACCGGGGGTTGTAGTGGGTGATGAATCACTAAATTCTATACCTGAAATTAGTGCTGCCTTATATGTTAACTAACTGGAATTTAAATAACAACTTGGAAGAAAAAAAAATAAAACCAGACTCATGTTTTGCAAACATCAACTGTGGCAACCGCCAGGAGCAGGAATTGATGGGAGAGACTGGAGGGAAGTCAGGAGGGTACTGCCACGGTCCGGGTAAGAGATGCTGAGCGACTGGCCTGGAGCAGTGAGGAGCGGGGAGAGCTTTGAAGGACACTGTGGAGGCAGAATTGGCAGGATGTTATGAGGGCTTGGATGAATGGTGAGAAAAATTAAGGTATGATGATGTCAGAATTTCCAGTACTGACGTTTGGCACTTAATGAGTGAACACAGGTTGGAGATGGAATGGTAATGAATTTGGTTTTGGATAATTTCGGACAGACCCACTTACAAGACACCCTGGGAGAAAGGTCCAATAATAGGCAGAGGGAAAGAGGAGTGCAGCCCCAAGGACAGAGGAGGAGGCAGAAGATATTTACTTGGCAGCGCGTAACACGTAAGTAATAGTTGACTCAGAGAAATATCCCCCAGAAAAGAATGGAGAGTTAGAAGAGGCCTGAACATGCAACTCCCCAGGACATTATTATTTAAGGAACGGGCAACAGAAAAAGAGTTTGGGAACGAGAAAGAAAAAGACCAGAGCAAGAGGAAGGAGGATACAGGGAAGACGAATGTCCTGAAATCAATCAAAGGGAAAAGAAGGGGGAGGGAAGATGGGAAACCACTGTTGATTATTTCATGAGGAGTCAGCAGTGAGACTAATGGTTTTAGCATGTAGGAGCTCACCGCTGACCCACGGGAAAGGCACTTCATGCAGACGAACGAGCATGAGGGCCCCGGACCAAATGGGAGACAGTCTGTGGAGGTAGGTGGAGCATGGATGTCCCCAGAAAGAATCTGGAGGTCAGCGTGGTGGATGGTGCCACTGTAGGGGATTTTCATTTTTGATCTATTTTTGTATTTGCCAATTTTCTGAGAAGAATGTACATTATTTTAATAACGAAAACAAAACAAAGAAATGAAGAGAAAAGGAAGCCAATTTTTAGAAGAATTTGGTGTCATGGGGTCCTCAGCCTTGAAAAGTGGAATGGTGAAGTGGAAAAGATCTCAGAGTTGGGTTCCTGCACAGCATTAGCCACAGGGCCCTAAGGAGAACATTTAGAACTTCTCTCTGGGCCTCGGCTTCCTTACACATAAATACAGGAGCTGGGCTGGAAAACCACAAAGGTGCTTCCTTGTTGGAGAAGCCTAGGCCTGAGCTTGTGAAGCCTAGGCCTGAGCTCGCAAATACATTAGTGGAAAATGGTATTTAAAAAGGAAACCCTGAAATAAACTGTGTAAAGAACAATTAATTTACAATGCCAATTATCACTGCAATTTATGCTTTAATATTTCTGATCTTGCTTATTTGCTTCTCTTAAAGTGAGGAACACCTGCCTCAATTATAACATACATCTCTTTGTGTTCTTTTCCTTATACCTTCTGGTTTAAAAGTAACACTCAGTTCCTACCCCAGAGTCTCCTCTGTGCACCAACCAAGACAGAGAGCAGCACTTTGTGGGTAAGGTCTGGGCTACCATTGACAAAACTACCTATTTACTGCTTCCTTTAGAGTATTCAAGGACATAAAGTTTTTACTGAGCAATTATCACAGGCACTGAGCAAATAAAAGCATCAGGCTATATCTCACATGCATACCCTCTTACATGTGATGAGTGGCGTGGACATTTTTTAGTGATTTCTGTTACAGGTGCTTTTAGGCAACAGACAGCAATGTAAATTAGTGGCCAAAGGCCCAGGCAGTGAAAACCATTACGCCAGACCTAAAAAAAATTAGGTGGGAGCCAAGAAGTAGTTTAGAAACAAAAATCCTAGGACATGAAAATTCAAAAGTACCTGAAAGGAGACCTGGCACGATATCCTGCTGAAGTGAGTGCCCTTCTACCCGTGGCTTCCCACCTGTTCTGGGATACCTCCCAGGAAATACCCACAAATTCATAACAGTGACCTGCTGTCTCTAGTTATTGGACAAATCTGCATACTGATCTGAAATCTACCTTCCTGACACCCACCCCTTAGCTCCAGTTCTGTCCTCAGTATGATTCCACCGTAGATTATTCTCTACTGCTCATTGCTGGAATACCCTCTGTCCTGGGGAAACTTTACAACAGAGTAACAATGTTACAGCCTATAATGCAAATTCATCTTTCCTTTCTCAATTACTTTTCAGGAAGGATGAGAGCTGAGCTGTTGGGTCTATCATATATACACTGCTATTAATCTGAATCCTTGTTAAAAACTTTCACTTAAATTTGGTACACCAAGTACAGCAGATCCTTTGATTGGAGTAGGAGACAAACTCTTTTCAGTGGCCTCCATTTAACCAACCTGTTGCGGTAACCAATGTTCTCTCACCCTCTGGAAAGCACTCGCCAATGTCCACAGCAGGTAGAATGCTCATAGCCAGTCCGCTGCTCTCTGGTAGGAGCACACACTTCTGCTCTCACATGCTGAGCAGCATGCTGACCAAGACTCGGCTGTGTTTATTCTCAAACATTCTCTGCCAGTGTATTAATTGTTGTAATTACATAACTAAACAGTATACAAATCAATAAAATATGCATTAAGAAGAGTTGTTTATGGAACAAGTTCAAGGTTTGGAAAGACTAAAGCTGATTCAGTAAAAACAACGCTATCATATTAGATGCAGATAAGACAACTATAAAAAAAACTCGAGAAAAACTATAAAAATCTAGAGGGATTTTACACTCATTTACTTTGCAAAGGCCTTTAAATTCTTACTCCCTTTAAAGTGGGTGATGTCGATCATGCATAATATAGTTTATGCAGGACAAGCCATGCAGGTCTCTAAGAGCGGACTTCTACTCGAAGAAAGACTTTGGCCTTCCTTCAAAGATTGGCAAATGAATGTACCTTTGTGTGCTTTAAGTTAAAATGTAAATACTTAAAAACTATATTATCTTTTTTAGGATTTCCAGCTTCAATCACCTTTTTTAACAGCAGATCAATTCCTGACCCTGATGAAGTCAGAGAGAGAAATCTCCTCCTGCAGTTTATAGCTGGCCTGTCTCTCAGGACCCTGACAGAGAATTGCTCAGATGAAGATGTCATCATAGACAATCTTAAGACTGCATATCATCAGTTAAAGTTTGCCAAGAACTATGCAAATTGAGGTATAGTAGTGAGAGCTGCCAGGAACTGTATAAATTAGTCAGATTATACTGACATGGACCAATAAAAACAACTGGGTATGTGCGATATTTAGCAAAAGCCAGAGAACTATGGGGGAAAATATGTAAGAAACCATAAATGGAAAGATTAGATACAAAGGTAAGAGGAAAAGAAACTATGTATCCATTGGTAGACAAGATTTATGAAGCTGAGTATTCAAAATGAAGTTCTTTAAAAAACGCAGGATAGTACATAGTGAACTCTGACTGGGAGAACTTTCCAGAAAGAGTCAGTCAGTCACTGAGAGAGCAAAGACACTAAGGGAGGAAAAAAGCAAAGGAAGTGTCAAGGACTTTGTTACAGAAAAACTTAAAAATAGGATATGAGGAACAAGGCTTGTACAAAATGAATCACTGTAAAGTTTTAAGAAGCAGTTTATAATGAACTACTCCAGTTCCCCCAAAATGGTTCAGATGGTCTCATGACCCTATTAAGGTACCATTAATCTCTAAAAAAAGAAATGAGCAAGCTTTAGGATCTCAGACATGTACTTCATTCGAATCTATGTGAAGTGAATGAACCATTCTTTGATGTTGCTAAAACATTCTAGCAAAAAAATATCTACCTAGGGGAAAAAAATAGTTAAAAGGTCCACCATTTCAGAACAGATTCTAAAAAGATGAGAAATAGGTATCACTTAAGTATTTGGATTATAGCTTACTTCCTATAGTACTCTGTTATTAACAAATGGCTTTTACATACAGGATTTTTAAAAAAATTCATAAAATTCTGTGAGGTAAATATAACCTTTCTATTTTATAAGTCAGAAAATCAAAACTCATAAAAGGTAAATGATATGCCCAAGCTTACACAGCTGGAAAACAGCAGACCACCGTGGTCATTCCAATTTAAAGTATTACAAGAAGTTTAGAAAACAAAGGAAAAAGCAAAATTTCCATTAATTCCAATAATTATCTTCTTAAATGTCTTCTCTTCCTTCCCACCACAGATTGTAATCATTCGAAGAGCCTGCTTTGTTACTCAACATTGTACCACACGCATTTATCTTGACTACCTTACCTTCATATGAATCATTTAATGACTGTACAATAGTATGACATGTGAATGACTTCAGTCAAAATAATACTGTGGGTGAGGTGCTACTCTACAGAACCAAAGACAAATAAGAGAAAGATAGTTACTTAACCAATCCTTTTATGGGCCACGCAGGTTTTTGATTGTGTGTTTGTTTTTGCTATTACAGGAATAACTGAAATGAAAAGTCTTTTCCCTTTGGCTCATGGGTCACAGAGGTAGTCACTGGAATGAAGAGCGACCCCTCCCTCCAATAACACTTCATCTCGTCCCCTTCATAGACAACGTTTTTGAATTGCTGTCTTTTTGTGTCATTCTGCACTCCTCCTCTTTCTATTTTTAATAATTAAGAAGAATATGTGTAGGTGAAAATATTTTTATATTTTATTCCTTATTACTTGCAAAGATGGTTATTCCACACAGAACAAGTGTACCCTGTGGAGAAGTAGTGAGTGCTCTCTTAGAAGCATGGATACAATCACAGAGATTGAGCAAGAAAGTCAAATGGCCAATGTTTCATTTTATTTGGCTCTCAAATGACCATTTGGTCTTTTGCTTTCCTTAAAATACAACCAAGCTATAGCTACATGGCACAAACTAAAAGAGTGATCTGGAAGTTGATTAATTTATCTGGAAAACCATCAGTTCTCCATTTCAACTTGTGCCATGACGACACAGACTAAATCAAATTTTAAACGAATGCAAACACAGCCACTCTCTGGGCCAATTTCTGAAAAAACACCTTAACTCTTCCAAGTGGAAGTCTTTGTAGATCCTGAGAGGCCTATATGTTGCTTTTAATTTACAGAAGTGTCAAGATACATTTCTCCAAGGGCCAAGAAAGAAAGATTATGCAACCTAATGAGATGATGCCATATTAAACCCTGAGCTGATGGCTCTCTGAGTAGTAAGCAAGTCCCAGTGAATGTTCTCATCGTTTTGGATCCTTTACCCTACACATGGCGTCTCTGGGTTGGAAAGCATGACAGAGGCCATCTAGCTCAAATAGTCATCACTGATCACATCCTAATTCACTGATAAGGCAGACTCAGAAAGAGCATGGAAGCTTCCAGAGACAGCAGTGTGCCAGGACACTTGGTTATTCCTTACCTCACTCCCAGAGTGTGTGGCTCAAACCTGTGTAGGTACAAGTCCCCAAGAGGAGCCCCGGTGACTTACCTGCCGAGGCCCGGGGGCGGCACTGCCCGGTCATGGGGCTGTACTCCTGGTTTTCATCAGCGCACACACAGAGGAAGGACCCTTCCACATTTTCACAGAAGGCTTCACCACACACCCCACTAAGCAGCTCGCATTCGTTCACATCTGGAAAAGGGAGCACAGAGCAAGTCAGATGAGTGCCTCCCTCCTGACAGCTCTTTATTTCACTAGCTGTACCAGGGCTAAGTGGTGTCTGCTGGTCACAAATGGTCCCCAGTGAGCAATCAAACCCTTCCACTATTTTCTGGGGAAGGGGCTCCTCAAGGATGGGCTGCACAATTCGGTTCGTGTAAAAAGGACCATGAAAACACAGAGCAAAGTTTCCACGTTCCAATTCCACTTTACGGAGGGTCCTGGGATTGTCCTGCAAGTAGTGTATGTACACTCTGCCCATTTAATTCTCTCTGCCTTGACTTCTTGACATAATGAGGTCTTAAAGAACATGACAGTCCACACATGACGCCATGTGTAGGGTAAAGGATCCAAATCTAGTCCACTAGATTCAAGGAAAATTAGCAAACCTGGCGCTTCAGAAACAACAACCTTTCTTACATTCATTACAATATTGTTTTCAATCTATTCATATATCTGAAAATACAATTCTCTAGTAGCCAAAATGTCCATACTTTAACAACCAGAAATCAGGTTGTGTATCCCTTTGGGAAATGAAGGAAAGACCCCTGTAAATACTCACCAGGTTACATTAATCATTCACACGAAACAAACTATTCCAGTAACTTATCATGGGCTGCGCCTTTAAAAGTTCTTCGGGTGTTCCACAGTGTCCTTTCTATTTTGCTAAGTGTTTTCTGTCTGCACTTTATACGTAATTAAAACACAGCCCAGGAATCTACTAATGAGTACATTTTATTCAATATTATGCAAGCACATAGCCCTAAAACAGGCTAATTCTAATGTTTGACCTTGCCCGATACTACATTTTAACGTGTCTCGTCCAAAGAAATTTTAGTAAGGAATGCCCAGTTCAACAAAGTACTTGACTTGACATCTGAAATGCTCATGTACTTTATGCCTTAAACATGTACAAACATCAGCTCTCATGAGCACACTTTGAGATGGTTTATACAAAGTTAAATATTTGAGCAATTATCCAAATCATTCAGGGAAAAGAGAAATCTTATTTTCACCTGCTATACACAGTTAATTGGACAAAAAGTTTATGTATCTTGACTTATTTGGATAATTACCTCAGTTTTCCATTTCACTTTGTATATAAACAGATATAAACCTAATGAGCTGGGTTTTGCTTATGAAAAGGTATTATAACATGAAAGAAAGCAGAGAGTTGGCATATTTAATCAACCCAGACAGTCATAATTTAGACCAGAAAAACTGACTTTAGAAATTTGCCAGTTCACATTTATCAATTTGGTAAATGTCAAATGGAACTTTCTACTTTCTAACTTGTATTATTTACATGACTCTTGGTATCTCTCCCATGGGAATGAATTTACTCAATCAAAAAGTACTTTCTGGTTTATCCTGCGTGCCAGGCACTGGGGAAACAATGATGACGCAAGCAGGCCCAACTCCTGCCTTCACAGAGCTTATAGTCAAGCCAGAGAAATCAGCCAGATGATCTCACAGGCTAAGTGCTAAGAATGAAAAGTGCAAGGCAAGCATGGAGCAGTGGACCTTCAGGGTAGGGGCAGGTTAGGGAAATGATATTGGAGCCAAGTTCCATCTGAAGGATGAGGAGGTGATAAGGAGCAGAGTTGGCAGGGGGCTGGCGGGGCGGGGGGGGGGGGGGGGCAGGCACAGGAAGGGTCCAAGTAGAGGAAACAGAATGGCTCCTTTCCAAGTAGAGGAAACAGTTTGGTCTCAGGGCTGATTCAACTCTTAAATTCTACAGAACACCCAGCAGGAAGTGTATATAGTAGGTGCTCAGTTAATATTTTTGAAAGAGTGAATAAACAGATGAAATGACACCTGCTGAGTTCAGTAAAATCCCTCCTCTAAGGGTGGTGTTTCGTGGGCTAAAACAGAATGTCAAGATGGGTTCAGTGTGCTCATCTGACTGGTTAGAAGTGAACCTCAATCGGGGGCTCAGGAGCTGATATGGAGTTAATGGCGGGACATCTGCTATCTTAACAGGTAACAGTTAAAATCTGCTGTGCACCTACAATAGGCCAACTATGAGCCCCAGCCAGGGCAGAGAGACCAGGGCTCTTGAGGCCTCGGAGAGGGCAGCTGCAGGCCATCTACACAAATGACAGCCCCAAAGTTTGTAAGTACTGTAACTGAATCTGCTGAAGGTATTCTGGAAGCAGGAGGAGGGTTCAGCACCGAGCTGGAGAGACAAAGATGGATCAGGGACAGTGTCGGGGAGGAGAGGGACAGTATCCTCAGGAGGCAGTGGGATGCATCCCTACTCAGGCAAGGGGAAGCTGGGAAGATGTTTCCAGCAGAAGGAGCAAACAACAGCCGAATTGCTGCACAGCCATGAGCCACCACAAGCAGTTTTATGTCACTGGAAGCGAAGAAGGAGGTGCTGAGGCTGAGGAGTGGCAGCCAGGTCACAAGACCTGTTTAGTCAAAATATTTAGACAAGTTTTCTTGCCTGCATTTTAGCGCAAAGGAGACTAAAGCAGGAGTTGGAACCAGCAACTATGACAGTGTTAGAGTAAAAGTGGTGACTATTCAGGGGGCGATTTCATCACTAAACCTCCAAATCAGTTTTGCGTTCCCCGTTTAATCTGGACAGGAAATGAATTAATGCTTTGAGTTGCAAATGTTCAAACTCAGAAGTTACGGACTCCTCCTGAGACCGTGCCTGCTATGAAATGAACAGAGTAAGAGTAAAGAAAAAGCCTCGTTACCTGTGATGTTCTGAATTTAATAACCCTTCTTCTTTCCCAGTTCATGGCTCCCACTGCAAATGTTTCATAACGAATTTGGTTTAAAGAAATCACAGCTGATCAGAAAATGGTATATGAAATGGGTTGTCTATAGGAGCATGTGCTGGACGCTGTTCTAGGACATCTGATGATATTCAAGATGCCTCCCAGCTCTGTCAATCCCAGACAGACTGAAGAAATAGAGTTGCACAGTCCAAAGCATCATGTTACGGGTGTCATTCCTGGAAAATGAAACTCCTGCCAACACTTTTCCCTAACTGCACTGCCTCAGGAGGTACATCTTGAAGACAGACAAGCTACACCACACACCAGACTATTTCCTGTGCAGGAGGGACTCTGCAGAAGGGCTCCGTATCCACAGCTCAGAGTTTAAACAGATGTTCTTTTTTAATATACATGAAATTCAAAGTTCTTCTCCTCTGCTTCTCAATGTCTGAACAATTTCAGAAGCCATCTTTCTGCACACTCCCAAATTGTGTGACAAAATCGCATGAGGATGAAATTCTATCCAAATTACCTTGCTTACAATCTCTCCTGTTCTTGATAACTCTGATGGCATTTCAACAGGGGGGACGTGAAACATGCTGTGGAAAGAAATCTAAACACTCACCCACACACCCTTGCCCATCCTGTGGGGCCTGAAAGCCCTGATAACAGAGGCAGCGGAACGAGCCAGCCGTATTGTCACAAAACCCGTGACTGTCACAAACAGTGTTGTTTACACATTCATCAATATCTGCAAAAAAGACATTTAACATCAGACACAAAACACAGACTGACAAACACCAGATATTAATGGATAGACAGAGGTGCTCGACACACCTCGATTAGCATGAGATGATCATGTTTACACAGAATGAACTTCTAAAACATTTTACACATCAATAAAATGTTTTGATGAAAATGTCTTCACAGACAAACGCTGGGCTCTGTGAGAAAACATTTACTTTCCTCAGGAAGTGTTTTCGAACAGAAAGAGCTGCTGTAATCGCCACGGTCAGCGTTTTCTGCCTGCTTCCAACCCTTTATTTCCAAGGAGAGTATATTCTCCTACCGGGGAAACCCGTGGAAGTATTGTCACCTTCCTGGGTCGCGGTCAACGCTCACAGTTCTTTCTGCAGAGATGGCTCACTCAACCCTACAGATAACCTTGGGCAAATCTCAAGAGCATTCCCAGGGACGGAGGAGAGGAGGAGGGAGACAGAGAATCTGATGAGTTCAGCAACATAGCCAGGCAGCCTGACTCGTTCACAAGAGAAGACTTCCTGTCACCAAGTTAAAGCCACTCAAGGTCCTAAATGTCACTGTTGCTCCCACTGGTTAGCCGGTGGCCCACTTGCAGATTCATTGTGTTCTCTGTAAACCTGATGATAGTGTTCCTATGCCTTTTCTTCCCCAATAAAAATGTTCTCATAAAAGTGATGTCTCGATTATGAAGTTACGAACAGACTTTCAGACACACTTCTTTATCCTTACGGTGACTAACTGACTACGCCTTTTTCCTTCCCCTTCCCCTTTTCCTGGTTTACCTCCACACCGCACACTTCCATCTGTCAGGTTCTGTCCTCTCTGCCTCTGGATTACACGCTCCTCAAATACAGGCTTTTGGAGAAACAATTAAGAAAATGCAATTACTGCATCCAAACACATGGGAAGGGGCGCCTGGGTGGCTCAGTTGGTTAAGCGACTGCCTTCGGCTCAGGTCATGATCCTGGAGTCCCTGGATCGAGTCCCGCATTGGGCTCCCTGCTCAGCGGGGAGCCTGCTTCTCCCTCTGGCCCTCCCCCCGTCATGTACTCCCTCTCTCTCAAATAAAAAAATAAATCTTAAAAAAAAAAAAAAAAAAAAAAACATGGGAAGATAACAAATGATTTTAAAAAAATGATAAGTTGGGCGCCTGGGTGGCTCAGTCGTTAAGCGTCTGCCTTCGGCTCAGGTCATGATCCCAGGATCCTGGGATCGAGTCCTGCATCGGGCTCCCTGCTCGTTGGGGAGTCTGCTTCTCCCTCTGCCTCTGCTCCCCCCTCCCACTCGTGCTCTCTTTCTCTCTCTCTCTCTCTCAAATAAACAAAATCTTTAAAAAAAATTTTTTTAAATGGTAAGTTAAGTAGCCCTTGACAGAATTTAGTTTGGAGGAGTTAATAAAACTGAACTTTCCTCTTCCTCATTTTTTTAAAAAGTTTTATTTATTTAAGTAATCCCTACACCCAACACAGGGCTCAAACTCACAGCCCCGAGGATCAAGAGTCACACGCTCCTGAGCCAGCCAGGTGGCCCTGCTCTTTCTAAAGTTCTTCATGTTGAGTCAGGAAACTTTCCAGAAGAAAAAGAAGATGAACGCAATGATGATTTGGCAGCCGTCTCACTTCCCTTCCTAATTTTTTAACATAATCGAGAGTAAGTTCAGAGACTATCTCACTTCTGAATTGTAAACTCTGAGTGACTACCCACTTTTCTTACTTTTCTCCACTCAAACAAAACTGTCCCTTCTCCTTTCAAGGCGGGGCTCTTTCCCTACCACTCTCTCCTCCCTCGAGTCCTACCTGTTCATCCTTCTCTAGCATCCTCAGCTACTCTTCCCTTCGCTGACTTCAAACGTGTTAAAATCTCTTGGAAAAGCATTCACTTCACTATGATGTCACCTACTGTGCTTTTCCATTCATTCTACTGTTGCAAAATGTCTCAGAAGAACCATCTACACGCACTGCCTTTGTTCCTCACATACCTCATCAGTAAAAAAAAAAACAAACAACTAGTAACCATACTATACTAGTAACATTGGTATATTCCTAAAATTACTGTGAGGACTCAACAAAGTACATGTATAAAGTGCTTAGAACATTACCTGGCATGTGACATAGGAAGCATACAATATGGGCCAACCATTAGTATTACTATTATTCCTCCCCCTGTTCCCTCTTGACCTACAAACTCACTTTCTCACTCTCTATTCCATGAAGCTCCTCTGAGAAAGGCCACCAATGGCTGACCTGTCCATAAATTTGATGATCATTTTCCAGCCAGCCACCATCATCCTTGACCCCCAAGGCTGGCCAACTCCCTCCTTGAACTCTCTTTCTGTATCCCAGGACAGAGTATTATTCTTGTTCGACTTTTAACCACGTTGGCCGGCCCTCATCCTTCCGCAGCCTGAAGAGGGGGTCTGCCAGGGCTCGGGCCGCCCTGGGACGTGCTGCTTCCTCCATGCTACCCCGTCCCACCCTTTCCAGATAATCTGGACTTCAATTACCATGGTTCTCAGAATGAATCCCAAAGCTTCATCTTCAGCCAGGATCCTTCTTATTCTCAATCGTTTCCATTTCATCTTCTGCTCTAGTCTCAAACTTATCAAGCCTGAAACCAAATTCACTGTATTCTTCCTAAACCGCACTTCCTGAGCTTACTGACAAATCTCCGGTATTTCTGTCCTTTTTTGCCTCTCTTACCTCAACTTGAACCAAAAACTCAATGACATTGTTTCACATCTAAAAAACGGACTCTCCCCTGCAACATCGAACACAAAGATGACATGCAGTAAATCTGTTCTGATGGTTTCCAATGTCAGCATAAGGCTACAATTTATTTGCTGATCACAACCGTGAGAGCAGTAACTACAGAGTATCATCAAATCACTTAAGGCAGGCCACTACTAATTTTAGACTTCCGGAAATGGGTATTTGTCTAAGAGATTATTCACTGAGCCACAAGATTTAAGGGCTGGAAAGAAACTCAGAAATGCTTCAAATTACCAATTATATACTGATGATATCCCAGTCTTTCTCAAAGGTTGACCTCTGGCCTTTAAAACCACTTATCTGATACTATGGGACATGTTCATGATAAATGAACTTACTATGATCCCCCTCCTCACCTCACCCCCATTTCTCCTATATTCTCTCATCAGAGACTCCAACCAGTCACCCTAGCTAGAAATCTTGGGGGCATGCTTCCCTCTCCCCTCTGTTCTGTCCCTCCTCTATCATACCCTCTTATTTGTCTTCCCTGTACTCCTCACACTCCTTATCCCCAGTCTTTCCTCCCTTCCTCTAATCCATTCTCCACCAACTGCAAACCTGTCAGTGACACTCCCTTGTTCAGAATATTCAGTATCTCTTCTTGGCTGGAGGACACCAACCACTCTCTTTGGCAGAGCACAGAGCACCCGTCCTCCTCAGGCTCCTGCCTAAACCTCCAGCCAGAGTTCTTAGCCAACATTTCCTTCCTGATTTATGTCCCAGCCGTCTCAGGATACCAGAGTTTCTTGAAAACCCTATGGTCTTTGATTTCTCACTAACTTGGAACCCTCCACTCCCTCCCTCCACTAGAAAGTCTCCCCATTATCTGCTTTGCTCAGAAACTCCTCCTGGCCCATCAGCAGTCAGTCCAAGGAACACCTCCCAAGTGTCAGACTTCAGGGTCCATCCTCTCTCCTCCCAGGGCATTTTGTGCCATTGCTGTACCCCACCAGTCCACTGTTTGGGGTGGAGAACCTCCAACTGAATCTTGCCGGCAGCTTAGCTCCCTACTAAAATGAGAAAGAAAACAAAGAAGGAGGAAGGAAAACCAGTGCCGAAAATCTGGCGGCTTTTAGTCCAGATTCTTACAGTAACATCTCGTGCTTTCCTTTTCGTTAATTCTGTGAAGTCACAGCAGATGATGACTTCGTGTTAATGACCACCAGCTCAGGCACTGAGAAGCTGACCTTAAGGTGAACAAGTCCTGAGACGGTTATGAATTACTGGGCATTGTGCAGTCTCAGACTTAATGTACCAGTGATTAACACAGAAAGTTTAGATGAGCAATATTTTGGATTTGAATGAATAGGAAAAAATAACGTGGAATGCCTGCTGGAGACTAGCTCTTCAACAACTCATATTTTATGAAAATGATATACTGTAACTCTCAGCAGTTTCATGTTTTCAACAATGAGGTAAGGTAATAGCTGAACAAAAGGACAACATTCCTTTTACTTCTCTAATGACCTGTATAAAACAACATTATTTCATTAGAATGGTCTTTGATGATGTGAGTGCTGAGATATTTTTCCATTGTTAGTCCTGTCTATAAAGTTCTAAGACCTGCTATAATTAAGATCAACTCTATAAAAATAAAGCTAAATGCAAGAACATTTATTATTATGTGAGAATAAAAGCCCTACCAAGATGCAAGCTTCATTAAATGGACAAGTGAATGCCATCTGGTTTTATTGAAGCTGACTTTTGAATATGAAACTCAATTCTGAATGATGCTAATATGACAGGTTTTCTCTTTGCTTAATGAAGGGGTCATTCTATTAAATTACTAAAACCAATTTTGCTTAGGCATCTGGAAGGGCCATGCATGATATTATCACCAGTCATAGCATCTCCTAGATGAGTGACAAAAAAATGACTTTCCAGAAATCTCTCAGTTGGCAACCCAGATGAATTAGTTATGCTCCTTAAGGTTGCTGATTTCTCATGCAAGTTTTTGCTATTAATATTTGACAGAGCAAGGCAGATATAAATATTATGGATATGGATATGAATTCAAGGAAAAATTACACAGACCAAGGATAGTGGATCACTGATATGAATTCTCTAATAATAAGATTAATATAACCATCAGAAAGAGAAATAGAGCATCATTCTGGATAACTGGAACTACCTACCAGTGGCTCATTTTTAAAGTAGCAATCTGTCAATGACTACACATTTTGAAGGTCTTAACTTTTGACCCATCTGGTAGATCTATTTTCCTTGCCCAGTTGCTTTTTACCTGGTACATTTTCTCCACAGACCAAAGCTTTTCAAAACCTACTAATTATTATCAGGGATTTTACATATAAGAGCAGAACTCCAATCACATTTCTCAAGTTCTCAAATAAAGGTATAAGGCCAGATACTTGGTGTCATCTTCTCCCTTAGGTAAAGTGAACTATAAAATAAGGTGAAAGTATAGAAAAGAGGCATGATCTTCTAAAAGGGATTGGGGTTCTGGGATAAGGCTTATTTACTCACCAGAAAATTATAACTATGTTCAAAGACCTCAACAATGAAATTCCTAACAAAACCCCAATGATTCTATTAGGTTTTCTGTACTGTATACCACAAAGTATGGGCATGGGGAGAAAGGAGTATTTGTATGTACTTTGTCAATGAAATGATTTGGTTTTCTTCCTCTCAGCTACACCCCTCAGCTTCTTGTTCTGAACTAAGAGAAAAGCGCTTCTTTTTCTTTCTTAACATGTCCTATCTTTGTGTGGTTGATTTTCTTTTTCCTTTTTCTGAGTAGGACATAACTACCTGTTGGAAGCAAAAGCTCTCTAATGAGCCTCGTGCCACTGCCAGAAGCCTCTAGAGAGGTGGATGCCAGAAACTGAGTCCCATTTTTGGTAGTGGATCATTCACAGGAAAATCTCCACAGCTGCATGGTTGAGCATGTCATCAAAACATTTTTATACAGATGATAGGGTTCGTCTCAACTTAAAGGGACTTTGAAGACTACCCAGTTCAACCCCTTCATTTTAAGAACCAGAAAGCTGAGGCCGAGAGAGGCAAAGCGACTTGCCTCAAGGTTACCCAAACAGAGCTGGCAAAGGAACAGAGCCCAGTGAAGGAACAACCTTCTGAATCTAAGTTTGTGGCTCTACCCATCCCAACCTCTTGCCTCCCACCACAGTGATGGTTATAAAAGGCCAGTGCAAGAGGATGAGAAACACATGTCTGTGTGTCCAACGAGCATACTGGTGTGTTTTCATTACAAAGATGTAAGTCAGGACACTCACTTTTCGACTTATTTCCTATTGACTTACAGTTTAATCAAGTACCCACCTCTTACCCTTACACCAGGCCTGAATGTCAAGTAGTATCAGACTTGAAACCTAAATACCCAAGGTACTGTATGTCCTGAAGAGGCTACATTTCTGGGAGACCCTTGCAAGAAAGGCCTGTCAAGCACCAAGGTGTTGCAGTCACGGAAAATCCCAGGACCATGTCTAGCAGGGATGCTCTCTGAATTTCTTCATAAAAAGGAATGACCCACTATTTCAGCCCAGGGCTTCCTGACCAACTGCAATTGGCTAAATATTTGGTGCCAGAATCCTTGGAAAATAAAGCCAAAAAAGTGGGGGAGTGGGTGGGTGGAGAGGCTTACACTGGAAGGGATGTAGGGCTCCTGCTTCAGGGGAAATGCAGCCCTCATACTTCTTATTGAAAGGAACGGAAGCTGACCAAGAGACAGTAAATCCCAGCCAAGAAGTGGGATTGAACAATGTTAAACCAGCTGCATAGCTGCCCAAAGGAATTTTAAAATGGCATGGCGGCTGGCCCAAAACAGATTAAGGTCTCTCTCACAGCACAGGAGAGAAGCCAGGATTAAACGGAAGAGGAGTGCGAGGCCTAAAGAAAAAAAATAAAATTTAGCCAATAGGAAATTAAAAACTGGATTTGGAGATGGTCCAGACGATACAATAGGATATGGAAAGAGCCTTTAAAAGAAAAAGGTCCACTGAGGCCTGGCAACATCAACAAGGCTGAAGAATATGGGCCTTATGTGTTATGGAAAATAGCTTTGTTCTGAGAAATGGGGATGAGCCAGAAAACAGCAAAACTACGTTCTTGTGCGGAGTTTGACTGCCATGCCGATACATGACAAAGAAGAGGGGGGGAACCTGGGGACCTCGATGGTCACAAGTATGTTCTGAAAGCTAGTAGCCTAAAATAAGCAGCAAGAAATGACAGAGGTAGCAAATTACACTTCAAATCCAACTTTCTGGACATAAATTCTAGAAAACATGACTAGCCAATGAGAGATCATTTTCTTCCTAGTTTTGAGACCCACTACTTCAAAAAAGATTTACTTAAGTGATTCTTTAGAAACTACCCAGACCTTGCTCCCATTTGATTTCTGGAAACAGCTAGAAGTTCCAGAGAAAGTAAACCAAAATTTTGCCCTGATTTTAATCAATCATTATGTGAACAACATATATTCACCACCCATAGTTAAAGACATCCTAATGAAAACCACTCTAAAAACACAAACATCACATCCCAGTCCAAAAGCATGGGATTCTTGATTACCTCCCCACAATCCAATCATCGTACTCTTCTGATTTTCTCTCTTGGTTCTATCTCCATGCATGCTCTCCCCTCCTGTCAGCCTTATCGAGGGCTTCGCCATCTCTAACCTGAATTCTCATGGTGGCATCCTAATGGGTTCTGTGCTTTCAGCCACTCTAAGTCCATCCACCATATGAGAGAATGATTGACCTACTGAAACAGTCCAATCAAATAATGCTCTGCTTAGACCTCTTCGGGTTTTCTCCATGGCTAATAGTAGAGAGGCCACTGACATCTATCTTCTGGAGCTCATCCACAGTTGGCTTCTCAAGATCTGTGCTTTTCTAACTGACCCCGCTGCCCCTGCACCTTCTACTTCCCTCTCTCCCTCTCTATTGGGTCATTCTATCAGGATCAAAAACTTCCAGCTATCATCTTAAAAATAACCAAGAGCCTCCTTGCACATAAGCCCTTTAGCTAGAACCGTATTTTTCAGCCTAAATTCTAACAGCCAAAGTTCTGGACCTTTCTACACACGTATCCACACCATCAGTTTTCATATGTTCTTGGGTAGCTCTCATATATACTAATCCACTGGAACGGCTGTTGATAAGGTCACCATTTTGTAAAATTCAAAGGACTCTTCTTGACTGGCATCTCCACAGATTGCTCAGTGGTATTTAATACAGTTGACCACTCTTCTTTTTAAGTACCCTCTACCTTTGGATTTTATGTTCTTATATGCTCCTGGGTTTCCTCTTAATCCCGTGGCCACTCCCACACAATCTTTAACTTTACTCCTAAATGTTGGTGTTTCTCAGGGCTTAGTCCTAGACCCACTTTTCTTCTCATGCTATGATCTCTCTTAATGGCCCCATCCATTGGAATAGCTTCCAACACCATCTATATCGTACAACTCCTAGGCTATATCTCCAGCCGAGACTTTTCTTCCAAGCACTAGATCTAAATTGATCCAACTCCCTGCCTGATACAACCACATGAATATTTCACAGGCAACTATAATAAACCAAATCATAAATGTGATCTTTAAAAAAAACCTGCTTCCTTCTCCCCCCACCCCCTGTGAGCAAAGAGTGCCAGCAAATATCTACTTGCTAAATCCAGAACCAGAGATCTATCCTCAATATTCCTTCTCCTTCTTACCCTACATCCACCCCAACACTATGTTCTAACCCCAGACCAGGTTCCATTTCAAAAGATTTCTTGAGTCATTCATTTCTCTCCATCACACTGTTACTACTCTAGCCTGAGGACCAGTATGTTTGGCCTGAACAACATCCTGCAAGACTCCTCCTGACTTTTCTCTTGCCCCTCTAATCCCATTTCCAAACAGCATCCTGGGTGATGTGTGCTTTAAAAATATAGAGTACTGAGTAAAATCAAATATAAGAGTACACACACTGAAAAGGACACAAATATTTTATGTGCCTCTAAGAAAGGGGAAAAAATTCTGCAAGCTATTTCGTACTGCTTTAAAAAAATCACATCAACTCTAAGAAACATCCAAATATTATAGTATTAAAAAATACACACCTTCAAAATGATGACATATGGTATATCACTATCCTTAAAAATTAACCAGTCTGTTTCTTTTACACTTAGAATGATATCCAAACCCTTTATGTTTCCTGGGAGGCTTTGCATATTCTGCCCCTGACTCTCCAGCCCATGAGTCACTGTGCCTCCTTCCCTCTAAGCACCAAACACAGGTCTTTTTCATTTTCACTTCCCTGAATGCAGCTACTACTTCCCTGCCTCAGAGTCTCTGCCATCACTACACCTCCACCTGGGAATGCTCTACCCCGCCTGCCATCCCAGCCCACTCTTCCAGCAGCTAACTCACTCTTTAGAGCTCAGCTCAAATGCCATTTCCTAAGAGAGCTTTCCCTCTTCCTCCTCCTCACTGACTCTTCTCTTTCCTTCATAGCAGCTGTAATGGTTTGTGGTTACATGCTGTTTGGAAAGCTTATTTGTGTATTTACTGCTTGCCCTGTGCACATGCAGATCCTCGAAGGCAGAGACCATACCTGTTTTGCTCATTACCACATGCCCATAGTTTGGAACCAAGTCTGGCATATAACAGGTGTGCAATGGCAACACTCAGCATATTACTTGTTTAATACAAAAGCCAGCAAAGCTTCCACGATCCAGCCTTGGCCTACCTCTCTAGCTATATCTTATGTATCACTTTTTCCCCTTTTACATATTCAACTGAAACGAATTTATTTAGTGTTCCTGAACTTTTCCAATATTTCATGTCTGCAAATCTTTGCTTGTGGCATTTATTCCAAGCCTGTTCTCCAAGCCTCCAAGCCTGTCAAGGCTCAGCTGGAGCCTCCTGGAAGCTTTTCTGACCCAACCTTGTGTTGAAAAGTGTGTCTAATCACACAGCATCTTCCTCCCCTCACTAGATACTTATGAAGACCCTAAAAAGATGGTGCATCACATT
This sequence comes from Phoca vitulina, assembly GCF_004348235.1. NCBI lineage: Eukaryota > Metazoa > Chordata > Mammalia > Carnivora > Phocidae > Phoca > Phoca vitulina. Next base: position 1,306,374 of record NW_022589715.1, on the reverse strand, counting down.
ACCACCAAAACCCAAGGCTGAGCACTCACAGCCATAGCCCGGGACAAAGAGCCACTGAAGCAGTGGCGCTGGGCTGGAAGAACAGCTGGTGACACAGCCGTGTTCCACCTGATCAAAAGCAACACTACGTTAAAGCTGCACTGGAGTTTAAAAAGCTGAATTTATAATGCAGAAACTTGTATCTGAAACTTTCAAAGGCAAACTTGAAAAGCTCTTCTAAGATGAAGATAAAAGAACAAACTGAATGGCAAGAAAATATTCATTTTTGTATCCCAGAGTATGGAAGAGTTAAATACAAAAACAACACCACAAAGATAAAATACGCTAAGAAATAAAAGTATACAGTTGATCACAACAGAATACAGAAAATGGCAAAGTAAAAAGCTAGGACAGAAATAACAGCATCATAAAATTAAAAGGCAAATTAAAGAATGGGGTAAATATCTATAAAATATTGATAAATCATTATTATCCTTAATACACATAAATCGGTCAGAAAAACACAAACTCCACCTCATATAGGCAAAACAATATTTCACAGAAGACATAAATATAAAAGAAGTTAAACTAACTGGTAGTAAAGGCACATTAAAAGGAGATATTATTTTCTCCTTATCAAATCAACAGAAAAATAGCAACATTAGCTTCTTGAGAGTGTCAAGAGCTAGGTCTCATTGGGTGGTAATGGAAGCAGAAACCAGCAGAACATTTCTGGAAAGCAAGGTGGTCCCAGGTGTTGTTAAGACCTGTAAGGTTGCCAGTGTCCTTTGATCTTTTTTTTTTTAAGATTTTATTTATTTATTTGACAAAGAGAGAGAGACAGCGAGGGAGGGAACACAAGCAGGGGAAGTGGGAGAGGGAGAAGCAGGCTCCCCGCGGAGCAGGGAGCCCGATGCGGGGCTCGATCCCAGGACCCTGGGACCATGACCTGAGCTGAAGGCAGATGCTTAATGAATGAGCCACCCAAGCGCCCCCAGTGTCCTTGGATCTTGTATTAAGTATCCTCCAATCTAGTCTAGGGACATGATCACTGATGAAAATAAACATGTATATACAAGTGTATTCATAGGGCACTAAATGGCAACGACAACAAAGGAAACAGTCTTTATCTCCATAGTTCAGAAGATACTTTTACAAATATATGGTACAATAATGCTATGGAATTACGTGGTCATCAAAAATTTATTTTTAAAGATCAACAAAATACAAAAAATATAATGTAAAATGAAAGAGTTAAGATAAAAAGTATAAGATCTTATTTTAACAAATAAATGAAAACTCTAAAAAAAGAAAGAGGCCGAATATTAACTGGCTGGTAGATAAATGATTTTATACTTGTGAGCATTTTCTAAATTTTCTACAATGAGCACATGCTACTCTTAAAATCAGAAAAATTATATATTTGCAAACAATTATTTGAAGATACTGAAAGGAGAAAATTCTTTGACTTGAGTGTATGCACAAGTATAGACGGCACTGTAACCAGAAAAAGCAAATGAGTAAAATAAAACCATATAAACAAAAGTAGAATAATCATAAATATTCTAAAAAGAATTTAAGAACTGAAAACATTTAAATGTCTTTCAATTCAACTGACAAAAAAAGCATAGAACGTCTTTTTAAAAAAGTCTTTATTTTATTTATTTATTTATTTTTAAGATTTTATTTATTTATTTGACAGAGAGAGAGACAGAGAGCACAAGTAGGCAGAGTGACAGGCAGAGGGAGAGGGAGAAACAGGCTCTCCGCTGAGCAGGGAGCCGGATGTGGGGCTCGATCCCAAGACCCCAGGGTCATGACCTGAGCCGAAAGCAGCTGCTTAACGGACTGAGCCACCCAGGCACCCCAATGTCTTTATTTTAAAATGAAGTATTTTGCTTGAAATGATAAAAATTACAGGAGGGGCACCTGGGTGGCTCAGTCAGTTAAGTCAGAAGTCAGACACTTCTCAGGGTCATGATCTCAGGGTCCTGGGATCGAGCCCCTCATCAGGTCCCCCCCTCAGCGGGAGCCTGCTTGTCTCTCTCCCTCTGCACCTCCCACTGCTTGCGCTGGCTCTCTCTCAAATAAATAAAATCTTAAAAAAAATTACATGAGAAAAATTCTATTATTAATAATAGTACACACATATTTTAAGTTAAAAAACCAAAGCAGTTCTCAGTAATTGCAACTACAATTGAAAGCAAGGAAACAAAGTGAAATAAGTCAGTCAGAGAAAGACAAGTATCATATGATCTCACTAAGATGAGGAATTTGAGAAACAAGACAGAGGATCATAGGGGAAGGGAGGGAAAAATGAAACAAGACAAAACCAGAGAGGGAGACAAACCATTAGAGACTCTTAATCTCAGGAAACAAACTGAGGGTTCCTGGAGTGGTGGGGGTTGGGGGGATGGGGTGGCTGGGTGATGGACATTGGGGAGGGTATGTGCTATGGTGAGCGCTGTGAATTGTGTAAGACTGATGAATCACAGACCTGTACTCCTGAAACAAATAATATATTATATGTTAATTTAAAAATAATAAGAAAGCAAGCAAACAAAAAAATTTTAATACTTTTTAATCTAGCCAAGGTTTTTTGCATACAAAGCTGTATTTGTTTAGTTTTAAAAACTCTGGAGACCCTGCCCAAAAATACAATCTTCTGAACATTAATTCAGAGATTCTGCTGAATGAAAAGTAAAAACACTTTAGACCTAATCGCTTCCTCCAATACAAATGGTAAATTCCCAGTTATAAATGTTTTCTACTGAAGAATGACTTTTCTATAGTATACAGTTAAGTACTGTATATAATTTTACTTTTTACTATGTGAAAATAAACCTTGGGCCAGTACGTTTCAGATCCCAAACTTATTTTATTTTCCTTTTGTACACTGTTTCATTAAAAATCATAGGGAAACATTCTTCAAAAAATATGTATAAAGAAGAACAGTAGGAAGGGATTGATATAATAATAAATACTCTAAAAGGCAGCCAAAAAAAAAAAAAAAAAAAGGAAAGGAAAAGAAATGAGACAAATGGAAAACAGACTACAGATTTGAACCCCCTAATACCAGTAATTATGTTAAATGTATATGAACTAAATTCTCCAATTAAAAGATGAAGATTGTCAATCTGGATTGAAAAAAACTACTATATTCTGCTTACAAGAAAAAGGCCCTTTCAAAATAAGAACATGGAGAAGTGGGAAAAGACAAACCATGCAAAATCTAATTGAAAGAGGCATATGTAATTATACTAATAAAAGACAAAGTAGATTTAAAGACTAGATGCATTGATAGAGACAAACTGGGACATTTCAAAGGAATAAAAGGATCAATACATGAGGCAAGACACAAAAACTTCAGCATTTAATTCCATGGTCAACAACATATAAAACAAAACCCAGGAAACTAAAATTAGAAACAGATAAATTTCCATAATAATGGGAGATTATAAAACATCCCTTCAGTAAATTATGTAATAAGCAGACAAAAACAGAGTATGAATATACATGATTTAAAGAACTTACAAACTGGGCCCTAATTAACATATATAGATCCAACTACAAAACATATGTTGTCTTCAAGTACACAAGGAATATTTACCAAAATTGACCATATTTTGCACCACAACAAATTCCAAGGACTGAAATCATTGAAATTATGTCCTCTGGCTAGAGAGGTATTGAGATATAAATAACAAAAATATAATAAAAATTCTCCAAATGTCTGGATATTAAGCAAAACACCTCTAAATAATTCACTGGTTGAAGAAAAAAATGACAATGCATTTGTAATACTTTTATCTGAATAGCAAAAAACATATCAAAACTTGTGGCTGCAGATAAAAGCCATTCTTAGAAAGAAATATATAGCCATATATATATTAGAAAAGTATATATTATAGAAAAGAAGGTTGAAAACCCAATGATCTAAGGATCTACATCAAGAAGTTATAAGGACAAATGAAGCCCAAAGAAAGAATATAAAAGCAGAAATTAACATAATAGAAAACAAAGAGAAAAATCAACAAAAGTTGTTTCTTTGCAAAGACTAACACCTGTGAAAGACTGATTAAGAACAAAACAAAGAAAGCACAAATTACTAAATAAAAAATGAAAGGCATCACTAACACATTCTATAGACACTAAGGAGAGATAAGAAAAAGTATTATCAACAACTTGGTGCCAATAAATTGGAAATTTACCTAAAATTTTACCTAACATGGATAAGTTCCTTGAAAAACAAAGTTACCAAAACTGTCCTGAAAAGTCCAAGAACTGAGACCATTACTTTATCCTTTAAAGAAATCTTAACTGCAATTTTAAAACTTTCATAACACCCCCCCCACACACACAGACACACAAAACAACATCAAAAACTTCCAGGCCCAAATGACTTTACTTGTGAATTCTTCAAGGAATCCAAGAAAGAACTAACATGAATCTTTTTTTTTTTTTTTACGTTTTTATTTATTTATTTATGAGAGATAGAGTGAACAAGAGAGAGAGAGCCCACAAGCAGGGGCAGAGGGAGAGGGAGAAGCAGGCTCCCCGCTGAGCAGAGAGCCTGATGTGGGACTCAATCCCAGGATCCTGGGACCATGATCCAAGCCAAAGGCAGATGTCCAACTGACTGAGCCACCCCGGCACCCCTAACACAAATCTTACATATACTTTTCCAAAAAAACCCAGAGGGGGCACTTTCAAATTCAGTTTATGAAACCAGAACAACCTTGAGTCTACAACTTCACAGAACATTCAAAGAAAGGAACATTAAAGGTTAATCTCTCTAATGAACACAGATGCACATATTCTCAACAAAATGTTAGCAATTGGACTCCAGGGATATACCGTATAAGAAGGATACTACAGCACGACTATTAGGTTTATTCTAAGAATGCAAAGGAGGGACATTCTGGGTGGCTCGGTCAGTTAAGCATCTGCCTTCAGCTCAGGTCATGATCCCAGGGTCCTGGGATCGAGTCCCACGTTGGGCTCCTTGCTCAGCAGGGAGCCTGCTTCTCCCTCTGCCTGCCGTTCCCCCTGCTTGTGCGCACGCTCTCTCTCTCTCTCAAATAAAGTCTTAAAAAAAAAATGCAAAGTTATTTTTCACTAAAAAAAAAAAATCAATATGGTTTAAATGTGTATGTGATGGTAGGCAGTGGAGCTACAACCTTTGACCATGATTTAGAACAGCATGTCAAAGCTAGCACAACAAGACAGATGTCACCTGGGGTCCAGCACTGTGGACCTGAATTCTCAACCCTGGATTACTTATGCTTGAACTGCTACACAGAGAGAAATAAACTTTTATCTTGTTTAAAACAAACAGGGGTGGGGCGCCTGGGTGGCTCAGTTGGTTAAGCGACTGCCTTCGGCTCAGGTCATGATCCTGGAGTCCCAGGATCGAGTCCCGCATCGGGCTCCCTGTTGTCAGCAGGGAGTCTGCTTCTCCCTCTGACCCTCCCCCCTCATGCTCTCTCTATCTCATTCTCTCTCTCAAATAAATAAATAAAATCTTTAAAAAAAAAAAAAAAAAAAAAAAAACAAACAGGGGAAAGAAAAAAAAAACAGTCCATGTAATTTACCACATGAACAGAATAAAGGAGAAAATACAATTTAAAAAATAATACAATTATTTCAATAGATGCAGGAAAAGCATCTGTAATAATTAAAAACAATTCCTAATAAAGAGTCTCATCAAACCACAAACAGAAGGGAATTCCCTTATCTGAAGAGTACATACCAAAAATGTCTATGGCAAACATCAAAGTTTAAGAAATATTCAATGCTTTTTCTGCTGAGATCAGGAATGAGACAAGTAAGCTAGCTACCACCATTTCTATTGGAGAACAGGTCCTAGATAGTGTAATAAGAAAAGGTATAATTATTGAAAGAAAATAAACCTAGCACTACATTATTTGTAGACAACATAACTGTTATGTTCAAAATCTAAAAGAATCTGCAGATGAACTAGTAGAAATAACAAGTAAATTTAGCAAGCTCATAGATACAAGGTCAATGCACAAAAATCAAATTGTTATAAGGGTAGAATACATTTTATTTTATTTATTTTTTTAACAATTAGTATTTGCCCATTTTTATTTTTTAATTATGTTCAGTTAGCCACTGTATAGTACATAATTAGTTTTTGATGTAGTGTTCAATGACTCATTAGTGAAGTATACCTTTTAAATAACCTTCACAACAATATAAAAATATTGAACACTTACTTAGGAATAACTCTAAAAAATCCTGTCCAAGACTACACAAAAAACTACAACAAAACACCAAAACAAATGAAAGAAAACTTAAATAGAGGGATGTGTCATATATATATGTATTGGAAGACTCAATATTGTAAAATATTAAATCTCCCCAAATTGATCTATTGACTGAATGCAATTCCAATCAAAATCCCAGGATAATATTTTTTCTGATATAAATTGATAAGTTGATTATAAAACTTATATAGAAATGCAAAGGGCCATGGATAACCCTGACAATCTCAATTAAGAACAAAACTACACAATTTAGAATTTACAGCACATACATTAATGTTTATATAAAGCTACTATAGTTAAGACAATATGCTATTAGTGCAAGGATAAACCAACCCATGGATGGAATGAAGAAGAAAAAGACTCATATATTTACACATGGTTCATAACAAAGTTACCACTGCAAATCAGTGGAAAAAGCGTACTCTTCCCAAAAAAGGGCGATGATCCAATTGGAATCCATTTAGGAAAAAAGTAAATCTTGACCTCTATTTCACACCATACATGCAAAACAATTTCAGTGCTATTACAGATTCCGAATGTGAAATATAAAACAATAAAGCTTTTAGAAGACAATATAAAAGTATACGTAGGGGCGCCTGGGTGGCTCAGTCGGTTAAGCATCTGCCTTCAGCTCAGGTCATGATCCCAGGGTCCTGGGATTGAGCCCCACGGTGGGCTACCTGCTCAGCGGAGAGTCTGCTTCTCTCTCTGCCTCTGCCTCTCTCCCTGGCCTTTGCTCTCTCTTTCTCTCTCTCTCAAATAAATAAATAAAATCTTTTTTTAAAAAAGTGTATCATAATGACTTTAGGGTTTGCAAAGACCACAGACACAGAAAGTACTGATCTCAAATGAAATAATTAAAACATTGGCCTTCATTAAAATTAAGAACTTGGCTTCATTTCAACTTACCGTTAAGACAGTTGTATTGAGCATCTTATTTTGAAGAGGTCTGTTATGCAGAATTAGATAACTAAAATGATACCCAAAAAGCTAATAAGGGTATGAAAAGGTGTTGAACATCAACAACCCTCACAAAAGAAATGCAAATTGACAGACACCATGACAGACAGATCCATTACTAAGGCAAGGCAAACCTTGAAAAGAAATGACAATACCAATGGTTAGCAAGGATGTAGAACTGACAGGCTCAGAAGTAGCTCTTGGCTGTGTAAACTGGGACTCTGAAAACTGGCTATATCTATGAAACCGAGACATTCATGTATTTTAGGACCTAGAGATTACACTTCTGAGTAATATCCAACAAGAAATTAGTGATTATTTCCACTAAAAGCATGTTCAAGAATATTCATGAAAGCTTTATTCTCAAAAGTCCCAGACTGTAGGTAACCCAAATGCCCATCAACAGTAGAATGGATACATAATTGTAGTATATTTATACAATGAAATGCCACACAGCAATGAAGATGAAGCATTGCTACATAGAACATAGATGAAGCTTGCAAACATAATGTTATATGAAAGAAGTCAGACACACATCAGTGCCTCCTGTATGATTCCACCAATAAGATGTTCAAAAACAGGTAAAACAAAGCCATAACAAAGACAAAATAGTGCTCTGTGGGTAATGGGGAGGGGAGTGGGTTAAAAATTAGGAAGAAGCTTGAGGGAGGGTTCAGGGGGCTCATTACCAAGTGTGCTCACTCTGTAAAAGTTCGTCAAGCTGTACCCTTACGATTCATGCACTTTTCTCTCATGTATTTTAAGCAATTACAAAGTTTACTTAAAAAGAAAAGCCAATCCACACTGCTCTATTTCCTGGTTAAAGACCATCTTAACCATTTCAAAAGTCCATTTTCTTTCTCTCTCTTTCTCATTGGTAAGAGGTATATATTAGACTAAAATATTAAGGGGGGCGCCTGGGTGGCTCAGTTGGTTGGGCGGCTGCCTTCGGCTCAGGTCATGATCCTGGAGTCCCTGGATCGAGTCCCGCATCGGGCTCCCTGCTCGGCAGGGAGTCTGCTTCTCCCTCTGACCCTCCCCCCTCTCATGTGCTTGCTCTCTCTCATTCTCGCTCTCTCAAATAAATAAATAAAAAATCTTTAAAAAATAAAAAAATAAAATAAAATATTAAGGGACTCTGAATAGTAATCCTGATCATCACTCCCTATCTGTCCATAATAAGCCAATCAAATACTGTGAAATTTAATCTCTTCCAAGTACAAAATAAAGTCAAGTTATTATTTTTTTTTTAATAGGAACACAGGTGGAAATAAGAGAGCATATATATGTGACACAGTAGCCTTCCTTAAAAATGTAACTGCATTTTTATGTGACCCACTGCAAGTCAAGGGAATTAATTATGTGATTCTCTGTCCCAAATATGCTACTATATTTTTGTCTTGTAGAGGTGAGAATTATTATGGAGTGAATTTTTAAAATAATTTACTTAAGATTATAACAGCATTGCTCTGTATTCAGAACAGACTAGAATTCTAATATTCTAGGATATCTAACTTAGGAATTGTGAGTATTTAAACATGGGAGACACATTTAATGTTCGAAGGGGAGGTCATATTTGATTGTTAAGCATTAATGATGAGACACTAGATCTGAACCAGAGCCCTTGTCAGCTCTGCTCCCTCCCAAGAGCCCACCTGAACCACTATGAGTGGGTCCCAGTTACCATCTCTCTCCCCACTCCACATGGTCCTTCCATAAGTTTAAAGATAAACACAGCTAGTAAAACATCCTTTTACATGGGGGTAAAATGTAAAATTAGTAAGTTTTTAAATTTTGTGATTTTGTCTGAACACCCAAAAGAGTCCTAAGAATTTTTCAAGTATTTAAATTATGTCCTTGACTCTCATTTGCATTAGGTTTTTAACGACAATGCAGTGGGACAAAGGTACAGAAGATTATCTCTTCATTATCCAAAATGAGGTCAAGAATGAAAATCCTCAAGAACGAAATCATCTTAGATTCATTGCTTTTAAAAAATCCAAGAAGAGTATTTCAGCTTTTACATTTCAAATTGTATTAACAAGTTGATGCAGTGAAAGACCAAGAAAATGGGGGCAATGCTCTGTGTCTCCGGTTTCCTCATGGAGGGAGCTCACAAGGCTCTACTTCCGGAGCTGGAGAGGGCATGTGTCAGGAAACAGGTTCAAGAGCCTGCAGTGTGCCCCGGGCGCCTAGCTGCCCTCTCAGAGAACCAGGGCACAGGGTGGGGCAGAGGTGCTGCGTGCGGAAGCCATTGTGTGTGCCAGATGTTTGTGCAATTACAATAAAAAATCCCAATATTACCGGTTAAAATCCAAAACTAAGCATCTGTGACACTTACGGGAAAAATTTTGAACCAAGTTGAAAAGCAAGGTATTTTCAACGTGACATAAAACACTTTTTCTTTGGACAAAAGCTAAACCTGCATACACAAAGCATTTATGCTTCTTTTGAGAAAAAGAGGATCACAGAGTATTTCTGAATTCAAAAAGCCATTTGTCCCCAATATGGACTGACAGAATTTTATATAAAAACTGGAAAAGTTCAATGAGAAGGATTTAAATCTGCTACAGAAAAGAAACATTCCTAAAAACGTGAAGGGAAGAAATGAGAAGAAAGCTTTAAAAAAACAAAACAAAACAAAAAAAACTTCTCTGCTCCTGAACGTAAAGAATCATCCTAATTTACTGTTATATAATGGACTACCACAAAAAGTAAAGTATTTGAATAAATTCTCCATGGGGAAGAAATTCCATGCCATTCAGAAAAATTTCCTTAGATACTTATGGAAAAGAGGCTGGACTTCAATTGCATATTTCTAACACAATTACTTGCAAAAGATAATGTGTGAAATATATTTTGTGTTTTTTTTTTTTACACACTATAAAATTTTTGAAATGCACTATTTTCTCTGAATATATTTATTTATAACCACTGGATTATCTTGCATTAATTTAATAGCTGTACATTTTTACAACCAAGATTTTCCAAAAAAATAAACATCTTCTTCTAACTTTAGAGTCACACTGTACATTTTCTCTTTTCATATAGTCTTTCTTAACACTAAGAGGTTACTGCCAGTGAGGACCGGGAGAAAGCCCTAAGCACAGGCCAAACATATCAAACCCCAGATTCATCTTTGTGACACTTAGGCCCCAAAAGCAACATAGGATTGGCCAAAAAAAATTCCCGTTTTTTTCACTATTCTAATTTTTCTCTTTCTATATTCAAATAGGAGGCCAAGAAAGATCAGTTATGAAGCCACAGAAAATAGACAGTGTATCTCTAGAAATAACAACTTCAATGTTTAAATGCAAATAAGCATCAGCATTAGCCATCCGTTTGGTTTATTGGCAATTGATTCACAAAACATTTGAAAACTTGAAACCTTTTAAAACTTGAAACATTTTACAACTTAGGAGGTGAATAGAACTAGAACTCTTAGGGAAAACAAAGGGTGAAGAATTAAAGCACATTATGTATAAATGGGTTACTATGCTATATTTTATATGATTTATATAATTTATATTAAATAAATTTGGGGTTTAAAAGTAGATAGTATATAATGTAGTACTTCATTTATACCCAGACCTGGTCTTACAACAGATAATTTAGTTCACAAATACTTATGTAATCTGACTGTATGTTGTGCATTTTGTAAGCACTGATCACATAAAAACAAATAGGTGTTAAACGCTCCCTCCTTTTAGATGTCCACATATTAAGGAAACAAATGGCAACATAACTAAGGTATCAATGTAAAAAGTGCTAACACACTGAACAGAATTCATATTCATGGAGCACATCTATGGGGACAGGCTCCATTCTAAGTTGATACTTGTCAACACACATCAATATATTTAACTCTTACAATGACTCCATGACTGCATTATGCTCGTGGGGAACTGAGGTACATGAGCTTTAAGTAACTTCCTCAAGTTTACACAGCTTGGAGGTAGAGTAAGAGTTCAAGCCCACACACTCGGAATCCAGCCTAAATTCTTAACCACTTCTGTACCCAATACAGAATTACACAGTGTGTGCTTTAGAGAATTAAGTCTTCAAAAAATAGAAAAGGCTTCACCAAAGTACACAAAATACACTCAGTTTGGAGTCATCTTATTGTATCTGTTTCCTGATACTCCAGGATGAGTTATAGACCCCCTCTTTACATTTTCATTCACGCACTGTTTATTGTGCCCTAACTAATTATTCTCAGTGCCATACAGCTGCGAACAAGACCGTCGCAAGGCCTCATCAGCCTTAGTGTCCAGGAATGGGGTCTGACGATAAACAACAAGAGAAAGAAGGAGAATAAGGTGGTTAAAAAAGAGCAAAGGGGGGAACAGGAAATATTAGAGGGTGAATGTGAGAAAGGGTGGCCAGAAAGCGTTCCCTGAGAAAGAGACATTTGAATAAAGACCTCTAACAGAGAAGAGGTGACCATCTCTACACTTCTTAGTATAATAAATTTCCTTGTTTTAAGTTGTTCATTGCAGCCAAAAACATTCCAATTAATACTCACCCTACCCATAGGTTTGTCATGAAGATTAAATGAGAAAACTGGTACAATGCACTTAGCATAGTGCCTGGCTCACAAGAAGAATTCAAAAAATGCTATTATTATTATTATTGCTCTCATTTTAATAAGGTCATGACATCAACTATAGGAAGAATCTCCAGTCCACTCATGTTGGGAGTCCAAGACCACCACGGGACAGTCCATCAGCTGGATGCCTAACAAATAACCAATTCTGGAATCAATGTATTAGATATTACAACTGAAGCCTAACGTATAAAAATACTACTCACAACAATCTTCCATGACCTATTAAGTACTCTGCTTGTGGAGGACATCAAAAGATTCACCAAAATAGACGCAGGAAGCCTGATGCCCTGGCAGAGCGCTGGGTGGCAGTAGATGGTGGAGGGGGCAGCTCACTCTCTGCAGACTTCACTTTCTGGCAGTTCCATGTCTATTTTTTGGCTGCAAGGAAAGTGTTTACTTCTCCGTCTATGAACAGATGATTTTCCATAGCTCTGGGGTTTTAAAAGGTCAGCAGTGATAAAAGGCTTAGGAAGAGCTCTTGAATTTCTCTGCTACTATTATGAATTTCTTTATAAAAATGTTGATATACGGAAGACAATCAAGCAATGCATGGAAAATATGTATTCCAGATCCAAAAGCAGCTTATTCCAGCAAAATTTCCTCAGCCTTCTCCCTAATGATTTAAACATCCATTTTCACTCACTTCTGCAGAAGTACATTCACGGGAGGAGTGAGCGTGAAGAACAGTAGCCTTTATAGCAGGAAGTCGTTTCCCTTCTTTACCTGGAATATTGTAGGATCCTTTTCCTTTTTTACATGTGGGGGGGAAAAGGATCTTATTGCTAACCTAAGTTCTTTTTCTTTAGAAAAGAAACACTCAGGTTGTATTCTCTTACTAGATTTTTCAATTTCTGACCCTAAAGCTATTAAAAAAAAAAACACACCCAAAAACAAAAAAACAACAAAAAAATAAACACAAAAACTAAAAAAAAAAAACAAAAACCCAAAAAACCTAAAGCTCTTTGGGCCAAGTAGCCAGATGTAATATATTACATCCTACTTGACTAAATCATTTTAATTTTTTTTTTAAAGATTTTATTTATTTATTTATTTGAGAGAGCGAGAATGAGAGAGAGAGAGAGAGCACATGAGAGGGGGAAGGTCAGAAGGAGAAGCAGACTCCCTGCTAAGCAGGGAGCCCGACGTGGGACTCGATCCCGGGACTCCAGGATCATGACCTGAGCTGAAGGCAGTCGCTTAACCGACTGAGCCACCCAGGCACCCTTGACTAAATCATTTCAAAAAATATTTTCTCCTTGGTGATAGATATGAAGTTATATCTCCATGCCACAAAGCCACCAACTGCCTTGGCTCACTGTCAGCAATGGTTTTATACTTTCTTTCTATACTTCTCAGTAGAAAATGTACCTAATATTCTGAAAACAAAACCATGCTTGCTTCAGATTAGTTTTTATTTCTTCGATTTGGCAAAAGTTGCCTTTACCCGTACTTTCTGGTTCCAATGAACACAAAATTAGCCTCAGAGTTTAAACCTAACTTCTTTAGGCTTTTTAAAAATTTTTTTAGTAATGTCTACACCCAATGTGGGGCTCGAACTCACAACACTGAAATCAAGAGTCACAGGCTCTTCTGAGCCAGCCAGGCGCCCGCCCCTCTTTTAGTCTTTCTGATATCACTGTTCTCAGTAAAGTTCGGGAGGTCAGCCATCCTGACCACTTGCCTCTGATTACGTTCTCCCTTTCCAATGAGTGAGTTAGCAAGAAGCAGTTTTTAGAAGATACCCTAAAAAGTTATAGGATTAGAATCTCTAGAGCTATTTAACAACAGGGCTGGATTCTTTGAATATGCTGGGATTCAGTGTTCAGGCTACATGTTTATAAGAAGTCTTCTTCCAATCTTTTTAGATGTCAAATTCTGAATCAGCATTAGAATTGTCTTGAAAGTGGGAGCAGAAGCTTCTGATCACAGAGCCTGTCTGAGGTATTATTTTAAAAAGTAAGAAATAACATCCAGGGGAGGAAAATATAGGAGAAAACAGAATTAAAATTAAGGGTTTTGATTTTTCCTTTCTTATGATAAACAGGGAATTCTAGAAATGCCTGACTTCTAAAAACAAAGGTTATTTTCAAGAGCAGTTTCAAGTTCACAGTAAAATTTCACTGAAAGTTCCCATGTTCCCCTCCTGTCTCCCCAACTCCCCATCCTCTTGCCCAGGCTCCCCCACTATCAACATCCCTGAACATTTGTTATGACTGATGAACATACACTGACACGTTATTATCAACCCAAGTCCATAGTTTACATTAGGGTTTGCGCTCGGTAATGGACTTTGATTTGTACTCCCCCGCCGAAAGAGAATTCATGTGGGCAAGAGGCTAACGGCCCTCAGCAGACAATCTCATGCCCTCCGGTCTATTTATTGACAAGCTATTATCCCTCAGCCAGGGGATGACCAGTGTAAAAAAGGGTACCTGATAAGGCTTCACTTGTTACCCAGACACAAAATTTCTCTGATTTCTCTCAATACGGAGGCAGAATGGCCAACTCAGCCCACCCAAGTTAGTAAGACAGCAGCTTTCCATTCCTTGCTCCAGCCCTCAGATCTCCCTCACCCTGCTCTACTTCCTGTTCCCACAGGGCTTCTGTCTTTCTAGCCTATTATGTAGTTTATGAGAAAGCAGGAATTGTTGTTGTTCACCGACATAGCCCCCGTACGAGAACGGTGGCTGGCACCTAGCATACACTTAATATTTGTCAAATGAATGAATGAGGATGCTTTCTAAAAGACAAGGCTTCAGGGAGGGATTTTGGCCATGGTTTGGAGGCCTAATTAGGCATGACTACCCAGGTTCTGTAAGCCAGCAGAGCTGTGTTGCTGGGCTCCTTTAGGTTCCTGCTAGATCAGCGTGGCCCTTCTAAGGTGTGAACAGGCTGGAAAGCAGTGAGGTCTAGACATGTCCCCAGCTGCACTTGTTGTTGTATAAACACTCATTCAACCTGGATGCCCAACTGAGAGAGCACCACGGCCCCTGGCCAGAGCAGCATACAAAGACCCACGCACGGCATGATGCCAAGTAAGAGGCTGGTTTGGTGGGGCGGGCGTCAGGGGACAGACGTGTGACACTTAGGAATCTGACGGCCACACGTTTCCCTACTCTCCCACTCACACACATTCTGCTGTCGAGGATGAACCCAAACCCTGGGTCAGTTTACACATGGGATGATAAATATTTTTCATGAGTTAAAGCTCTGCAACAACAACAACAACAAAAAACTAAAAGAGCAAAAGAACTGTGATTTTTTAAACACATGAATAAGATAAATTGGGACATAAAACTGAACTTAGTGAAAAAGGTAAAAAGTTTCCTTTGCTTTTCTACATAAGATAAACACTCTAGCTAAAGGACACAGAGGTGGTGGCAGGAGGAGATGAACCACAGTTCTAGGAAGAAAGGGAAGCAGAGAAGAGGAAGTCCATCAGAAGAGTCCAGTTTCCCTGCACTTTTCCAACACCCACGTGTGAGATGGGTGAAAAATGACCTGACCTGCATAATATATCATGTTTCAACCTGTGCTTATTTATTTATTGGGGGGGGGAGGGGAGATAGAGAGAGAAAGAGAATCTTAAGCAGGCTCCACACCCAGTGCAGAGCCCAATATATGGGGCTCGATCTCACAACCCTGAGATCATGACCTGAGCCAAAATCAAGAGTTGGACACTTAACTGGTTGAGCCACGCAGGCACCCAAATAACCTGTATTTACTTATATCCCTAAAGCATAACTATGTTATATTGTTTAAAGGCAAAAAGATAATTTTCTGTATGTACTATTTACTTATTTATCCCAGATTCCGCTCCTGGAAGGTAGGTTCCAAGTGGACAAGAGCTGTGTTTTGCCCGGCACAAGACAGGCACTCAGTAAATGAATAGATGAATTAACAGCTCACCCGCCACATACTTCCCACTCTACTCCAATTGAATTTCAAAGAACACTGTTGTTCTTCATGTCCGGTAGGAGAATCAAGGTGTTCCTCCTTCCTCTATCAGGTACATGTTCCCAGAACACCACATACAGAAGGGGAAGGAAGGATGCAGTGGTGCTGTTTTTATTTCTATACAATCTGCCATGCTACCTGATACCTGAGATAGTTTATGCTGATGGAGTATGCCTCTCCACTGTGGTTCAGTAACTGGGAGCAGATACCAACGAAGCCACTGGAAATCAGGGACGGGCCCTCTTCCCTCAGCTGGGAGGGATGCAGGTAGCCCAGCTTAGGGCAGGCTATCCCAGCCCTGCGTCCTCAAGTCTCCAGCTGCCTAACCCCGAAGTTCAGAAATAAGCTGGTGGGAGGGCATGAGGAGAGCCAGTCACTTCTCAGTGTTAACTCAAGTACTATGCACATCAGTTCCACAGCTAAACCCTGATCACGTGGGCTGGCTTCATCCTACACCACAGCCAGGGGTAGAATCAGGACATTCTGCTACTGCCACAAGTTTCAGGCTAAGTCCAACAAAGGAAAATTTGGACCAGTTTAATGCAGTGGAGTAAGCCCATAAAAAATGAAAGCTTTGCAAAGCTTCTTCTAGAAAGAGAATAACATGCCTAGGGAGATTTCTAGTTATACTGCCATATATCAGCACAGTATTCTAAATTACCTATTTTATTACTTATAAAATTGTCCAGTTTCTAGAGTAAAAAAATATGGACCAAGTGTCAAAGAAAGTATACTAAATAGTGTAAATAGTAGTAAAAGTACTAGAAGTTTTCTAAAAACACATTTTAAAATTCAAGTCTTTGCCAAGTAGATGCCTAACAAAACTAGAACTGCAGGTAAATTACAGTGATTATATCAGTATTTAAAAAGTATTTTTAAATCAGTAAAAAAAAAAAATCAGTATTTAAAAAGACACGGAATTAAAAGAAAATCGCTAAGTACAAAAGACAAAATGGATGCAAAAGTATTTATATTGGTATATTCTTCTGGAACAGTAACTTTCGCTAGTGAGCATGTGAGGTGACCTGCAGTTTCTTCTGAACATCATTTCTGCATGGCACCACCATTGGTAGTTATAACATGGACCATTTTTCAGGGAAGGAAGCCCTTCTAATCCATGTTTCAGACCCAAATGAAGAATCAAACCTGCATTTTTCTGGAATGCGGGGAAATGTGCCTTCTGCCCATTGGTGTCATCAGTGACTCAGATGGGCTAGCACCCTGACCCTCTGCCAGGGCATGCCACCGTCTCTGCAGAACAATGGATGTATTCACGCAGGGTCTTTCGTAAGAACTCTAGGCTCAAGGTCTAAATATAAGATCCAGGTAAAACTCGAATCACTGTACCACGGAATCCTTGCAAACCTCTCATGGCCACCTTGAATGATGTTTTTCCCGATTTCCCAACTTCTGATGGCTTCCAAACCCCTCAAAATCCGCTTGCTCAAACCACACCCCACACTATCTCTCTTTCACTTGAAGCCAAATCTGGCATCAATGTTTTGTCTACTCAGCAGGAGAGCAATTTCAACAATCGCCTGCTTTTTATAAGATCAGTTTATTCTTCCCAATATAATAATTACTTTCAGATGAACCTGGTCGCTGTTCCTTGGCTTGCTTCCACTGTGGTACGAGCAAGGAGAGGAGGCAGTTCCTGCTGTGCTCTTTTTTAGAGCGAAGAATTTGGGTTCTATCATAGGTCCAGGACAGAACCTTTGCAATTTACTTCTTTCCAACTTAGCTGGCTTTTGATAACCTAGGTGCTCCAAGAGATGGACTGAAATTATGATTACGGACACCTTCTCAGTTTCCTTTTAAAAAGGTTCAGGTGAATTATTCCTCAACTTATCAAACTATAATAAATCATTAAGAACATAAATCTTATGAATACAAACAGTGCCGTATCCCTACAAACATGCAGAGGTTGCAAAGAGAAAGCCAACGCTCTTATCTTAATGTCTTACAACACAATTAGCTTTCAAGGAGATAATAAATACCAATGGGCAAGAACATACACCAACCTACAGCTAAGGATGTTAGAGAAATAACGAAAATCTGCTGACAGTGGTACAGAGAAGAACCACACATGTTCACAATGATGAAGACGATCTGTATGACCCTGAACCAAAACTGGCAGAGTCTTGAGTTATATCAGGGAGGTTGCTTATAGCTTTCCCCACGTGGACCTGAAATCATCATGTCCTGCATGTTTCCACTAATTAATTCACAGTAATGGAATCACCCGTGAGTATTTTCATCATCATAACCTTAGGTTATCCTATGTGTAAATCCCAGCAATTCCTGAGCTGTGAGGAGTCACCTTGATGCATACATGCTTGGAGGCCTTAAATC
Source organism: Phoca vitulina (assembly GCF_004348235.1). NCBI lineage: Eukaryota > Metazoa > Chordata > Mammalia > Carnivora > Phocidae > Phoca > Phoca vitulina. Next base: position 1,288,227 of record NW_022589715.1, on the reverse strand, counting down.
ATGAGTATCTCATAGTGTCTTCCAGCCTTTGCCTGCTTCAACAGAAAGCAATCTCCTCTCTGCTTTATCATGAGATAATTATAGGCCTCCTGACGGTTTATCTTACCTTCACACGTATGGCCATCTGCAGAAATTGAGAAACCCTGTTCACAGACACAGTGAAAAGAACCTTCTGTGTTGAGACACTCTCCATGAGGACCACAGCGTCCGGGCCGTTCACATTCATTAATATCTGCAATTGAAAAGAGTTCCAAATATGTGAAAAAAATTTTTTTTCCTTTGGTTTCATATGATAGCAGACATACAGTAAGCAAATCTATTACAAAAGCGTCAGACACTTATTCTATGGCCAAAATGTACTATTTGTACATATACCAGACCACAAGTTGGATTGTTTTAAGAGATAAACTACTTTGGTTCAATCATATGAATAAGCCAATGTTCAACCATTTTCTTTTTTTTTTAAAGATTTTTTTTTTTTTTAAATTTGACAGAGAGATAGAGAGCACAAGTAGGCAGAGTGGCACGCAGAGGGAAAGGGAGAAGCAGGCTCTCTGCTGAGCAGGGAGCCCGATTTGGGGCTCATCCCAGGACCCCGGGATCATGACCTGTGCCAAAGGCAGATGCTTAACCAACTGAGCCATCCAGGCGCTCCTCAACCATTTTCAATTTACAAAGAAAAAGGCATTTTCATTTTCAGACGTTCAACCTGAATGTACTTTTTTTTTTTTAAGACCTATTGGAGGCTTGAGGAACACTAACAAACAACTCCTCTGAGAAATAGTCTTCATCTGTGAGCATGCTGTGTTCTTGTGCTCTCCCAGAGCCATGCACACAATCCTGATGGAGCCCCACAGCATCATGTCACCTCCACACCGACTGACCCCCACGATGTGAACTCCTTAAGGGCAAAACTGGACATGTCTTACTGATAGTCTTTGGTCCCTAAAGTGGCCCTTCACAAATGTCTGAATATATAAATGAAATAGCCTCTAATCTGTAATTGGTTGAAAATGGATAGAAGACATAAAATACAAGAAAAAGAAGGCCTTTTAGATCAGGGAAGTTTTAATCATTTGCACAGCTTTGTGATGATGCAATTCGTGAGTGAAGGTCAAGGGCTTAGTACAGTGCCTAAATACCACAAAGGGTCAGAAAGTGGTAGCTACGATTATTAACACTCATGAACAAATAATGCTGTACACGTGTGTTGACCATCTTAGCACAAGCCTTGTGCTGACCTGCTTGTTCTCAATGAAGTGTGATTACACTCCCCATGGCCAGGGTCATGACGCACTCCTAAACACTTTCAGTGCATGAAGTGAAATGTTCTATCAAACCAGTGCTAATTATTGTGGATACAAGTGCTTATAGTGACAACATAAGGAATCCTAGAGAATGGTCACTTACTCACAATGGTACTGACATATGCAACTACCTGTCTGCACTGTGTTTTAATCAATGTTTTACTCAGTTGTGTCCCTTATTACACTGATGGCTCCTTGAAGAGAACTACATATTTGAATGGAGTCCCCAACTCCTAGTACAGTACATTCATAGTGTATTAGGGATGTTTGCCCACCACAAAATCTGTTATGTTCACTCTCTCCTAATTAAACCATGATTGGTTAAGGTACTCTTATTTAACTAGGGCCATGAAAACTATCACAGGTCCTCGGCACCCTACAGGCAGGAGCCCTACTAAGGCCATTTTCTTCCCTTTCTGAAGTCTCCTTTACCTCTCAGTAAAGAGGTCCTTGATACATCTTCTTAGAAGTCCATTTTTAATTCAATTAAAACCATTTACTGAATGCTTCCTATGAGAAGGTTGAACAGGCTGGGGCCCTCGCCATTATGAGGCTCACAGTATAACAGGGGAGGTAGGAGCCAACATGCATAGTTGTAAAGCTTAATGGGCACATGGAAAACATGGATTATGAGCCCTTCCCAGTGACCTCTAAAACATGCTTACCCATCAACCCTACAGTTCTCCTCCATAAAGTCATCCCTTTCTCTGCACCCAGGATCTCCTGGTGCTCTTCTTTTTGCTCTACTCACCTCACTGTGTGACAGATATTCTGGCAACACCACTGATTTATTCATCTGTCTATATCAATCCTTAACTCTTTACCATTCCATCTGCCATATATTCGCACTAGTTGGCCTATCCACTGCTGAATCAAAATAAGAAACCAAGCAGGAATTACTCATATTTCTTAACAATCCTCCCACTCTTGTTATTGTCACTACTTTAAGAGCATTTTGAGGAAGAGCAATGGATCATTTTCTACTTGACTATTTCTCAATGTGACTTCACCCTGTGACATCCTTCACTTCTTTTATAAAATCTCTGATACCTTTTATGATTTGTCCCTACCCACTGGTAATACCTTAGACTGGTCATCTTTTTTGAACTCTGACCTTCTCTTGGCTTTTAGTTTCATTCTTTCCAACCTGCTGCCTTGAGTTACCTCTATCTGGGCAACAAGGTTCAATAAAGTTCTACTGGCCTGGGGGGCAAGCCCAAGGTCCATATCCACCTTGTGGAGCCCAACAGGTTATCCAAACCTCCTCCTTATTTCATCCTATGTCTCAATGTGGTCCTTTAAAAGCTGCCAACTTGCAACTTTGCATAGGGAATAATGTGCATGAAGTGCTTGCTTCAAGAGAAGTCACTGATTAACAAATAATTGTCTAAAAAGTTTGATGACAGGAACTGAAGACGAATTCCCAGACTTTTTTCCAGGAAACCGCTAAGAAAGAACAACATGAATATCTGGAACTGGAGAAACATATGCATTCAATTTGGGTTGTACTTATTGAAGCATTTTTAAACTATGCTGCTAGTAACTCAGCCGAAAGCCAGACTATATTTAAGTTGGGTTTCTTTCATGGGTCCGAGATTCCACAGAAATTCACAATTTCGCATGTGTAAGTCAAAACGCAAAACTGAAGTGTGTGTTCCGAATCTCAAATGTATGCTGTCACATTCCTACAGAGACTATTAACATGGAATTTCCATGCTGTCTGTATATCAGCATTAATTTTGCTGCGGGAAGAGACTCTTACACTTCCAACTGAAAATGCCTTACTCAATATGGAACTATCTTCAGATTATTAGGTAAAGTTTAAAGCTTATGTCTATCACACACTGTCATTCGTGTGTGTCCCATGGTTATCAGCACTGGTATCAATCACATTTTCAGCATTAAAACAAACTCTAAAATCTACGCCTATGTACAGAATGTGACCTGGCCATGAGATTAGACAGAAGTAGGCTAGTAACTTCAGGTGGACTGAAAGATCAGAAGGCTGCTTCTAGCGACATAGCCAAAGGAGAGGATTTAAAACAAGATGAGTGTACGTTGTCATTATAAACAGCCTCTAATCAGGGAAAGGTGGGTGATGGAACAGATTCATAGATAATAATCTAAACAGTACTAAAACCTGCTTCAGGAATATTTTTCATTTGTTTGGATTTAAGTTTTTTAAGCAGACATATTACTTTAAGGATTTACAGTTAAAAAACATGTTTGGAGAAGTGACATATTAGAGTTGATATCAAATCACAAACAAATTTAATGTATTGAGAGAAGACAGTAGTATAATTAATAAATCAGATGGCTAAATTACTTCCTTATGATTTAACTCTAAAAGTTTATGAAATCTGCAATATGCAATCATTGTCCATTTACAGAAGATTTAGTTTGCCTCTATTTGGTCAAAAACTGTGGAAGAGAAGAATGAGAAAAGAAAGTATTGCTTTTAAACCCAAATGTCTATAATAAAAAAACAGGATACTGGGTTTTTTTTAGGGGGCAACTCTTGGCATTTTATATAAATCAAGATTCATTTGAAGATGTAAAAGTTCTAATATTCGCACAGCAATTTTATAATTCAAATATTTCTTCTCCGTTGCATTAAATCCAAGCACATTTACTTTCTGCATTGAAAATACTGAAAAATTTAAATTCACCTTACTGCATCACAATGGTAAAGGAATATAGGACAGCAAATGAGGTACATCACAGTATAGTTAAATCTTGGATCGGTAAGTAAATCAATTTTAAAAGATCTCGAGGCAAAGGTCCGTGTCTTTGGTATCACAGTGACGTACAGCTGGGTGTGGACAATGCTACGGATATAGGGTATAGTGTGATTCTAGTGCTACATCTTAGACAGTATGCACCATCTTCCCTTTCAAGTACTATACATCCGGGACATGAGAGAGAAGACACAATTGATGACAATCCAGAATTAAAAAGTTATTCATGTCCAGGAGCAGTGGATAAAGAAGAACTCCAACAACCTCTACTTATATGTACTTTGGGATACACTTCACAGTTCGTTAATGGAGGGGAAACAACTAGGAAAAAAAATTATCCAAGTAGCAGAAATAAGTAAGTATAAAGATAAAGATAAGTGAGAGTCTTTGGTGGAAGAAATAGGCATGGATTTCTTAAGACTAATAAAAAGGAAAACTGGGAGGGCAGCCAGGTAGAGCTAAAAATGTTGAGATGAAGGATCTAAACAATCTGATTTTTTAGTCCCAGCATCACCAATAACTCAGCGTGCTATACTGGGGGAAAAACACTGAATCTCACAGGCTTCTTTCTTTTCACTATAAATGTAGTAATTATTGGTAGGGCAACACAGGGAAGAATTGTGGGAAAAGATCCTGGGTTCAAATCTCAAGGGAGGAGCATGCTAATTAATTTCTCTGAGCCTCAGTTACTCATGTACAAAATGGATATAAGAAAAGCTGCCTCTTAAATTCTCCACAAATCCATGAGCTACCCAAAGCAACTGGCACATAGTAGGTGTTCAATTAAAGCTCTTGTGGTTGGTGCTGTATTCTTATCCGTACCTTGCATCCTCTATACCTTTGTTTGGGAGATGAAATGTGATAGCACTTTGAAGAAATAATAAAATCCTGTCCTCTATACCTCTATAATTTTGACCAAATTATTAATGAGGTGTTTTTTTTTTTTTTTTTTTTTAGGAAGAGGAAAAAGCTGAATACTGGATAAAAACAGGGATCAAGGAAAGGATGGATAAATACCAACTATGAGATAAAATGAAATATACCCACGAAGGACATAAAAAAAGCCAGAAGATAATTTTTAATCTAGCACCAAGACTGGCCCATGGAAGGAACAGCAATTTCAGGTGATCTCAGTTACCACAGAAGCTTGCAAAGCTAGGGCACAATTCCAAAATGCTTGAGTTTCAGTTAACATGGAGTACAAAGTAAGAACTTCCCATACTTGATGCAGACCCAAGAAAGAGATTTTTAAAACTATAAATTGGCATAGCTCATTTATATATAAATGGGTAAAGCCACAGACTACCATCAGGAAGCACCACAGAACTGAACAACGATGTAAATCAGGACTAAAAAGCAGAGAAGTACCTTGACATCCTTTATTGTCATTTAGCTGGAATCCATCTGGACAAGTACAATCATATGACCCTTCAGTGTTAATGCAGTCTCCTCCTTGGCAAACACTGTTGTCCTCCAAGCATTCGTTGATATCTGTAAGTCAATTTTAAAAATTTAAAAGATGGAATAAACTATATTAAAAAAAATTAAGCATTACTCTTACACACAAAAATCACGTAAATGAACATTATTTTACATTTTTACAAGAATATCATTTTTAATGGAAGACAGCTTTTTAACTTTTGATTTTTAAAAATGAAACATTTTGAAAAGATTTTGGCTTTGAACAATAAAGTTTTAACATCAAATGAAATTTGGAAGAGAAACCGTCAAAGTCTTGTACTAAACAATTTACTTGTCTATGTTCTTGGTAACAACAGGGAATAAAAATATTCTTTAAATATGTATTAAGAGGGACACCTGGGTGGTTCAGTTAGTTAAGCATCTGCCTTTGGCTTGGGTCATGATCCTGGGGTCCTGGGATTCAGCCCAGAGTTGGGCTCCCTGCTCAGCGAGGAGTCTGCTTGTCCCTCTCTCTCTGCCCTCCTCCGCTTGTACTCTCTCTCTCTCTCTTAAATAAATAAATAAAATCTTTAAAAAATAAATAAATAAATATGTATTAAGAATATCCTGAGCATCTAGGGGTGCCCGGGTGGCTAAGTCAGGTAAGCATCCCACTCGATTTCAGCTCAGGTCATGATCTCAGGGTCCTGAGATTGAGCCCCAACACAGACTCTGCATTGGGTATGCAGTCTGCTTAAGATTCTTTCTCTCCCTCTGCCCCTCCCCACCCCCCTCTGCCTCCCTCTCTAAAAAATAAGTAATAAATATAGAAAGTGAGTGGGGGCACCTGGATGGCTCAGTCAGTTAAGTGTCTTACTCTTGATTTTGGCTCAGGTCATGATCTCAGGGTCATGAGACCAAGTCCTGTGTGGGGCTCATACTAGGCATGGAACCTGATTACGATTCTCTCTCTCTCTCTCTCTCCCTCTGCCCTTCCCCCACCTCTCTCCCTCTCAAAAAAGAAAAAAGAAGAATATCTTGAGCATCTATTTATACAAGATCCTGTACTCTGCATTGTAAGAAAAATTTTAAAGTATTTGACATGATTTCTTCTCCCAAACAGAAATGATTTAAATTATATTAATAAAAATAAGCACAAAATATTACATTGCTTTGTAAGTCCAAGCAAATTCAACCTGAGAGTTGCCAAAATATATAATAACTTGTCAAAAGAATAGTACCAACTTCATGTGTCACATGGATTTAGAGAAGAGATACCATAAAAGCCAAAGGTGGCTTCATGTAACAGAGGGGATTTACTTGAAGCCTGGAGAGCAGAGTAGAGAGTGGAGGAGGGGAAGAAGGGGGCTTTTGGCAGGAAGGGGAATCAGCGAGATCAAAAGCTCCATTGAAGTCACTTACTCAGCAGCTATCACCAATAGGTTTGAGGTTGACTGGATTTTTTAATGCATATATTTATAGCATATGTGCAACTAAACATGGTTTACGTAACTAGTAATGAGTTCTGACTGTGAGCATGTGAGACAATTAATGACCCCCCTCACTGCGTGAATGCTGGGCAGATCTTTCACGAGGGCTCTTTATTACCACATTTACTTCCAGTCAGAGCTCATTACTCCTAACATAGTCCATGACTCCCTCTTCTGTTGTCTGTGCAGGATTTTAATTATGAGCACTGAGGAAAGCTAAGGAACAAAACCTTCTTTGTTCTCTCAGACTTTGGCATATGATGGCATTTCTTGCCAATAATTATGATTGCTGCGAAAACGCATGAGAAGTTCCAGGAAGAAGTGAACATGGAGACAGTTGTAGTCTCAATCTCCTCACTGTCTCATTCAAAATGTTGGCACACCAAATTAAATTTTCCTCATAGAACCCAATCCACCGTTCATGAGGCAAATCAAAGAGAAACAAGCAAGCACCTTACAATTTTACTCCACCGAAAGAAACACAAGTCAGGCTGTCCCCCTAGATTAAAATGTTTCTGAATACTGATCCTAGAACATAAAACACAGCTGACGTGACCTTGTCACAACTAAAGTGGGTTATCCCTTCTTTAGTGTGTTTTTCCAACTTCACTCAAGTAAAATTTACATACAGTATATGCATTTAATTTTAAGAGTCTAGTTCAATGAGTTTGAACAAATGTAGATCCATTCTTGTGATCACCATCACAATCGAAGTAGACATTTCTTTTTTTTTTTTTTTTTTTTTTTTTTTATTTTTAAAGATTTTATTTATTTATTTGAGACAGAGAGAGAGAGCACATGAGATGGGGGAGGGTCAGAGGGAGAAGCAGGCTCCCTGCCGAGCAGGGAGCCCGATGCGGGACTCGATCCAGGGACTCCAGGATCATGACCTGAGCCGAAGGCAGTCGCTTAACCAACTGAGCCACCCAGGCGCCCGTCGAAGTAGACATTTCTTTATCCATTTACATCTGTTGGGATCGCTGATGGATTCTTAAATCATCACAAATGCAATCATTTTTTAAAGAATTGTGAGATATCTCTGTAAGAATGTTATTCTATAGTTACAAACATAAGGCTTGGTGATATTTCCCTTTGACTCCTTTTCCAGTCTGCCCTGAAATTTCCATTCCTAATTAACCTCATGTCACGAAAAAGACACTAAAGGAAAATTATGCACAAGACAGAGAAGAGCATGCAGGAGTGTCTCCCATGAAGTGTGAAACCTTTAGGTTTCATTTCCATGCCAAAGAATGTTTTATTCCCCAGCTAACTGACCCTTGGTACATCAAGATTTCTAAAAGTGGAAACAAAGTTAACTGAGACTAGGCTTTTAGATATAAATTCTATGAAAATAATTCATAAACCCCAACTCTCTGATTTGTTTTCAATAATGATTGTGCCAAATGGGGATAAACGCATCTACTGGGTATGAATCTCTACCATAAAACATGTATTAAGTGAATATACTAGACCAACCATTAAAAAAAAAGATGTAGGCATTTCCATCACCCTAAAGGTTTCCTTGTGCCCCTTTTCCGTTTGGCTTCTGATCAGCACAGTGTTTTTGAGACTGATCTAAGTTATTGTGTGTACCAACAGCTCTCTCCTCCTTATTGCCGAGTAGTATTCTACCATAAGAATGTGCCTCAATTTGTTGACCCATTCACCTTTGATGAGTGCCTGGACTGTTCACAGTTTGGCTATTATGAATAAAGTTTTAATAAACATTCATGTGTTAGTCTTTGTGTAATCACAGGCTTTCATTTTCCTTGAGTAAATTCCTAGGGGTGGAGTGGCTGAGTCACAAAGTAGGTTTAAATTGTGATAAAACGGTCCCCTAAAGTGGCTGCACCATTTTACATTCCCACAGGCTGGCATGAGAGCTCCAACTTTCCATACTTATTCTAACAGCTCCACAGCTATTCTCATGGGTGTTACGTAGGCAGTCGGTTTTTAGATTTACCTTTCCTTGTTCTGTTGGAAACTAAGATAACCAAGGAAAGACATATTGGATCATTAGCGTCATGTGAAAAATCTCAATTCAAAAAAGATGAAGGAGAGCCCTGAGAACATGAATTTCATCCACAAGAGAAACACACTGCATTACCTAGATGTTTGCCTTAGCATAATGGAAGCACATCAGCTTTGTTCATACTACTTTAAAATCATTTGATTTTCATGCATTTTTCAAAATCTAAGAGAACCTATGTGAGGAAAAGAAACACTTATTCTAAGTGTTTATAAATGATTGCATAGATTTGAAAATTGCATTACATTAGAGCCTGATTTAGTCTAAATTTTTTTGAAAGACCTCTATCTTCAAAAGCAAAAAAAAGAAGAAGAAAAAGAAGAGAAGAGAAGAGAAAAGAAAAAGCAGGCTGAACATTAAGAGAGAGCCCAACACATGGGATGGTCCTGCACCACTGCCTAGGGTGGTGTGAAAGATAGAGCCCTTCTAAGATTTGGGCAACAGGCTTTAAGGAAATGATGTCAATCTTGATCACACCTTCACTAGAGAATGCACTGGTCAAAGTCACCAGAGATCCCCACCTGTTTAATCCCATGGTCAATTCTGGCCCTCATCTTGCTTAGCAGCACTGTTTGACAACAGTTCATGACTCCCTCCTCCCTGAAATGTTTTCTTCTCTTGGATTTTGATTTTCATCCTTCCTCTCTTGCCACTCGGTCTCAATCCCCTTTGCTTGTTCCTATCCTCCTCCTCACTTATAAGTGGGGGGCCAGGACTCCATCTTCGACCCCTTTTCTCTTCTAACTATCCTTACTCCCTTGGTGATGTCTTCTAATTTCACAGCTTAAACACTATCTATATGTTAATGACTCACAGCCCAGGACTGAATTCCACACACACAGGTCCATCTGCCTTTCAGATCAGCCCCCTCCCCCCTTCCACACTTCCCATATACCCCCTTTTATTTTTCTCCATAGCATTTATTGCCACTTAACAAACTATATATTTTACTTATTTATCATGCATATCTCCCTCCCTAGAATGTTAGCTCCACAAAGGAAAGAATTTTTGTCTGTTTGGTTTATTACTATATATCCTATACCTAACAATACCTGGTACATCCTTGGCATGCAAATATTTGTGTAATGAATGCATACATGAAAAGAATGAATGATTTTGACTTGGAAAGAAATGTCACAAGGAAACAAATACAAGCACTTCTTTTCTCACCTTTTTTGATTTGGTCCACAAAGAAACGACCAAGAGAGAGGGGCCACAGAAAGGCAGAGTAAATCATAAATCTTCTTTTGCAGGCTTTGCAAGGGACTAGCATGGAGCAATCATAGTGATGGGTTGGGGAAGGGGCTAAGGCGTGCACGGAAATAGAGATTGTATCTAGAAAGGGAACAAGTCAGAAGCAGGGCCTTTGAAGGCTGAGAGGCCAAGACCTCTAATAACCAGAACAATGGAGGCCACCCTTCACAGGCTGAATGGCTACTGAGCATGTTGGCGCAAGTAACACATAGACATTAGCACAATACTTGTGATTCTGACTCTGATTCTGACTTCCAGAAGGACTGTAGGATAACACTTCAAGAAAACAAGGCCTTTGGCAGAATTATTAGAGGAAAGTCACACATGTAAATATAAAAGCCAACAAGAAAGATGGTTCTTCCTCCCACAGCTGTGAGAGGCATGTGAACAGCAACAGCTCAGTTAATTACAGCTAAATACCACTGGGGAGGGTCGGAAACACTACTAGTTGGGAATTAGCAGGCTGAAGTGCTATTATAGTTTCAAAGACAGCACTGAATTAGTTGAATGGACTCCAATTCTATTTATAACTTAGAACACCAGGGAAATTAGCCCTGACTTTAAGAGACAAAGGACCAATTATATACTCCAAAAGAAGCCTTCTTATTGAATATCTATGTTAACAATGATGAGCAAATTGGCTAAAAAGTTTTTGTTTGGCTTTTCATGCGGTTGATGTTGATAGAATAAAAAATCCTGGACTTCTGATGAGATGGGCAACACATTAAAACAGCCAAAATACAGGAATGCGCCTTCTACTGAGGACCAATCAATAGCCTTGGTTGCCCTCTGGGTCGGTCAGGGGTTAGGACAGAAGAGATGCTGGTGGTCAGTTTAGGTTTTCAGGGCCTTAGCATGTGCCCCGTCACCTATTTATTCTGGAAGAGGTTCTTCCATGGCTAGTCCCCAGCTGCATGCCTGCCTCTCCCACCTTAGAAAGACACTATGTTGAATCATTAACAGTTATCCCTATGTTACAGAGTTCCCAATACACAATTTTTCTTTTCTTTTTTTTTTTTTTAAAGATTTTATTTATTTATTTGAGAGAGAGAGAGAATGAGATAGAGAAAGCATAAGAGGGAGGAGGGTCAGAGGGAGAAGCAGACTCCCTGCCAAGCAGGGAGCCCGATGCGGGACTCGATCCCGGGACTCCAGGATCATGACCTGAGCCGAAGGCAGTCGCTTAACCAACTGAGCCACCCAGGTGCCCCCAATACACAATTTTTCAATCAAATTTCATTATTTAGATCATCACTTGTTTGCCTATTTTTCAATAGGTATGTTGATTACAACTTTTCAATAGAGTCATTAGCCCTTTGAAGACTATTATTACCTTAGGATCAAATCCTAGATGATTTACTTATTCAGCAATAACATACATTTTAAGGCCTCTGAAACTGTCCCAACTGCCCTCTGGAAAGTTTGTCTCTGGTTGTGCCAAGTTCTCTGGTCAGTAAACTAGGATGCTATGAAGTATAATGGATCTTTCCCAACCAAGAGGGACTGACAAGGGAGAAAGTATCATGGCCATTTTTCACTGTGTATCACATTTGTGCCACAAAACCACTCCCTAAAAAGCTCATGTGTTTCTCTCCAAGGTGGGGTTTAACCCCTCACTCACAGACTCTAACTCTTCATATTTCTGGTCTCACAACTGACAGGTTCTACATGCGGGACATCAGAGGATGAACTGGGAAAAAACGGTGAGTTGGGTAGACAATGAGCACAGAGAGTTCACATGTGACAGGCTGGTGAAAGACCAGCCGACCACCCCACAGGCTCTGAGGCACAGCACGTGGTGGGGTGGTTACAATTATACCATGCTCTACACCTAGGGTATCTTTTAGAAATACTTATGCAAAAAACTCAAAATTGAATTAAAGTTTAGTTTTTTTCTTTTTTTAAGATTTTATTTGTCAGAGAGAGAGAGAGAGCACAAGCAGAGGGAGCGGCAGAGGGAGAAGCAGGCTCCCCGCGGAGCAGGGAGCCTGATGCAGAACTCGATCCCAGGACCCTGGGATCATGACCTGAGCTGAAGGCAGACGCTTAACGACTGAGCCACCCAGGCGTCCTAAAGTTTAGCTCTTAAAAACTTCCCAGCTATCTGGAAAATTCACTTGTGTTTACTTATTTGCATGCTGGTCCTGCATAAATAAGGTATTACTGTTCAGAACTATATACCCAGGATAAACCATCTAAAGCTGAGAAAAGTGAAATGGACTCTTTACTCATTTAGCTGGCAACATTCTTCTAAACCACGGCTCTGAGCAGTGCAAGGAAAACCTGGATTCTACTGGCTTCTTTTCATTATTTGTGTGACCATGGGGAAAATGATTTTGCAGGAACCTAATGTCCTGACTGTGAGGTCAAAAGGTTGGACTCAAGTACAAAACCCAGGATGATGCCCACATTTTTCTGCGATTCTGCAGTCAGGAGCAATTCTCACCTTCACAGTGGTCCCCAAGGGCGGATGCTCTGTAACCTCGGTCACAAACACAGAGGAAAGAGCCCTCTGTGTTCCTGCACTGTCCATTACTGCAGAGATGATGGTGCTGACATTCATCAATATCTATGGGCAAGAGAGTAAAAAAACACTGTATAAGTGGTACTTTAAAAATATTTTTAATCATGCATGTAAAGAAGTCTATAAATTATCTAGGTTATAATTAATTTAGACTCTTTGTTATATGAATTAAACTGATCTCTAGTAAAAGGTCATGAATCCCCCAGGAGGGAAAATCCAGATGAACTTAAAATCTTAACCAGTAAGCTAAGAATCTGTACATATTAATCCCAATGTTCACTGATGAGTGGCAAATACTTTGCTGTCATCTGTAAGCCTCAATTTAGCTTCTCAAATCTCTTTTATACGTTCAAATAGAACACTGAGCTTAAAAGCACTTAGGCCTGTAACAGTCTGAAGAAGAGGTCAGCAAACTATAGCTCTACTACTGTAATCAAAATTTTATTGGAAAATAGCACCAAAAATTCATGTACTATCTGGCCCTTTACAAGAGAAGTTTGTAAAAGTGTCATGGCATAAACATCTTCATTTCTTTTTCACAGATACACCCTTCAGCCCCTTGGCAATTAGGCTTCCATTTTTTTTTCTCTCTCAGTGATTTTCTGGCCAAATCTAATGGCCCTTCCCTCCTCTCAGCCAATTTGATCTTTGCATTGCCACTGAATCTCTTTTCTTAACCCACATATCCTCAGCTTAGAGATGATTTTTTTTGTAACCCAACCCTGAGCTCAGGCTCAGCACACACACGTGTCATATCCACACATCAGAAGGCACATGATATATGGCATGTATTCAATTATTTTACTTTTACCATTAGATTTTAAGTTTCCTGAGGGCAGGACTATGTCTACCACATCCTTTATGACTTAAATGATCTAGTGTTTCACAGTGAGTAGGCATTAATTCATGTTGTTTGTTGACAGGCTTTATTCTTCACATCTGAGTACATTTACCTACTTCTGGCAATGGGATTCTAGAAGAGCCAACACAAACATCAGTTTCTTTTTTTTTTTTTTTTTAAAGATTTTATTTATTTATTTGACAGAGAGAGACACAGCGAGAGAGGGAATACAAGCAGGGGGAGTGGGAGAGGGAGAAGCAGGCTTCCCGCGGAGCAGGGAGCCCGATGCGGGGCTCGATCCCAGGACCCTGGGATCATGACCTGAGCCGAAGGCAGACGCTTAACAACTGAGCCACCCAGGCGCCCTAAACATCAGTTTCCATAGGGACCCCGCACAACTCTGCTCTCCCTCGCTCTGTTACAGCATCATGTTGATTATCATGGCATTTGGCACCTAAATTGGTTTGCCCCTATTGATAATTTGATGGGTGGTTTTGCTTGTATCTTATTTTTGGTAGTGACATCACAGGCTCTTCAAAAGAAAGCCTTATTATATTATCTGTAGACTGACCTCTTCCCTTATTATACATTCATTTGTAGTTCTCAATGCACGGTGGGCATTTGATAAATGCTTAGCTAATTAGGGTCAGGAGTCACAGAATAAAGTAAAAAACTTTGAGAGGGACTTGTAGAATCTAGAACGAATTACTTAATTTATCTGTGTGCATGAGTATGCTTGTGTGTGCTCTCAACTCCTAGATTAGGAATTGTAATGTCTTTCCTTGTTCAAGAAAGGGGAAACTGAGGAAGGTCGTGATGATACTGGTTGATCTCGTTGTGGTACCATCATTTATAATAGCATCTCAGAAGACATTTGCACTCATTAAATAGTCAAAGTTTACATACAGCCATGGACATGATTTGTTTCCTTATTGGTCCTGTAGACTGTATATTCTGTTCTTAAATGGCACTTAAATGACCTTTCTTTTCAAGAACTCTAGACTCTTGTGCTTGTCCACCAGTGATACCATCATATCAAGCTCAGGAAGCATATACTTATTGAGAAGTGAAGTAATTCTGTGAAAGATTCGATGAAATATATTTTTTAAGTCTGAGGTCAACCTCAGCGAGATCCAAAATACTATCACCTGTAGAAACAGGACATATTTCACAAACTTGATCTGTGATATAAGGGGGATGCTGTTTCTTTCAGTCTTGGGCTGATATAATAACCTTCCAATTGCTGAAATCTGAGTAGGTAAAATTTTCAAATGAATTAAATAGAACTGATTTTCTGCAGCAAGGAATTACACAGAGAGCAATGCTTTTTCTTCCTAAGATGAATGCTCAGCCACTGATCACGAATACCTTCTTTTTCAAATTTAACACTTTTCCATCCTGTGTTACTGATTTTTCTGACTTAAGCTGAGGTCCCTTGCTTTTTGGCACTCTCATGCAACCATCCAGTTAGCTTCTGAAAGACACTCCCTTTACTGAGTACCGTTTCTCAGGCCAGGGGCCTTAAATGAAAACCACAGTAGTTCACATAGCCACGCTCCTACCTTCACACTGGTCTTTCGCCGCTGATAGCTGGTACCCCTGCCCACAGGTACACCTGAAGGAGCCCTCCGTGTTTCTGCACTGCCCATTCATGCACAGATTCCCTTGCTGACACTCATCAATATCTGTAAATAAAAGAGTGACAATTATTTTAAATTAGGCCTGTAACTAGAACATACCGTTACCTAAACTTTGAGCCTATAAATCAAGCTACGAAATCAGGTCCTAAAGATCAATGTCTAACTATTATTTTCTTCTGAGAATATCTTATTATTTAAAATGCATCTGAAAGGTTTTGCCAGGAGAACTCCATTTGGGGCACAGTCCTTCCCCTCAAGTATGACCAATAACTACCCATTTCCTGAGCAAAGCCATATTTCTTAGCCTCTCATGTGGCATTAATCTTTTGAACTGTATCCTGATGTAAGCAAGGTGTCACATTATCTCATGTTTCCTGAAATAGCTCACATAAACTATTAATGTAATTGCAGCTCATGAATCCATTTTTTAATTAACTTTTTAGAGAAATTAATTTGGTTTACTAGAAACTTTTGTTTCACTTATTTGTAAATAAAACGGATCAACACCACAGCAAGTCCTGCCTGCCTACTATTGACTGCCAATAGAGAAATTAAATCAGTGAGCTGAATGTCGCTTTCAGAACGATGTTGTACCTTTCCAAATGCTCTAAGTCTATTAGCTTTAGGAGTGGTCGACAGCAAAGAACAGCCTATGCCACATTTTCTTTCAGCACATTCTAGTAAGTACTTGAGACGTCAGTTCAAGAACTTAAGACCAACAAGAGCGTGTGGAGCTCGTTGGATCTCACGTAATGTCTGACAACATTTTTAGTGCCTTGGACTCTTTTTGACTTTCTCAAAGAAGATGACAAATTAAGCATTCCCATGTGAAGATGTCTGCAGCGAGAATATACCCTCCATTCCAAGTACTGTCAGGGTATGCCAGACATCTTACATAAGTTACTCATTTACGTCGGGAATACTGTCAGAAGTAATTCATTATAAGTAATGACACACACACTTGGAACAACTTGAGGCAACCCAGTTATCTTGAATAAGGTGATCTTGGGGTCTTTAAAATGACCACAGGGACAGAGGCAGTGTAATTCCACAGATTAAAAAAAAAAAAGCCTTTTTCTTTTCTGACGAGGGACAAAATTCCTACGACAAAAGAATGCTTTCTAATAAAACAGGCATGCAGGACAAATGTCTTCTCTCTTTTGTGCCAAGAGATAAATAGAAAACAGCGTTTTCCCTGAAAAGGATTTAGGGGACTTTCATACATATCACTGTGACAAATCCAGCTCAGAGTTAAAATAGAGACTATCTCCAGGTATTTATAAATTTAGGACGTATAATGCTAAAATGTACAAAGAGATACAAAAACACAGACACAAAAAAGAAATAAAGAAACAAGTACTGAATTAATACATGAGACAGCACATTCACAACATGAAAAAAAGTTGTCAGTACATTTAGTGAGGTGAAAACCCCAAGTCAATATTTAGCACTAAGGTGAAATTTGGCAGTTGCTGGAATATTGGAAAAGGGACAGATTTAAGATCTGGGAAGAATTTGACATCGGTGAGCTGACGTGGTTTGGGAAAGATTATGAAATAATTACAGAAAAAGGATGTTATATAAATTATTATCGTAAAAAGGGTGGGCTTTGATTGGGGAGTAAGGAAAATAATCAGTGTATATGTAGGTTTCTAAAGCAGCGGATGGGGATCTTGCCTGACCCCATCCCACACTGCAATGCAGAGACCAGGAAAACCAGAGTAGGGGGCAAGGTTCACTGGCAAGAGGCGGTAACAGCCCTTTCCCACCTCTAACCTTTGACATGTGCAGCTTTCTCTGCCTCCTAAGGTTTTCTCCCTTCCATATTCAAAATTTTAGGACCAAGGTCGAACAGCAGTACCTCGGAAAGGTTTCCCAGCAGCACGCAAGCAGGATTAGCTTTAACAGAACTTTGTACATGCCTATGATCTGGTGAATAACAACATCAACTACGTGTCAGACTCTGTCCCTGTGTTATCTCATTCTCCACACATTACCTCTGTTTCTGTATTTTTTTACACAATCCTCACATCCACCTGAGTAGGTACCATTACTGTTGCCTTTCTGCAGATGAGCAAGTAAGGCTTAGTGAAGGAAGAAAACTTACCCAAGCTCACACTTCTGAGTGTCCAAACTAGGTTCTGATATACTGCACTCCTCCTTTTTAAACTAAACTCCAGACTTCATTTGGGTTTCACCAGTTTTTTTGATTCATGCACTCTCTCTGTTCCAGGACCCAATCCAGGGTACCACACTGTATTTAGGGGTCCTGTCTCCCCCATCTTTCCTTATTCTTCACAACTTTAACAGTCTTGAGAGTATGGGCCAGACTCCTGTAGAATGTCGTCAATCTGGATTTGTCTGATGTTTTTCTCATGATTAGAGGTTGGGGTTATGGGTTTTTGGAAGGAATAAATACAAAGGTGAAACGCTCTGGCCCCCACATAAGGTCAGGGGTGTATGACATCCCTGTGACATTGCTGATACTGTTAACCTTCATCACTTGGTACTTTATTATCTACAATGATCTGTAGTAGGTTTCTATCTTTTCCAACCAATAAAAGTCCTTTGAGAGATTAAAACCTCTCAGTAGCATCTGCATTTGAACACAGTGCCTGGAACACGTGGGTTCCAGGATACACCCAAAAGAAAGGGAAGGATGAAGAGAAGCTTCCACAGCTGAGCATCACATAGAGGGGACACAGTGTTCCTAGGGCTGGCATCAAATGATGGTGTGAATTTGGGCAGGCTGGGAAGCCTTCTTAGAGAGGAGCAGGCTCAGCTGGGATGGCTGAGTAAGAAAGAGTGAAAAAGTGGTTAAAAGTCATTCACCCAACATGTGCTTCCTCAGAGCATTATCCCTCTAGAGAGTCTAATCCCCCAATTTTAGAGATGGTATGAGACTGGAAATCTGAGTTTATTTATCCAAGGTTGCACGGCGAACCACTAGAAGAACTTGGTAGGAAGGCTGCAGATGTGGGCTGGCAGGAAAAGGACCCGGAGGGCAGGGAGTTGCGCCCACCTGACCTGCTCCGCTGGGAGTGGCCAGTGTTCCACCGTACACAAGGAGTTGGGCCCCCAATGTGGAGGTCGGTGAATGTGCTACTGCCAGTGGGAGATGCTATAATTCTCACAAGACAGTAAGATATCTGTTTACTACTTGCCTACCATGGTGAGAAATTAACCTCCACCCTACATCCTTCACTTTGAGATACTTCAGAAAGAAGAAAAATTCACTTACTTCCTCTCTTCCTCCCCTGCAAAGAGCATGCTTTTAGGTTTAAAGAACTAGGAGCAGAAAGGAAGCCATCCACAGATTTGACCAGAGAATAAATTTAAACTTAAAAAAAAGCATTATGCCAAGAAAAATTAGAGAAACCTTGGACAAATTACAACAATAATACCCCCAAAAAATATATTTGTAATGCACAGACACATGTATATAATGGTTTACACATGTATTATAAAGTGTTCATATAGATGGATTAAAAAACCTGATAAATGGGAACAGATATAACATAAATTTACACAAAAAAATACAAATGTTTAACAAACATATGAAATAAATGTTGTAATAATTACAAGTGTCCAGAGAATTAACAGATACAAGCATAACTAATAATCTTTTAGAATTAAAAGAAACACATTTTAAAAATTAGAAATTAGTGTTCAGTCAAAATAATAAAAGACATTGGGATGCCTGGGTGGCTCAGTCGTTAAGCGTCTGCCTTCGGCTCAGGTCATGATCCCAAGGTCCTGGGATCGAGCCCCACCCACATCAGGCTCCCTGCTTGGCGGAAAGCCTGCTTCTCCCTCTCCCACCCCCCCGCTTGTGTTCCTGCTCTTGCTATCTCTCTCTCTGTCAATTAAATAAATAAAATCTTTAAAAAATAATAATAAAAGACATTAAAAACATTTTACCCAATTATTCCACTTTTATAAATAAGGAAATAATCCTAAAATTCAGACCAAGTTTTATTAAAAAAAAAAAAAACTTGTTAGATTTGCTGTTTTTTAACATAATGATGAGAAGTTTTAAAAAAAAATGTAATTGTTCAACACATGAACAGCAAGAAAATGCTGAAATAGTAATACACTGACTCTTAAGCAGCTTTCAAAAATAATATTTGAAAAGAGTTTTTAATGATGTGTAAAATGCTTATGATATACTATTAAACGACAAAAAGCAAGATACAAAATCATACATATATTATCTTACTGATCGAAAATATCCATGAGATAGGACTACTGATGAATGAGATTGAGAAATTGTTATTTTTGTTTTGCTTATTTTCTGTGTTTGCTAGATTTTCTAAAATGAATGTTTTTTTAAAAAGATCTTTTTAATTTATTTATTTGAGAGAGAGAAAGGGAGGGAGTGAGAGAGAGCATGGTGGGGGGGCAATGGAGAAGCAGGCTCCTGCTAAGCAGGGAGCCCAATGTGGGGCTCGATCCCAGGACCCTGAGATCATGACCTGAACCGAGGGCAGAGGCTTAACAGACTGAGCCACCCAAGGCGCCCCTAGGATGAATGTTTTTTAATAGCAATTTTATTGAGATATAATTTACCACCACATAATTCATCTAAAGTGTACAATTCAATGTTTTTTAGTATAGTCACAGAGTTGTGGAACTGTGTGTATTGTTTTTATAATGAGAAGAAATGAAATAATTAGGTCTGTGGTTTATAGATGCTCTCTAAAAATATGCTGTTTTCCTTTATGTAAATAGATATGGTCTGTATGTAACCACAATGAGGAGTGACTTTCAAAGGCGCCAACAAAAATGTGCTCCAAGTAGCTCAGTCAAAATAAATGACAGGTAGCATGGTTCTCTCTCTCTTTTTATTTTTTGGTTCCCTTTTCTAAGCTAATTACTCTAACATATTCTCAAATGCAGTTCAAATAAAAAACAGAAATCTGATCACAGCATTTACCTTTGCAGCGCTTGTGGTCTGGCGTCGGGGTATAACCCTTGTGGCATGAACACATGTAGGAGCCTTCAAGGTTGGAGCAAGTACCGTTTGTGCAGACCTGTGGTTCCAGGCATTCATCCACATCTTGAAGAATGTTGCAGAAGGGGGAAAAAACCCACAAAGAGAGAAAAAAAGAAAACACGAATAAAGTTGAATTTGGCTAAAAATAGAAAGAGCGCATCCTCAAACAGGGACAGATTCTTTAAGATAAGCTTTCAAATTAGCCCAAAGGAGGAACAGGAGCTCTGGTGTGAGCTGCATGTATCATAGTTCTATGTCTTGATTTACTTTATGCAAACTCAAAAAAGGAACCAAGCATGCTCTGTGAATCAATTCCATGGAAAGCTCGTCGTAGAGGGGAGGGCAGAAGAGACAGCAGTTTAGGAGTAGCATCCCCTGCACAATGAAGTATTCCAAAGAATCAAAGACGTACTGAGGTCTAGCTATGGAACTGATGAATTCAGCAGGAAGGGAGGGTTCGAGAAAGCCAAAGACAGGACTCGGGACCTGAAGAAACCACAAGAGGTCTTAGCAGAAAGATAAAAAAAAACTCTGATAAAATGTTCAAAGACAGCATTGAATCGGTATTATAAAAACCAATCTAGGGGACAAACAAGCTTAGTGGGCAGTTTGAAGGTAGGGGACAGACTGTAGAGATAGATAAAATAATTGCTCATCTTCACCAAGCCCTTACTGCATGGAAACAGGAAAGGCTGTCCATGTATATGAGCTTATTTAATCCTAACAGGAGCCATAGAAGCCAACCATTTTATAGACAAAGGAACCAGGATTCAAAGAAGTTCCAGCAGATTGCCCAAGGCCACATGATTTGAGAAACTGGTGGCTCATAGGGGCATCCAGTCAGCTTAACTCCAAAGCCCATCCTTTTGACCTGTTTCTATTAACACAAGTTAAGTGTAGTGATAGAAACCGCTGAAGAGAGAATTAGGAATGTTTGTTTTTATTATTTGCTAACACAGCATTTATATAGAAAATCATCAATGTGTTCACTGATTTCATTCAGCTTTCATTATGTTCTTACTAGAATATTGTTAATTCAGGGGCACCTGGGTGGCTCAGTTCGTCAAGTGTCCGACTCTTGAGTGATTTCGGCTTAGGTCATGATCTCAGGGTTGTGAGATCGAGCCCCCCGTTGAGCTCCAGTGGGGAGCCTGCTTGAGATTCCTTCCTCTTCCTCTGCCCCGCCCCTGCTCACTCTCTCCCTCTCTCTAAAATAAATACATCTTTTTGAAAAAAGATGTTAATTCACAAAGAAAAACTTGAGTTCTGTGCCCCACCTAAATGCTTTTGTTAAGTCCATTGTATGTTGTAGTTGAGAAGACTGTGTAGCATGAACAACCAACACCGTAAGAGGAAAAATTTAAACCACTAAGTGCTGAAACTACACACAGCATCATGATGTAGGCTTAATTTTACAGCAGTCTGTAACTCAATCCAGGCATCTTAATCATAAGGCAGACCAACAATACGGAGGAAAATGCTCTTGACTACATCCATTTCATTTTGCAATGCTCGCCATGAAAGCAATAAAGCTTGCCACCCTCCTAATGTTAACAGGCAGAGAGTCACGAACACATGAACATCAGAGATCTAGTTCTAATTCAGCATTCCAGAGTTTGGACTGCATTCATTTGCATGACATTTCCTTAAACCTGTATTCTAGTTTTCTCTCTCTCTCTTTTTTTTTTTTAGATTTTATTTATTCATTTGAGGCAGATACAGAGAAAGAGAGAATGAGCAGGGGGAGAGGCAGAGGGAGAGGGAGAAGCAGGCTTCCCGCTGAGCTGGGAGCCTGATGTGGGGTTCGATCCCAGGACCTGAGATCATGACCTGAGCCGAAGGCAGACACTTACCCATCTGAGCTACCCAGGCGCCCCTGTACTCTAGTTTTCTTAAAATGATATCTAGAAATAGAGTAGTACCAAAATGAGGCTATGGTGTGTGAGCATGCATGCACACACACAGCAAACTGAAAACAGCCAACCAACTGGCATTGTCTGAGTGCTCTACCTCGCTTTCACAAAATCAGTTATGGTGAACTGGACCCTACTCTATGATAACAAAAAGAGCACTTCCAGACTGACTCATTGTCCATCCTTTCTTTGGTTGTGGGAGTGCACTTTTATAAACACCAAATGCAAACAACTTGAAAGAAGAAGCTAAACGCTGGAGCCAAAATAAATAATGGGATAGAATGAGCCTAGACACTAGGCATGTAAATTCCAGACAGCAACATTAAAATGTCACGTCTGGTATCTGGATCGGTCTCAAAAATGTTAAAAAAGTTGAAAAAGGTATGGATTGTTCTCTTTAATTATGTATGCACCAGGAAATGTGATTTATAGGGCTACAGGATATAACAACAAAATCAATTTCTAAGACCATATCTTCTCTAGTTAAAGCAAATTAACAGACAGTACAGATGATCGTTCACGAAATACTTTCAAAATACTTGATACTAAGGCGCCTGGGTGGCTCAGTCGGTTAAGTGTCCAACTCTTGATTTTGGCTCAGGTCATAATCTCAGGGTCGTGAG
Source organism: Phoca vitulina (assembly GCF_004348235.1). Classification (NCBI taxonomy): domain Eukaryota; kingdom Metazoa; phylum Chordata; class Mammalia; order Carnivora; family Phocidae; genus Phoca; species Phoca vitulina. The sequence goes on along the minus strand of NW_022589715.1, from coordinate 1,265,471 downwards.
ATCAAGCCCCACATTGGGCTCTTCAGTCAGCGTGGAGTCTGCTTGTCCCTCTCCCTCTGCTCCTCCACTCACTTGCAAACACACTCTCTCATTCTCAAATAAATTCTTTAAAAAAATACTTGATACTTACACTTGAATTAACAGTACCACAGTGCCTATTTAAGAGCTGCTAAGAGAGTTGATCTTAAAAGTCCTCATCATAAGAAAAAAAAATTTTTTAATTCTGTAACTATGGTGATAGACTTTCACCCGACTTACTGTCATCATTTTGTAATGTATACAAATATCAAATGATTATGTTCTAAACCTGAAATTAATATAATGCTATAGAGTATCATACCTCCATTTAAAAAAAAAACAGAATATATAGTAGGAAGGTGCCTGGAGTGGGACCTCACTTGACGGATGTAAAAGGAGTGAAATAAACTCAGTGTTTTATCTTTCACCCAGACCTATCTCTTAAACTGCAGACCCACACAACCTAGTTGGTCAGCATACTGGACATTTCCCCTTGATGTCCCATAGGCACCTCTGAGTCTTCACAGTCCAAACTGATCTTTCTCCCTGGGTTTCTTTTATTCCAGGTCAATATATGATACCACTATCCACTCAGATGCCCACGTCAGAAACTGGGAGTCATCCTTTCTAGATTTCTTATTCTCCCTCTTTCCCCACATTCGATTTAAAACAGTCAAATCAATTCTATCTTCCCAATATCTCTCAAATACACCTGCTTCATTTCATTCTTACTACCACCATTCTGTCTCACATGGGTTACCGCCATAGTTTGTTTCCCTACTTCAAGTCTCGCCCTCTCTAATCCACTATCCAGCTGGTAGCCAGAGTCATCTGAAATACAAACACAATCAATGGTATTGCTCCTTTAAAAACCCTCAGTGGTTTCCAGCGTTCTTCCATTAAGTCAAAGATACAAACCTATGGGGCCCTGAGTGTTATCAACAGAAAGCCTGCCCTCAGTTCTTACTTCAAACCCTTGGGAGAATCAGTGTTCTGGGAAACAAGGTAGTCCTTATCCACCCCACCATCCAACACCCATAGCCTCTTACCCTTGCTGCAGAGGGAGACGGTTAAGTCTTTGGTTTTCTGTATTGGAGCTCAAATCGATCTTACTCTAGGGTGATGGTCTTGTACAAGAGTCAGATTACCCAAATTCTTGTGATGTATATACATAATCAGTTCAAAAGGGAAACGTCATGAAAAACACTGTGTCCACAGAAAAATGTGTTCCAAACTCCCAAAATACAATATACCAATGGGCTTTTGGGACATAATTTGGCATTTGCTATCCAGTGAATTAATTAAACCTCCCACAGTAAGAAAACTGCCAGGGGTTTATGAGGTCAGCACTTTGTGGATATGATCGTTCAAAAGTCTATGAATCCACCCCAGTATACTATTACCCAATCCAAACTGATCATTGTCATCTACAGCACCCCGAGAGACTCTAACAGAGGCCTGTGGGAAACCAGATATGCCATGTCTATAGGATTTCATGATCTGCTCCTCTCAGAAGCCTGTCAGAAGAGGCAGTCAGAACAGTGGGCATGATTTGTCCTTAGTAAACCCTGGCTGATTCTTTTTTTTTTTTTTTTAAGATTTTATTTATTTATTTGGGGGGGAGGGAGAAAGCATGAGCAGGGGGAGGGACAGGCAGAGGGAGAAGCAGACTCTCTGCTGAGCAGGGAGCCTGATGTGGGGCTCAATCCCAGGACCCTGGGATCATGACCTGCGCCAAAGGCAGACACTTAACCAACTGAGCCATGCAGGCACCCCAACCCTGGCTGATTCTTATGATCATCTTTTTCTTTTAAAATGTTTCACCTTGGGGTGCCTGGGTGGCGCAGCTGGTTAAGTGTCCGACTCTTGGTTTCGGCTCAGGTCCTGATCTCAGGGTCATGAGATTGAGCCCTGCGTAAGACACCCTCTCTTGCTCCCTCTGCCTCTCCCTCTCTCTCTCAAATAAATAAATAAATTCTAAAAAAAAAAAAAAACACAAAAAAACGTTCCACCTCATCATTTGAATCCTGCAGCCTACAGTTCTTTGTCAAGATTAACATGAAGCTCAATGGTCATTAGTTCCCGAACTCCAGCTTCTTTTTTCTTTGGGGGGAAATGAGGACATTAATCTCTTTCCAGCTCTCTGGCAACTTTCCATTCTCCACAATTTTTACAAAGATGACTTTCAGCTGGCCAGCAAATCCACCTGCAAATTCTCTCATTGCCTTGGGATGTAATTTCTCTGGGTCAGGAACCCTTTCGAAATTTCCCTTCCTAATGTCCTGGGAAAACACAAGATAGCATGAAGCCCCTCTCTGATGGTTCAGAGGGTATTCAGTGGCTGACCTCACACAAGTCAGTTCAAGGCTATGATGCCTCCTTCCACTTCACCTATCAGCTCCTTGAGGTTGGTGAGAGTTGGCTCCAGAGCAACAGTTTACCTGCCTTACTTCCTGTACTTTCAAGGAAATTAATCTCTCAACACTGCGCATCAGTCATATTTCAGAGGCCATTGAGTCTCATTTAATTCCTTAATGAGCACCACAGACTTCAATGAGTGAGCACCATTTGATATGTGAAGTAAACATCTTACTCTGTCACAATGACTACAGGAAAATACAGATTACTCCCCACCCCCAATATGACATTACTTCAGTGATCCCTCGACTATTCTGTACACATAGTCTTTTATAGTAAAGATGATGGCAGAACATACTGGACAGAAAAGCCAGCATGGTTAGGCCAGCGGGATGGAACAACCCGCACTTGCGGTACAGCAAATCCTCGGGATCTCAGGTGCCCTCTGTCAAGTCTGACCAAGTTAAGATATGCAGTAGCAGTGCAGCCGATAAAAATATGTTATGCATCCCTCAAAGACTCATCACTGTTCTTCAAAACTGGAGAACAGCCAATGCTATGTACATCCCAGATAAAGAGCCAAGAATAATCTCAGAAAATCAGTCCATTAACCCTACCACATCACTGGCTTCCTGCCTCCCCTTTCCAAAAGAATATTTAGTCTTTCAGGAAAACTCAACTGGGGCTATCTATGCTGAAGACTGCCATCTTCGAGTGAAGAATCCCTCAGCCATTCTTACTGCTGCTTGCAAGGGATGATTCCCACCCATATCGATCATCTCTCTTTCTATGAACTTTTCTTTCCTGATTATCTTAATCATATTGCTTTGTTCTCTTATTGTCTTGGGTGTACAGGAAGAGGGAGTGTATAGAAGAGAACACTAGTTTTGGAGATAAACGACCTGGGATCATGTCCTAGCTCTGTCATTTATTACTTATGACCATTAGCAAGCCCATTAACCTATCTGGGAATCAATTTCTATATCTCTACTACATTAGCAAGCCCATTAACCTATCTGGGAATCAATTTCTGTATCTCTACTACTACTACTACTACTACCCTGATATCAAATAAAATAATGAAGTCAACGCCCCTTGTAGCAACGTAAAAGAAGTTTTTGTTATTATGGTAACTAGTCTTCTCACACAGGTATGTTTCCTGCTTTCAAAAGTAGTTTTTTGTTTGCTTTTATTGAGATATAATTGACATATGACATAGGGTAAGTTTCAGTGATAATTTGGTATGCTTATATATTGCAAAATGATTAACAAAGTTAGCTAACGCCTCTCTTATGTCACATAATTATTTCCCTTTTTTTGTGAACATAATTATCATCTGGCCTCCTAGTAGCTTTGAAGTTTATAATACAGCACTGTTGACTATAATCACTAATCTGTGCAACAGATCTCCAGGGCTTATCTACCTGCCAGTTGCAAGTTCGTACCCTTAAACACCACCTCCCCAATCCCCCTAGTTCCCAGCTCCTGATAACCACCATTCTATTCTGTTTTGTTTTGCTTATTTATAACTTCAAGTCTTCTCTGGAATTAAGTACATAATTAGGTATTTGATAATAACATAATGACTAAATAGAAGACTTCTTTAGCTGTAGTGATTTAGGGATTAGGCTGGTGTTTGCACATTTAATAATATCTGCAAAAGGTAGATGTTCAGTTCTGTTGCCATCTTATGCAAATAAATGTAGAACAAAGTCTTCAATTTCAGATAAGTCTATGAATATTCATCTATTCCATAAAGGTTAACAATGATTCTTAAAAATCTGAAAATAAATCCTAGTGGTCAAAGAACACCTAGAACAAGGAGCTTTCCATGTTTATCGTGCACGTTCTGTGCACCTGGTTTTGGTTAAGACTATGGCTAACCAGTTGTCAAGTGGATCAAATGACACTAAGTTCTTCAAATGCCTAAGACCCATTACATTTAGAAAACGTAAATTGGAGTCACAAAGTCACGATTAACTTAATTACAGTTTGACAGAGAAGGATTAGTATGATAAAAATCTCAGAAATTTGTCTTCCCAGGTCACATGGTCTTTCACAGACTCAATTATAAAGGAAGATAATAAAGTAAACTCAACAAGGGATTGCTGCCTACATCGACCATGTGATAGATACTGTGTCTTATGAAGGTGAGCCAAGAAAATGAAGTAAAAGGATGGAGATGGCAGTATTGCAGAAGGTAAAACATTTGTTAGGGATGATCGATTACCCTACAGAAAAGTAATATGATTCTTTTTTTTTTTTTAAAGATTTTATTTATTTATTTGACAGAGAGGGACACAGTGAGAGAGGGAACACAAGCAGGGGAAGTGGGAGAGGGAGAAGCAGGCTTCCCACTGAGCAGGAAGCCTGATATGGAGCTAGATCCCAGGACCCTGGGATCATGACCTGAGCCGAAGGCAGACGCTTAACGACTGAGCCACCCAGGCGTCCCAAGCAATATGATTCTTTAAGAAATAGATCCCAGCTAAACAAAAATGCTGAGAAGTTGAAAGGTAATTATAAGACTAAGATTACTTAGATTCATAAAAGAAAGCTCCTATCAGATAGGGAGAGTTAAGAACTACAGGAAATGAACTTATTAAAGAAAGTCAAAGACAGTTATACATAGAAACTTGACATAAAATTTACTTAAACAAGTACCAGTTATTACTGCACTTCTAACATTTCGGGATTAGGGAGGTAAAGGGGAGGATAATAGAGTTGGGGGAAGAAGGGTTATAACATTTATTGGGTTCTACCTTGTGTCACATACCTCACTAGGTGCTTTATACTGCTTATTTAATTCTGACAGTAAATCCCATGAAGACAGCATTTCAATCCCCATTTTAAAGATATTGAAACCAAGCTTCATAGAGGTCATACATAACCCCAAATCTGTCTAAATTCAGGGAAATATGATCTTTATATCAGAGTTACTGAATGTACCTTTAAACAATTAGATATTAGAGAATCTCCTTTAGAGGATGGCTCCAGTAGGGTTTAAATCAGGCCTGTTCTTGAGTGAAGAGAAACCTGCTAATTGAGTACCTGACAGGCTGGCTTCCCTCAAGAAAGGTCCTGGTTGAAGCAGCCAGTTGGAACTGGCCAGAACCCAGGGTGATGAAATAGTCATTAGAGGCGAGGATCAAGCGGGCAGCAACTCCAGGCTGAATGTGAGGTCCAAGGAATACAATGTTGAATGATGAAAGTGGCTTTCAAGAGAGGACTGAAATCCACAACTTGAAAGAAGAAGCTACGTTAACAGAGGAGCCAACAAGAGTTGCCAAAAAGCATTAAGGGACAGATATTTTGAAAGTGGACAATAAACTACTGAGAATGAAGGATCATATGCCCTGAACTCAACACTAGGAAAGAGCATGGTCTCCCAGACAACACCTGTTAACATCTGACCTGTTTCTGCCCCAAACAATTTCTGTTCTAATTCATAAATCAAGGAGAAGCATCAATCAGTGAGATTCAGCCTACATGGCATGAATACAAGGAGGCCATTAACGATTTCATCAAGTTCACCTTTGGGTCAGTGAAAGAAGCACAGTGTAATTGGCATCAAATCCCTGCAGAACATAAGGGTCCAAATAGCAATTCTCAATTCCTAATGAATCCATTTAACAGAAAAAAAAAAAAAGTCAAATCAACATATGGATTGATGGACTTTAGAAAAAACCATAAGCACTATGCCACACAAAAGTAGAATTACATACAACACCGTACAACTTTAATTATAATAATTTTTTATATGTTTTTTTTTTAATTATGTTATATCACCATACATTACATCATTAATTTTTGACGTAGTGTTCCATGATTCATTGTTTGTGTATAACACCCAGTGCTCCATGCAGAACGTGCCCTCTTTAATACCCATCACCAGGCTAACCCATCCCCCCACCCCCCTTCTCTAGAACCCTCAGTTTGTTTCTCAGAGCCCATAGTCTCTCATGGTTCATCTCCCCCTCCGATTTCCTCCCCTTCCTTTAAAAATAGTCAGTGAGAGCAGAGTGGTAGAAAAAGGAGGACACTAAGACTTATGGAACAGAATCCCCTGTAAGGCAGGGATTATCTTCTCTACAGATGACTAACAAATGCCAAGTGTAAGACCTTTCTTCAGATGGTGAGATTTGAGAAAATTTTAAGTCTTTAATGTTCTCATATATTTAAAATTGGGGGGAAAAGTCTTATAAATGTACCCTAAATTATCTGGACTAAAAGGATATTAAAAAGCCACAAACCAGTCCCAAGTAACCATTAGAAACAAAAACAAATAGAAAGGAACACAATATAAATAACTTATCATTTGATGCCTTCTCTGACCCCCATAGAATCTCCGACACTCTCTGTCTCCCTTAAGCTGCTTTTTTTTCTTTGTGGCACTCAACACACATCTGACATACCATATACTTTGCTTGCTGCTTTGTTTATTTGCAAGCACAATGTGAGCTCTAGAGTACAAGCACAATGAGGGGACGGCATTTATTTTGTTCACTCTCAATCCCCTGGGTCTTGAAAAATGCCTGGCTCTTGGTAGGCACTCAACTGTTAAACTGAACAAATAAATATATAATCAAGTTGGTGTCGATGAGCTCAACTCAATGGTAAGTTTAAGTAATGACTACACCTTCTAAAATGTGTCTTTGGAGTACCAGAAGGATAAAGGTGAGAACTAAAATGTATGTGATATGGCTGGGTATTCCCTCGCATTGTCAGAGTTGAGCAGAAAAATCGAATTCATTCATTGGTTCAATTAGAACAGAAAAGCATGTTGCAATATCTACTTTTTGTCACGCTCAACTTTTTAACATGTGAAAAGCTCTACTACCATCAAAAATTAAGACGGATCCATTTTGGTATAATCTGCAAAAGTCCTCCTGAGAATTTTAGAGGAGCTGCAAGTCCAGTATGAACAATGAGTGGAACCGAAATTACAGCACAGAAGAGAAGCTTCACCTGTAGATGACAGAGCCTAAAATTTTACCCAAGGCAGAAGGAAAGAGTACATGGTGTATTTTTCATAGGAAATGCGTGACCTTAGCAATGCACAAATGAAAACTGGTGCTTGGAGCAATTGGCTAGCTGTGTGACTCTGGTGGACTACACAGTGACCTAATATTTCTGCTTATGATCCTACTCAGCTGGTTGGCAAAGTCAAGTTACTCTGAACGGAGGTAGTGTTTCTGTCCCTGAACTGGAGCAAAGTGGTCATGCTGAGACTGACTGCATACATCTAGGTATAATAACTCATTTATTCTTATTGCCCAGTCTAGATAAATGCATTTATATTGAAGAGCACTCATTTGCCCATTTGCTCAGTCATATTTCATTAGTAAATTCATGAATCAGGGCTGTGTTTATACGACTATTATGGATTTTAGTTATTTAAGGTAAAATTCAGGCTCTCCTCTTGGATTATAATATGTAGCAGTATGTGAAAATGAGAACACAAATGAAATCTTGATAGGCAACTATGAAATTTGTGCCAAACGGGAAAATTAAAACCAAATGTACTAACCAGCACTGATCACATAAACAAATGCATAATAAATAAGCCATTAATGAACAAAAATCTCTTCTCCCAAAGATCAACATCTCACAATTCCAAGGATAGACACTCTTAGAAATGGGCATGAGCTTCAGGGCAGAGGGCCACCTGTACCACGTACAGAGGCTTAGCTTCTGCAACCTGGTGATGAATCCAAAACTTTGCAACTGGGACTGTTTCTGCCAAGGCTACTTAGCCCACCTGCTCTGCAACACTGTCTTTCCCAGAGATGTAGGCGTAAAGATGAACATTTTATTATTATTTTTTTTATGTTCAGTTAGCCAGCATGTAGGACATCATTAGTTTTTGATGTAGTGTTCAAGATGAACATTTGAAACAGGACTGAGAGAGTCTGGCATGGTCTGCCCCCTCATCCTGCTGCAAATCTTCTCTTGTTCTCTGTCCTTCAGCAGCACCAGCCTTCCAGCTTCTGGAACATGACTGCTTCCTCCTTCCCATGAGTCCCCTGAATATGCTCTTTTCTCTGTCCAAAACCATCTCCCTCCCATCCCCTTCCCCAGTTAAACCTCAATCAGGAACTTTCCCAGAGGCAACTCGTTCTGGGACACATTCTTACAGCATCACAGAACCCCCCTTCCCAACACGGTCTCATTTGTGTTTGTGCATTTATTTATGAGACGTCTGGGTATCAGTCTTCCTCACCAGATAGTTCCATGAAGAAGGCACTTTTTTTTTTTTTTTTAAGAAGGCACTTTTTTTTGTCCTTCAGTGTATCCTAGCACTCAGCACAACTCTGGGTATATTACAGTAAGTTCTCCAGCATTTGTGGATGAAAAGAAAGAAGGTATGAATAAATGAGAAATTGAACTCACATTGTCAGAGTCTGGCATGGAGTGTAAAAGAGTTCAGCTTCTAAGGAAAAGATCACACAGAGACAGAGAGGAAAACCATCAAGGGGGAAAGCTAACTAGAGCACAGCTAATTAGAACCAAAGCAATTTTGTTGCTTCTCTTCCTCAGTGCCTGATGTCAGTATGAAATATTTATTAAATACTTAAATGAATAAATGTAAGAGGCATGGCAATCCATCAAGATTTCTCTTTCTACTTCTGCTGCACGTTTGTGTTCACATGTTCCTAATTCTACTAGTCTCTGGTAGCTTGCTTCTTCTTATGCCTTTTCTCTCTTTTTTAGCCTTTTGTTCTCCACCACTCTCCACCCTGTGGTGATTATTATTTTATTTGGTCTTGGTTATTCATCACATCAAGGACAAATTGCTTCCATCAGAATTATTTCTCCCAGGTAAAATCTCACATTCTTCATGCCAACTTCCTTTCTTATATTTCTCCCCGGTTAGAAGTTACTTAGAACTTTTCTTAGAAGTTTTCTCAGAAGGACACAAGTTTATTATATTCCATGTTTTAGTTTGTTTTTTTAATTTTGAAAGAGGGCTCACTTGGCATTACATCACTCTGAGAAAATGGACTAGAGAGAACAAATAAAACTATGAAAAGAACACTCTAGTACCTACCAAGACACTGCCCATTCCAACCTCGGAACCCTTCTGTGCAGGGAACACACTGGTAAGACCCAGGAGAGTTCACACACTGCTCATCTGGACAAGTGCTTACAGTCAAGCATTCGTCAATATCTAGAAAATCAAAAAACCAGGTCACAAACATTTTATCAGAATACTGAAACAAAAACATACTTTTCTGATGAAGTGGGGGGGAAAAGATGTGATCTATCTACATTTTGATGGAGAAAATGTTAAGTAGGTAAGTCCAACACTGCCTACACTTAAACACCACAGTGATAAAGCACGGCCAGGTATACCTGGATTAAAATATTTACACAAAATCAAAAGAAGAACTTGGCCCTAATTGCCCAACTCCACCCTGGGAGCTGGCAGCTCCTTGGGGGTCACTTTCTGGACATCAAACAAGGTAACAGTGCAGCTTGCCAGACAGAAATATAACAAACAGGCATGGGAATGATGAAGCCACAAATCCACCTGGCCAAAGGTTCTCTCTTCAGACAATGGATGCTCTAGGGAAATCCTTGCTTTGGCTTCATGGGCCCAAGAATACCCTGGGTTTGAGTAATTTAAAACCTTTCATAGGATAGGAATTCCTTGGAGGTGGAAAAAACACATTAGGAGAGAATGAACTCATCAAATACTTCGAAGAGTTTCCAGAAAACATGGTGATATGATCATAGGGTAATACTTTCTCACAAAAATACACCTTATTTCTCACATTCATAGCTAACTGAAGTTATTCATCATTGTTCTTTTCAATGTGCATTGGAAAAAACACCTTCAATATGGCTGGGGCTATGGCAGAGGGAACTACTACAATGCGTTAGGCATTTTGAAGAATGGTAGGACAACAGAATGGGGGAGAAGAAAGATAAAGGAAATGGTTCAAGAGTTTCACATGAATGGTGGTACCATGGGAACCAGCTGCATTCGAAATGATCATTTTTCTGGAGTTGGATTCCAAATTCATGTGAGTGGATTTAATGTGTAAGTGTTCTAATTTAAAATGTATATAGGACTCACCATAGCACAAAAAAAATAAATAAAAAATAAAATAAATAAAATAAAATGTATATAGTACATCTAATCACACTTAAAATATAAACAGAATTTTCAGGACATAAGCTGAAAAATGAAAGAAATATGTAATGGATACAGCCATGCATTCTGGTAAATTCTCAAAAATTATCTCCCCTTATCACTAGGCAAGTGTGAAAAGATGTTAAAGTAAAAAAGTTGACGATGATATTAATAGAATAAGCACCAGGTCAGTGTGGTAATTTTATTTCCTATCAGCAAAAAATCCTTGCCAATAGACAATGACACACAGTGGTTTTTTTGTTGTTTTTTTTTTTTTAGGTCAGATGTTCTGGGACTTCTTGTTCTACAAAAAGATGATGCTTGCCAGTTTCATTTTCCAAACAGCATTACATTCTTCTCTGGAAGGAATTTTTTTTAATAGAACTACAACTGCTAAGTCAGAGAAGGTCATTGAGAAAGGCTGGTCCAATAAATAAGGTGCAATGCTGAGCAATACAAGACAATATCCCTGAATGTCCCACTACTCTCACCTCTGCTTGCTTGTTCCTTCATCTATAGATTAGGGACTACCTGCCTGGGAATACCTTAACTGAGCAAAGTAAGGATGCATGAGATAATGTCTGTGAACTACAATAGACTCCTTGGAGACTGGTGCTGTTTGAAAGCAACTTTGTTAGTGGCAGCTGAGAAAATCTTTGGTGAGCCAGAAGCCTGGGGACCTTTGGTTCTGATCCATGACGAAATTAGAAAACAGCCATGTTATTTGGCTCCTTCTTCTTTTCAAGCCGTTTCATGGGGATAGATTTATGGATTATTTACTCGGGGAACCCTGGTAGTATTTCTGTTCATTTCCATACACTGAATATTCCCCAATAGTCACCTAACTGCTTCCCATTTGCTTAAAGAGCTTTCATATTTCTTTTCTACTCCTCCCCACTTTCCATCTTCACGCTACAGTCACTAGTTAAATATCTTCTCTTCCCATCCTGATAAACTGTATGCAGAACTTAAGAATCAGCATTTGACCTCTTTGGGGAGTGTTGCTTTGCACATAAATGCTTGTCAGATAAACCCATGCGATTTAAAAAAAAATAACTCCCACAAATACAGATGTACTGAGAAGGTCTCTGCAAAAATAATGTAATCAGGAAAAGGGGGAGGTTTCCAGAAACTAAGAGTTCTTGAGAACTAGCGAGGTGACAGGCACCGCACAAGATACCGCAGCATGCATTTCTTCTCATGACAACCCTGAAAGTGAACTTTGCAACTCCCATTTCACAGGTTTCAAAGGGGTTCAGTCACCGGCTCCAAGCCAGACAGTTACTAAGCATGGGAGTCAGGAGCCAAGGCCACTGTCCTGACCTCTCCCAGGGCCATGCTGCCTCTCCAGGGCAGAGGGAGGGTCCCCTGTAAGAGGAGAGCAGGGACGCTTCACCCTTTGCTGTCCCATGGCCCTCGGCTGCCGGCGGAGACCGTATGGCTCCATTCTGATCCGAGGCCGTCAAAGATGCAGTAATGTAAAATGCTCCCATTTCTCTCCAGATCAGAATACAAGGGGCTGAACAAGGGGCCAAGGGGAGAGTCAGGTGCAGGCTGCCAAAAAACACCTAATTAGCTTTCCCTCCAGGCCCGGGTCATCAGATCCATGAAGCAAAGCAACACAGAGGAGCCAGGGACAGCTGACAGCAGCCTGCCCCAACGCGTCCGTCCCTCCCTCGGCCTGGAAGCCCAGCCATATTCGAAAACAGGCTGATCTTCAGGCAGCCCAGCAAAGAGCCCCGCGGAACCAGCACTGTCCACACAGCCTGGCTCCTCAGAACCGTGTTCAGGCCCCCTGCTCCTCTAGCCGACACGTGTCCATAGGCAGTATTTAAGCAGAAGCACAATATCTTTCTTCAGGAAAATAATTCGTTAAAAAGTACCACGGTGGTTGCAAAAAGAACCTGTGTAACTGGGACACAAACATGAGCAGAAAAATTAAGTGGTTAATCATTCTGGCCATGCTCTAAAAGCTTTTCAGAACTTTTTTTTTTTTTTAGTAACACTAGCAAACTCATTGCTGTGGTCAATAATAAAGAAATTTTATCTAGCACGGTTGGAATTTGACCTGCAGTTAGTCAGACAGTGCTTCTGTGGAGGGTTGGTAAACAAGTCCCAGAACACAGGAAAGGAATGTAACAAGGCGAAAAGGTTGGAAACCAAAAATCAACAGCGGGTAAACCTGCACCCTGCTCCCAGATGAATGATCCAGATGCTGGAATTAAGTCTGGGTTTATGCTAAGACACTCTGCAATTAATTGTTCTAAAGCAATTCACTCCAAATACGAGAGAAGGCATATACTGAAGTGGACAACAAGGAGAATGTGAAGATGGAAAATAATCCAGACCAAGCCACTGAAGGGAGGCAAAGAGGCTATGAGTCCAGAAGGCAGGAGGAGCATGGATGAGAGGCTGGTGCCGTGCACACACTGGCAGAGGAAGGTAAGTACCAAGCTGGGCGCCTGGCAGCCCCAGCTGGGGGCCCAGCCCTGCATTTCAAGGTCTCGTGCACTCCGCACTTGGACGTGGCATAGACTCACCCTCGCAACGGCCTCCCCGGGTCATGCGGTAACCGCTGTCGCAGTATTCGCACCGGAAGGCCCCCGCAGTATTGACGCAGTGCCCTTCCCCACACACATCTGGCCTCAGGCACTCGTCAACGTCTACATGAAGCAGAAAACATTGTCGAGTTTTATTTCCCACAATAGAATTTCAAACCTCTCCCATCTCCCAGGTCAGGTGGAAGTGAAGAATAAAATAACCCATTTCTATCACCATCTCTTCGATTCATTTGACATGTTTCAAAAATTGAGTGGTTTTGATTTATGCGGGGCCCAAAACATTTAACACCTCGGGGTCTGCACACATTTGACACTCTTCATTCAAAAGTGTTGGAGGAAAGATTCCATTTTTGTATCCTCCAGTATCTAGCGGATGACTATGTCATGAAAGGTGTTCAGTAATAAATTCTGGGTTGCCTGAATAAGCAGTAAGATTGATGGGATCTTAGGGGAGCTAACAACCCAGATCTGGGAATTTATGTGTCAGGAAGAATACTGCCATTACCTATGCAGTTGGTACCCTCCTCACTGGCCATAAATCCTGCTGGGCAAATACACAAGAAACTTCCCTCCGTGTTTTCACAGCGTCCCTGGGAGCAGAGCTGTTGGACCTGAGTGCATTCATCAATATCTGTTAACAAAAATACAGATAAAAGGATTAGTGCAGTGTAGCATGAAATTCTGTTTCCCTGTCCATAAAATACCAGTGTACTATTCCCTGTGCACCAAATCTTTATAACTGAGGAGAACAGTGAAAGGAGACATGATCACCCTCCTCAGACACTTGAGGGATGGTTACTGGGAACAGGGAATATGTTTAGGGTGTATTGTTTCAAAAGCTGAAACTACAACCATGACATTGGTGTTTCTGAAAGACAGATCTGGGTCAACACAGAAGGACCCACCGGATACATGGAGTCATCTAAGCAATGAAATTCGCTGTGGGACCCCCAGGCCAGCTCAGGAGAAACATCCAGAAATATCGTGAAAGGGACTCTTCCACTGTGCACGTGGGTGAAGCTAGACAAGATCATCTCAACTGCCCCTTTCAACTGTATATTCTACGGTTCCAAACAGAATACATACGATGTATGCAAATTCAAGAGAAATAGCCATGGGATAGAGCAGGTGGATACTCCTCTTGACCTACCCCACATATATATACAAAACCAAATAGCACAAGTCACACATCTTGCATAATGGCATTTAGCACACTAAAGCCATATTAATTGGGTATACACCTTTGTTACTTTATATTAATTGGGTATACACCTTTGTTGCTTTATAATTCTTAGTGCTGAATTTCCTTTTTCTAAAAAATTAAATTTAGTGTTAACGTATGCACTGAAATGATTTCCATAATGCTATTATACCTCTGAGATACATTTTTTCCAAAGAACCATGGACAAGATCCTGTATTTATAAATTCATTAACAGTTTTGTGTCAGCTTATTTTCAGTTTAGAAATTGCTCTTAGAAATCAGATTTTATGCACTTACTTGAGTGTAAGTCTTTATTGCAGTATATATTAATTTTATTTTGGTTTTGCTAAATACATGTTTGTAGGTAGATATTTCTATCATTTTATTATATTATTCTATCTATATTTTATTATATTATTTTATTATACCTAGAAATCTTTGGAAATTTTTTCACTTTTATCTTTTTTCTTTTTCCAACTTTATCTAATTGTATTACATTTGGCCAGGTAGGTAGCATTGAGCCAGGAGATGAGATCATCCCAGGAGATTAGCAAACCTCTTTTTGGGCTCCCTTAGCTCAGGGATAAAAATTTTTAAAAATTAAACACAAATAACATTTCCCATGATAACTACATATAATATGTTCTTAATGTGTAAATATTTGATATTTAATAATTTCATCTATTAAAAGCATCTCTTACCAACACATTTCCTCTGTTGCTCACTGAACTTGTAGCCCTCATAGCATATACAGGTATACCTCACGGGCAGGTTAATGCAGTGTCCTGCTCCACAGATATCGGGGTTCACAGTACATTCATTGATTTCTTAAAAATAAATAATAGAGGAAAAAACAGACATCAACTAAGATTTCATTGCTTTCAAACCATTCCTTTGCATTTCCTGATTAGCTTATTGTCAGGTATGTAATTAGAAGACAAAAGTCACCTCCAATTTATCCAGAGAAAATAAAAACATTACTTCGAAAAGATACGTGCACACTTACGTTTATTGCAGCATTATTTACAATAGCCAAGATACGGAAGAGACCCAACTGTCTACCGAAAGATGAATGGATAAAGAAGACGTGGTATATATACACAGTGGACTATAACTCAGCCATAAAGAAGAATCAGATCTTGCCATTTTTGACAACATGAATGGACCTAGAGACTATTATGCTAAGTGAAGTAAGTCAGAGAAAGACAAATACCACATGATTTCACTTATATATGGAATCTAAAAAAGAAAAACAAAACAAATGAGCAAACAAACAAAAAAGCATGAATAGACCTATAAACACAGAGAACAAACTGATGGCTGCCAAAGGAGAGGCGGGTAGGGGGTTGGGCAAGATGGGTGAAGTGGAGTGGGAGATACAGGCTTCCAGTTATGGAAAGATGAAGTCACTGCGATGAAAGGCACAGCACAGGGAATCTAGTTGATGGTACTGCAATAGCATTGGGTGGTGACAGATGGTAGCTGCACTTGTGAGCACAGCACAGCAAAGAGACTTGTCCAATGACTAGATTATACACCTGAATCTAATGCAACAGTGTGTCAACTTTACTTCAACAAAAAAAGAAAGTATACCTCTAAAATCAAGTATAAATTTGTTTGATTACTTCGTAATTGCTCAGTTAGTCTCACCCCAAATCATCAATAACTCCTAATAAAACGACTTCTAAGATGAAGTGGAGTGGGTAGTAACTCAGAAAAAGGGCACTTTGGAAGTTGTAAGATAATCAATTCTTTCTAACTTCTAAGATAGCCCACAATGAGTTTCTATCCACTCCAGTTCATCTGACATGATGGACTCAGAACCATCAGGTGAGTTCTCCTGATAAGAAATATGTGGTAACTTTTTATTCATTAGCAGGTCAAATTCAATTTCCAACAACTATGTCCAACCTCCTCCAAAATTTCTCTTTAATTCTCAAGAAAGATTTACCACTTCTAATCAAAGCCAAACTTTTGGGTGTAACTCACTCTTAATTTACCAATTTCAACATGAGCATATTTATATTGATAAAGTAGAATCTTCTCCCCGATCTTCTCTGCTAAACTCTTCCCTTGTGCTCTTAATGACTCCTGTGAAACTCACTTCTTCTGTTAGGCCTGAGCAGACTGGCCCTGAGTCCTCACTCCATTTGGGGAACACACCATGGCAGAGGCAGGGTCATAGGAGTCCACACTGAATGAAGGCCATCAAAATGAGCTTCATTACCAAAAGGATACAAGACGGCCTTAAATTACCTGAGGACTCAAAAGTGGCCTCCTAAGAGGAATTAATCTCCTAAGACAGTCTGTTTTCAATGATCTTTGTAAGGAGTTATAATGGCATCGTGGGGGGGGGGGGGGGGGGCAGGCCAGCTGGTAGAAGCCCAGGTTTGCAAACAGTGCAAACACAAATCTTGCTGCCTTTTCTTAACTCTATAACACAGGGGCAAGTTACTCAAACATTCTATGTCTCACTTCTCTGCATGTAAGATAAATGGGAATAATCAGAGCACCAACTTGAGTGTCGGGTTCAAAGATAAATAATGCACAAAGCCCAATGTCTGGCACACTATACAAGCTCAATGAAAGTTAGCCATTAAAGACCTACACATGAGACCTGAAACCATAAAAACCCTAGAAGGGAGCACAAGCAGTAATTTCTCTGACATCAGACGTAGCAACATTTTTCTAGATATGTCCCCTGAGGCAAGAAAAACAAAAAGCAAAAATAAACTACTGGGACTTTATCAAAACAAAAGGCTTCTACACAGCAAAGGAAACAATCAACAAAACTAAAAGACAACCTACTGAATGGGAGAAAATATTTGCAAATGATATACCTTGATAAGGGGTTAGTATCCAAAAATATATAAAGTGCTTGTACACCTCAATACCAAAAAAACAAATAATCCACTTAAAAATGGGCAGAAGACATGAAAAGACATTGCTCCAAAGACCTATACATGGCCAAAAGACACATGAAAAGATGTTTAACATCACTTATCATCAGGGAAAATGCGAATCAAAACCACAATGAGATATCACCTCACATGCGCCAGAGTGGCTAAAATCAACAACACAAGAAACAAGTGTTGGTGAGAACATGGAGAAAAAGGAACCCTCATGTACTGTAGGTGGGAATGCAAACTGGTGCAGCCACTGGGAAAAACAATATGGAGGTTCCTCAAAAAATTACAAACAGAACTACCATATGATCTAGTTATTCCACTACTGGGTATTTACCAAAAGAAAATGAAAACACAATTCAGAGGGATACATACACCCGGATGTTTACTGCAGCTTTATTTACAATCGTCAAACTACAGAAGCAGCCCAAGTGTCCATTGACAGATGAATGGACAAAGAAGATGTGGTATACAATGGAATGTTATTCAGCCATAAAAAGAATGAAATCTTGCCATTTGCAACAACGTGGATGGATTCTAGAGAGCATAATGCTAAGTAAAATAAGTCAATCAGAGAAAGACAAATACCATGTGATTTCACTCATATGCAGAATTAAGGAAACAAAACAAACGAACAAAGGAAAAAAAGAGACAAACCAAGAAACAGACTCTTAACTATAGAAAACAAACTGATGGGTTACCAGAAGGGAGCTGGGTGGGGGGATGGGTGAAATAGGTGAAGAGGATTAAAAGTACACTTGTGGTGAGCATTGAGTAATATACAGAATTGTTGAATCACTATTTTGTACACCTGGAACTGATATAATAAGGTACGCTAATTATACTGGAATTTAAAAATTAAGAAATTTAAAAAAATAAAAATTTTAAGAAGGAAATAAGGGAGAAAATTTCCTTTAAGTAATCCATACACCTTAATTTTTTTTACTTTACTGATTTAACAGTGAATTATAAATAAATAAAATACATTTTTATGTGTAGGAAAGCCCAGCTAGCCATTATTACCATCTTTGTAAATGTTGTTCCTTTTGAAGTCATTTAAGAATATGTAACAAAGAAACTGCACATTTATAACAATGTTACCTTGGACTATTATCCCATCGCCATCACAAAGTAAACAACGCTAAAAAGGCATGCTGCCATGGGTGTGTCTGAGTGCCCAGTGTAAGAAGACCGGGGCCTCAAGCACGACAAGCTACAGCAACAGCCTTGCTGGAGGGGTCTGTGGTTTGAGACAGAAAAACAGGGGTGCTACCATCACCAGTAACCTACAATGCATTCTTCATGAGGAGGTGAAAAAACAGTGCTTTAACAAAGACTTCCTATGGAAATGACCCAAATTAGGGCTGAGGTTGCTTTCCAAAAACCCAAACCACATCATTCATTTCTCATCCAGTGTTACTCACTGTGCTGTGACTTTAAGACAATTGGTGCAAATCATTTGGAAAGTCGCTAGACTTTAAAAGGAAGCATATGAATACAGAGCTGCAGTATCTACTTGGATGTTACGCATTACAAACTAATACCTTTAGTGAGCCTATTTATGCTAATTCACTATCAGAAAAATAGACTGGCTTAGTCTGTATAATGTAAAGTCACAGAAAACATACAGTAATTCAAAAGGCTAAAAACATGGGTAATTAACATGACTGCTTAAACTTAAGTGACTGGCAGTAAGGCAAAAAATGAATTATGAAACATATAGAGCATAATTAAGCATTGACAGGACAGGAAAATGCTTGTTAAAAATAAATTTGTTTAAAAAAATTTGTTAAAAAATCAGAAGTCGGGGGTGCCTGGGTAGCTCAGTCGTTAAGCATCTGCCTTCAGCTCAGGTCATGATCCCAGGGTCCTGGGATCGAGCCCCGCATCGGGCTCCATGCTCCGCAGGAAGCCTGCTTCTCCCTCTCTCACTCCCACTGCTTGTGTTCCCTCTCTCACTGTGTCTGTCTCTGTCAAATAAATAAATAAAATCTTAAAAAAAAAAAATCAGAAGTCTTCCTTAAAAAAATGATCATTTCTATGCCACAAAAATCTGAAGGTAAAAGGTAATCTTCTCTAGGCTATAATACTAGACGTTTAGGTAAGAATTCTCTGTTTATAGGAATTCTTTACTAGAACAGTGTGAAAATCACATCTCTAACCATCTATTCCATATTGTAGGAAGACACCTTCTCCGAAAATTATTATTATTTTTTAAAGATTTATTTATTTGACAGAGAGAGACACAGCGAGAGAGGGAACACAAGCAGAGGGAGTGGGAGAGGGAGAAGCAGGCTTCCCGCTGAGCAGGAAGCCCGATGCGGGGCTGGATCCCAGGACCCTGAGATCATGACCTGAGCCGAAGGCAGACACTTAACGACTGAGCCACCCAGGCGCCCCTCTGAAAATTATTCGTATTTACTTTTCTCGATTTTCTTTGTGATTACTGATCTTCCTTTAGAGTTTTCTCTGCCATTTTCATAAGACAGAAAAGACATTGATCAGATTTGCAAAAAGAAAGATCAGAAGATGAATTAATACAGTTGGGCAAGGATTCACAACAAGTTCAAAGGCTATAAATCTGGGGTTTTCATGCAACACTGGAGCATGACTCACTGCCCCAACGCCCATACATACCAATTTGTTGATTACCAAATATCTATAACTTTTCAAGCATAGCTTTAGAATGGAAGTTTTACATGTGTGAACAAAAATCTTCAAAACTATGTGATATTTAATTCAAATATAATACATTCTTACACCACAGTCTGCCAACATATTTAAATTGTTTCTTTTTACATCAGCTCTAAAATAGGAGAAATACTTAAGAAGTATACTGCTTAGTCTTAGGAAATGAAGTGAATATAATGGCCTTCCCTTCCATTTTAGTATCTTAAATAGAAGCTATGAGGATAAATATTTATGATGCATATTTGAGGATCTTTAGCTGATTACCTCACAGATAAAGTATATAGAGATACAGCTTAAAAAGGCTGATCCCAGTTGGCAGGGCACTAACATATGTAAGAAAATGTTACTCTGACACCACTAGAGGGTACTAAGAGATACATCAAAGGAGTGGAGGGACATGTACTAAAATATACTTGATTTCTACCCTGTTTGTCCCATTTTTTTATATGTGATTAATTCATGTAACTTTCATCAGTTTGGCCTCAGAGGTTCCTTCCATCCATCTGTGAGGCCGGACTCCACCCTTGTAAGTAGAAAGAAGAGTTGTAACACCTTCAAAACACCTCAGAACTTTTTAAAACAAGTCTCCTAATCACCTCTTCCTGTGCTTTCCTCTCCTTTTCTATTAGATTTTCATTCTCCAGGATGTATTACACAGAAAGACAAGTCCTGAGGGTATTGTCTTGAGGAAGAATTAGAAAAATTCTCTCCTTTTTCCATGTTTTTTAAGGGAAAAGATATTATGTTTTTTATTTTTCTAAGAGGTCACTTATACATAGGGATGTGAACCTGTTCCCAACATAATGAATCAGCTTATGCTGAAACGTACATTTCTTTGAGCAGACTGTGTGGACATAAGCACAAGAATTATGGCAAAGCCTCACATAGGAAGCACTAATTATCAGTCTCCAGGGTACTCTAGTTAATGAAAATGTCTAGTCTTCTTTAATATGTTTGGTATCCCAAAGAGATCATCAAGACGCTCTTCCCACTGGATTCATCCTTAACGCCTATCACATGTCCCCTGGTCCTCAGGACCACCTGACACTTTCCTACTCTCTCTGCCCCTGAGATAACTTTACCTTCACGAGGTCAAGGACCGTATTCTGTTTCTTTCACCAGAGTGCCATTTAAAACCTGGAAAAAGAGCCATGACCAAAAGCCAGTGGAAAACCAAATACTCTACTTATCCCAGCAACAAGGCCAACAGTGGATTTAAGAGTTTGGTATCTTTATTATATTTTTTTAAAAATGAAAAAGAAAGCTTTTTGCCAAAATATGAAAATGAGTATGCTGACCTTTCGCTTTTTTCCTCATCAGATGATTACTCAAAGTAAATAAATAAATAAATTAATTAATTAATAAAGCCTGGAAATATTAAAGTACGGTGATTTTACATGAAAAAAGGAGTTCATTTTCCATCAGCATACATAGCTTACTGAAGCCGTAAGGATGCCGGCAATACGCTTTAGGAACAAACATTTTTTAAAGGGGTCAATTCTGAGCTCTGGAAAAGCTCTGATGAGCAAATAGTTTTTATAATGTTTGGGCCATGATAATTACAAAGGTTTCCACATGGTAGTTGTGGAAGTCAAAGAATAATTTCTGGCTGTTATTCGAGGGCCATGGAGGAAGTTTGGGGGAAGGCATCAAATGTTAACTCATGGAAAGGTTTACAAAAATGCCCCGGCTTCCTAGCTGCCCCACAATGAGCGTAAATTGTCCCACAACAATTGAAACAGATGTTTCCACTTTGTAAATATTTGCCAGAGGTTTGATTTTCCAACCTATCCTTGAGCTATTAAGACACTATGCTAAATCAAGAATTTATATGCTGAAATGTATAATTTATTTGGAAACAGTATGCCAATAATGTCGCAAGCCACCACATCAGCTGTTAAGAGTGGAAAATATCACACTTATGTCCTGCAAATATGTGGCTCACTTTATAATTATTACATGTCAAAGTGTGTCTGAAGAGATCTGCAAAGGCTCCTTCTAATCTCACCACCATAAAGATATTGTCACTGAGCAATGTGGAGCTGATTTTGTTTATTTTAGATTCCTATGTAATATTCTATTCCTTTCTTCAACTTGTGAGACAAACTAACAGTGACAAGTAAGATTTACCTCCTCTGTGTTTTAGGGGAAAAAACCGTTGTGTAACATTCCGGACAGAGCTGATCGGAATGCTCCCTCAATCTCTATGTTCGGCTCTCATATCAAATCAATGGGAACATCTATAGTTTGATTTAAATTAAATTTGATACAAAACAGTGCTCTTGCTCTAGTGTAGATTACTGATGATTGTGTAGCTCTGACGTTACAAACCATTTTAATTCAAAGACTATAATATTCTCCCCATGGATTGTTTCAGAAAGATTCTTCTACTATAGGAAGTAGGAACACCTACAAATGTTGCATAAAATTTTACCGTCACTTTTTTCCTGGAAGGAAATAGTCGTGCTTCAAACATGCGATAGCAGATGTCGGCCCTGTATCTCTGCCAAACTCGAATTAAGCTGCCTTCCAACAACTTCATACAGCACAGCTACTTTTTTTTGTTTTTGTTTTTTTTTAAAATCAGCTCTGTAGTTCAGTTGAAGCTAAGTAACTTCAATTTGTTATTCCTCACACGGCTGCATTTAAATGGCAAAACTGCATTTATCTAGCCAAACTTAATTAACCCCTACAAAGCTAGCTTGCAAGAAGTCCATCCATCGAAGTCAGCCATTGTTAAAAAAGCACAACACTATATTTATACACTGGAAAACAGAAATATAGAAATACAGTATTTAGACCTAGTACATTACATTATCACACTGCAATTTTCCTTTTTAATAATATGAGGTCAACAGTGAGAAGATCCTTGCTGTCCAAGATGGTGTATGACATCGTTGTGCATGTTACAGCGCATAGCAGAGTCTCCCATAGATGTGCTTAATAAAGCGAGCAGACACATAAATGACTTCAGAATAGAGAAATGGTTTTAGCCATGGCCATTAAAAAACAAACAAACAAATAAACACTATCGTATCATTGTATCACTCTAGAAGCACTGAGAAGATCTGATATTTCTCTATATCACTTAACTCAATATTAAGAGTAAAATCAAAGAGCGGTTGCAATGCCGTAACTGGGGAAGGCTATGGCTCTGGCTACCGATGCCCTGAACTGGGTAAAAACACACTGTGGTCCATGATGCGACTCCACATTCCTCTGTCAAGTGCATTTCATCTTGGAACACACAGGTGCTTTTTAAAAACACTTTCCAGGGGTACCTGGGTGGCTCAGTTGGTTGGTTAAGCATCCAACTTGTGATTTCGGCTCAGGACCAACATCAAGGGTCCTGAGATCTAGCCCCACGATGGGCTCTTCGCTGGGCTTGGAGCCAGCTTGGGATTCTCTCTCTCTCTCTCTCTCTCTCTCTCCCTCTCTCTCTCTCTCCATCCCCCACCCCCATCACCCCGCCCCATCCACTTGCACATGCACTCTCTTTCTCTCTCAAAAAAACAAAACACTTTCCAGTCTGATGTCTCAATTCAAATATCTAAGAGAACTTACATCCACATTTTTGGGAAAATAGCCAAAAGTTTTTTTAACATAGAAAAATTATTTTTATATAATTTATTTTATATATTTTATGTAATTGTACTGTTTTTCAACATAAAACATATACATATTTAAGGTGTACAACTTAATGTTTTGATATACACACACATTGTGAAATGATCACTATAATTTATCTAATTAACACACCAAGCACATTTTTACTTGAAAAATTATACATATGTTTCTGAGGAAAGAATATTTTAAGAAAGTCTGCAAACTCCTCTATTAACTTTTCGTTATACACTGCCAACCTCATCCTGACCTTAAGTTGGCATGATACATCTTGGTGATCTTTTTCTGACTGCAGAATATTTGCCCATTATACAGTATATGGAAAATAGAAAATATTCTACCAATACTCCCAAACCTCTTGGATCCTACTATAAAAAATAATCACTGCTAATATCTGGCATATTTTCTTCCAGTATTTTCTCAATGTATAAGTCTTTTTTATATAACTGGTAATAGTGTTCTACATTCCTTCATTTTCATATACTTCATCTCACATTTAACAGTATTTTGTGACCATCTGCTGCTAGATTTTAATAAAAATTCTTCAAAAATACTGCATTTGATGGCAGCATCATGCTCCAATGCACAGATGTAATATAATTATCTATTTTCCTATAGTTAAATGTTTAGATTGTTTCTACTTTTTCTCTATTCTACCTAGTGCTGTGGTAAGTATCCATTTATATAAACATTATCTCAGTCTTTAGGGACATTATTTCCTCACACTAGATATTTTGATATAGGATTACTGGGTCAAAAGTTCTGAACATTTTTTTTTTAAGATTTTATTTATTATTTATTAGAGAGCGAGAGAGAGAGAGAAACAGCATGAGGGGAGAGGGTCAGAGGGAGAAGCAGGCTACCCGCTGAGCTGGGAGCCCGATGCGGGACTCGATCCCAGGACTCCAGGATCATGACCTGAGCCGAAGGCAGTCGCTTAACCAATTGAGCCACCCAGGCGCCCCTGAACATTTTTAAAATTCTTGATACATTATGCCAGTTTGTGCTTTCCAGAAACGTTGACCAGTTTACATTGCTTTCGGCAATGTGTTCAACCTCAATTTTACTCTAGTAAAAATTAAATGCTAATTTGATAATAATTATTTTAATCTGCATTTCTTTGATTACTGGTTGACATTTCCTATTACATGTTTTTCTATAAATTATGATTATATTATTTCCCCATTTTTCTATTAGTATTTTTATTGCTGATTTATAAAAGCTCACTATACATCAAGGATATTAACTTTTATGCTGTTGGTTTGTTTCACATTATGATAAATGTTTATAATGTGTCACTGATTAAAATTATCAAAAAGAATTTTGAAAATATATAAAAATATATCGGAGAACAAAGATTATCCACGATCCTATTAACTGGTGATGGTTGAACACTTTGATGTACTTTTTTATTTATTTTTTTGTGTTTTATTTATTTATTTTAAGATTTTATTAATTTATTTGACAGACAGAGAGAGAGAGTATAAGCAGGGGGAGTGGCAGAGGGAGAGGGAGAAGCAGGCTCCCCGCTGAGCAGGGAGCCCGATGTGGGGCTCGATCCTAGGACCCCGAGATCATGACCTGAGCCGAAGGCAGACGCTTAACTGACCAAGCCACCCAGGCACCTCTTTGATATGCTTTCTGTCTCTTTTTCTGTGTTTGTAAACATTTAAAAAATAAAATTGGAATCATACTGTGTTCTGTATTGCTCATTTTGCCATAAGCATCTCCTCATGACATTAAATATTCTTTTACAACATTAACAGCTTTGTGATATTTCACTGTATATGTACCATAATTTATTTAAACGTTCCTCCTTTTTAACAGTATTTATTATTTCCAAGTATTTGCTATTATGACTCACCCTGCCATGAGCAATCTCATACATTTGATACAACTGTGATACTACATTAACAGGAGGCTCATCCCCATGTCTCCCGCACAGGCTGTGGACAGAATACCATACCTACCTGTTACTTGAGTAGGTGCAATCACTTGGCTGGCACTTGATGTAGAAGCTTCAGGAGCTACTTCCACAGGCACAGGAGGTGATGTTTTTTCAATCACTACTATATGAGGAAAGAGGGGATGAAAAAAATTAAAGCCTGTTAGGTGCTTTGAGATCCCATCCCAAAATGCAAGCATAATTTAATTCTAATAACGTACCACAGTCATGCTTGGATAATTAAGGACTCTTAGAGATCCCTAAAGTTCCTGGTATTAATCTATAGCCTCAGTTTCAACATTTAGTAAGAAAATATGAGAAGAATTCAGAAGCCAAGAAAAATGATGCTTCATCAAATGATGACCTTCAAAAGTGTTCTAATAATATATACATACTCCTGGCCACAGAAAATCGTGAGAAACTTACCTTCCTTTTAGCCTTCTAAAACTTACATGACCATCCCCACACTAACATTACAAGTACATTAATACACTTAAGTGTATGTTTCACATGGCACTTCACGTATGAATTCTAATGATTTATCAAACTTTAAAATCAAAGACAAAAGAATCCTTATCTTACTCTTTTATTCATTACTCATTTTATTCATTCTTACAAATAGCATAGATCAACAGGTTACCTGGAAACTGTGGGTGCAGATGAATAGTTGAGATGCCTGGAGAGAGCTGGGGTTGACCAGGCTCAACTCTGGTTTTCTCTTGATCCAATGAAGGTATTTCCTGGGTGATTGTATTAAAAAGAAAAAAAGAGAGAGAGAACTGAAAGTAGGAATTATCTTTAATGTTCACATATTACTATCTTTATTTAATTCTACTCTTAGAAAGGCAACAAATATCAGAGGACATTGGACAACAACCTGTGCAATCGTGTGGGGAAAAAAAATACATATATGAAGGGTTGCTGAGCCACTTTTGTAGCAAGCCTTTGATTCCCCCAGCAGCACTGACCCACGTACACACCCTCACCCATGTCCCAGGGGCCCAAAGCAAAAGGTCCCTTCAGACACTGTAAACAAACGCGATGGCTCAGGGGCCGACATCTGGTCTCAAACAAGGCAAAACTAACCCCAAAGGAGAACTAAACTGTCCTCTCCTGGACATGGTGCTCTGCCCTAGGAAGATGACCAGCCACACTTTGCAGAGTAACTAATGGGTACAGCACATGTGTCATAACCAAGAACATACAGTACATTAAAATATTTTAAGCCAGGCAGTCATTAAGGCCTTTCGGAACCTCCCATCCAGGAACTTTGTACCTCCAGCTCTCAGCATAGGAGTAGTCAAGCACAGCAACAAAAACACAGGGGCTTGGAGAAGCACCCAGGGCTTCCTCACGCGTTCGGTTGCCCCCTCTTGTCCCCCGGACCAGAGGTGAAGAAACAGACTGGCGGCACCTGTGGCTCAGCTCCTAGTTACAGCTGCTCAGGGCTCCTGCAGACTGAACTGTGAGGCCAGCAGAGATGCACAGTGGGGCCAGCGTGCCCGTGCCACCACGTCCTTAGAAGTGTTCATCAGGTTACTTGGCCATGGCTGCCCAGCACACCACTGCCATCTCCCTGAAAGCTCACTGCCCAGGTCCGTTTCCCTCCTCATCGCTGTCCTAACTTCAATTATCTCCTTTTCTGCTTTTTATAAAATACATAACCTCTCTGAGTATCTCATCAAAGACCCAATTTCGTAGGCGTGAGTATTTACAGTGTGACTCCATTTAGATCTTCCACCAGCACCTCAAATCCATCCCCTCCAAAACCCTACAGGCTCTCATTCCAAGGTCTGCACTTCTGTCAAGGCCACACGCATTAAACCAGCCAGGTTTCAAGTCACTTTGTGGTCCTTGCTCTTTCATTCTTCGTTCCAAGCTCTGCCCGTCTGCACTGCTCTTTATGTTTGTTGACCTTTCCGTACCCATAGCCCCCACTGTCCCAGTCTGGACTCTCTTTCTCATCCTGTTTATTATAATTATCTAATTGGTCTCTTAAGCTCCCTCTGTCTCCCTGTCTCAGTTAGTCCTGCTGTGATTCATCTTCTAGAAGGACTGAGCATTTATTACTTTTTCCCACATTTTCCCTTAAGAATACAGACTAATCGGGCACCTGGGTGTCTCAGTTGGTTAAGCGACTGCCTTTGGCTCAGGTCATGATCCCAGGATCATGATCCCGGAGTCCCGGGATCGAGTCCCGCATCAGGCTCCCTGCTCAGCAGGGAGTCTGCTCCTCCCTCTGACCCTACCCCCTCTGGTGCTCTCTCTCTCTCAAATAAATAAAAATAAAATAAAATAAAATAAAAAGAATACAGACTAATCTTCCATTACCTATTAAAGGTGACCTCAATCAGTCTCTCAATTGCAGCCCATTCCCTGCAGCCCATGGTCAATGCCAGCAAAAAGCAGACCATCATCAGATGTTTATGGACTCCTGAAACTTACAGAAAGAATTTCCCCCAACAGCACGGGACAGCAGACTTCCTAATCAATGCTACTTCTCCACTTGACAAGTAGAGTCGAGAGACAGGAGCACGGTATCTCGCCACTGATTACAACTGCAGTTTGGATTCCAAGCCTTCCAAAGCAGCCCCAAGTTCTCCTTCTAACCAAGCTTCTCCTGCTCCCCTAACTGACCTCTTGCTGTCTCCTCCACCGCACCTTTGCACATATAATTTCCCACCCACGGGCTACCCTGCTTTCTCTTCATCCATCTTTAATATCATGAGACCTCTGTGAGGAGTCAAGACCGCAAAGACCATGACTGCATTTTTCCCACTGCCTCGTCTCCAAAAAATTTACAATGTAAGTATACAAGAAAATGTTCAGGCCCTCTTTCAGATCCTTAATGAGAGTTACCATAAACTCCATCCTCAACAGCAAAGAAAACAGAGATTATTAAATAAGATGAGGTTATCAGGGAGCTGGCTGGTCTGTTCATGCCTTGAATGATTCCTTCCACATATCAACCAGACCTGAATTCAAAATCAACAAAACTGCAAACTACTACACACTACTGACCTTTAGAAACACAATCCAGGAGCTGTAAATGTGCATATAAAATATGCATATGTGTTGTACTTCTTTTGGGGTCAATATAACAATGCTCTTCTTTGTTGGGTGCTCTCACTCTAAAATCCTACTTCTTTGTTGTCTGGATTCTTTTAGCACTTAGGTTAGAACTCTGAAGTTATTCTATCCTATATGCATAAGCTAAAAAATTTTAAAACTATTTATAGTAATTTATATGTGTTTGTGCCATCTAAATTCTAACACTTGTCATTCTTGTCTACTAAGTGATATATAAATGTATGAAGATTTAATAACGATCTAATTTTCATGTTATTAAAGAATCAAAGCAAGACTCAGACGGGGAACAATATTATATAAGCAGGACTTAGATCCAGCAAATTTGTATATTTCATATGAATAAATCTCACAATTCATGGTCCCATTTTATGCCAAAAAACCAATAGGCTGACTAAATATTTCTCTGAAATTTCTAAGAACCAATATTCTAGTATTGGACGGTAACTTCCAAGGGTAAGTTCTGTTCTTCTTTTAATGTAATCAAACACGCATGTTAAATTTTAGTTGTTACTTAAGAAGAACTTCACTCAGCATATATGCACCCTAAGAATTCACAATTGCATACACACACCAGAACCTTTCCTTCCATCCACAGTCCAAGCCATGAACTGACTTGAATTCTGTTTAAGCCTCCGATTCCTTCAGTCCCACCTTTTTCTCTCACTAGAATTTAAGTTCCATGAGAACAAGGAGTTTTGTCTGATTTGTTCTCGATTGTTTTCTTAACACTCAGGATAGTGCCAGTTATGTAGCAGGTGCTCAATCAATATTTCTTGAATGAATGCTTCATTTCCTCAAACCAAATAATGAATAATAGGCATGTTACTGTACTTAAGTCTAAAAAAATCCGTATGTATTCTAAAAGGAAATCATTGTGACAGTAAAAAAACAAAGACTTGCAAATAATGAATAGATTACCTTCTCAGGGGGTGCAGTTGCCACTAAAACCAGAAAAGAAAGGAAGACATTAGTACAATTTAAGTCAATTCACCACATAATAGTTAAATTTTTAAAAAGCGATAAAAGTCCACTGCCACTCCAAAAGGATTAAGAATCAAACAAAATCAAATGCAGAATTATGGTCATCTACCATTTTGGAGAATTTTACACCTGACCAAAAGACAAACTCTCCATGCTGTATCATTCCTTAGCTACAAAAGTTCAGGTAGATGTGATGAAATTCTTTCCAACTCCCTCATTAACTGAAAAGGTTAAAGGAAACAATACTTTCTGGTACATTATTTTATGTCTAATCTCAATTTTATGGAACTTCCCACATCAAAAAAGCATTTTCATTAATTGGCCACATACTTATCCTTAACATAATATATAATACTTGATGTTAATGTTAAAAAAGAAAGCCACTTATTTCAATAAGAGATCTAAGACCGGGTACTGTACTCCTAATATTTATTGAAGCCCTGTGAGCACCATATGATAAGCTAACTAAATTAGAGGGAAAGAAATCACAAGCCAATAAAATCTAATTAGAGATTAGCATCAATATGTTGAACAGATTACATATTACACAGTCATAACATTATTGTGAAGCAGTGGGAGTGGTTATGCCTTTGGATTTAGAAAGACTTGCTTCTCATTAATCAGTCCTTAATATTAGCCCTCAAGCTTATGATTAACAATTACTGGGGTTTTTCTCATTAGTCATCATCCCCATAAACATCAGTGTTCAGTGTCAGTAGATGCCTAATTTCCAAAAGCAATCAGGACACCAGATAGCTTATCACTGCTGCTATATTCTTGTGGTTGGAAAAGTCAACTAACGGTCTGTCCTGTGTAACCCACCAAAGAAGTCTTGAGGCAGAAGCTGGACCAGAGCCCATTTCCTCCTGCCTGTGCAGAGTATGAGTAGTTGCAAACATCTGGCCATGATACCCTTAGTGTAGAGGAGCAAACCGGTCAATACTGTCAATTCTAGGGGAGGTCCTCCCTGCTCTGCCTAACAAGAAGGGAGAGTGAAATAAAACAGGCCAGAACACAGAAAGATTCAGAGCCCTGGAAAAAGAACTCTCTAGAAGGCAGCTTGGCCAAGTTCCTGACTCTCCACTAACCTAGATACCTTCTCTCCTCACAGAACCCATAAACGGGCACCTTAAATTCTGACCCGATAAACTGTGAGAAACCAACAGGAGCTTCATTAAAGAAAATATATATTCTGTACAAATCTAAAATGTTTATTCCTTCTATCTGGGGGAAACATTTTTAGGATAATAAAGATATTCAAGGAATTAGAGATGCTGGCTTTTATCTAGAGACAAGGTCAATTGTCTCTAGGCTCCTAGAATATAAAGCCATACTTGCTTTCTCGGAAAAATGTGCTCCTTGGCCCCATTACATACTCTTCATATGACACTTGGCAAGCCATGTTCCCTCTCTAGGTCTCAGGCTTCTCAGAAAATCAATGAAAGGACTGTGCGAGGCGATTTCCAAGATCCCTTCGATGGATTCTCCTGTCCTCCTCCTTGGGCTCCCATCATCCCTGACTGTCTGTTGCCCTCTATTTCATGGAAGCTCAGTCAATGCTTTAACTTAAGTCTGTGGATTCCACTTTGTAAAGTACATAACTATTTATTAAATGGCCCTCTAGACATAGAAATGAATTAAGGCTATTCCTTAAATGATCTGAATTACCCTTCAGGAATAAACACCAAGAAAAAGTAGCCCCCAGCATGTCCTGAGATCACCGTGGAATATCGTTACCTGCTACAAACATATAACTCTACAGAGGTGGTTCTCAATCAGAGGTCATTTTACCCTACAGGGACATTTGGCAGGGTTGGACACCCTTCTGGTTGTAACACCTGGAAGGGGGAGGGTGCTACTGGCATCTAAAAGTTCAAGGCCAAGGAGGGTGCTGAACATCCTACCACATACAAAGAAGCCCCTCACTAAGAATTATTCTGAAGTATCAATAGTGCTGAGGTTAAAAACCCTGTTCTAGAAGGGTATTAACAGGGAAACCAAAGACACACAAGACCTCCTCGATCTATTTCCACTCTCACCTTCTGGCTCCGCCACTCCTGGCCCGTGTTCCTGGGAGAAGGTCAGGGCCTCCACTGGCTCTTCCTTGGCTGGGAGAGGTGGAGGATGAGTACTTTTAGCAACAGGTTGAGTGTTCTTTGGCTTGACAAATACAGGTCCTTTACCTACATGGTGATGGATTGGCCTGCGTCTATGAACGCCAGAAACCGTATAACCCATTCCACCAGGACAGATTTCCTTAAAAGCAGCTAGATTTGGGATGGGAAAATATTCCTTTTAAAAATCTAAAAGTGCAAACTTATACAGAGGAAAATATCATGATGAGTATTTCTTAATAAATCATCATTAATATAGTTACATTTAAAAATTTCAAAAACAGATGCATAATGCTTGAATTTCTGTTAAACTTGCATATTTACAGAAAAAAACCCAACCCTTTCTTTTACTCAACATTTCTCCATCTGTTAATTCCTTATCAATATTATATATATAGCATATATAGCATATAGAGAGCATATATTTATATTATATATATCAGCAACCAATTAGGAGATATCATATATACATTTTCTATATTTAATTTTCTCTATCATATTATATATCACATATATGAAATATATGTAATGTATTAGGAGGTTTTCATGTACAGAAGATACTATATATATTATATATATTTCATAGGGTATGTGTATAAGATCAGCAAAAACCAGGCTTTCTTCTTTTCCTCCTGCTTTGGTATAATTGCATTAGTTATTAACAAGGAACTCAATAACATCTCTCTAAGCTAGATGACTAGCAAGAAGGTTAAAAGAGAAAAATCAATCACTAGTCAGGGAAATGAGAGGCTGAAATGTTCATAATTTGTTTCCAGTTGAAGAATCCAAAGGACTCAGCCAGAATGGAGCATATCAGCTGATATGGTGAGGCTGGTGAAGAAGGACTGAAAAGGGGAGTGTTTTTGAAGAGAGAGTCTCAGGATAGTGAGAAGGAATCCAGCAAAGTAAGACATACTAAAGGGATGATGGATAAAAGTCAAGAACAACAGGACATGCCAAGTCAGAATGGAGTTATTTTCAAAAAAAGGGATGAGTAGGCAACAGCCTGATCTTGACCAGCTGGCTTAATTATCCAGAGGACAAGGAGATGTTCTGTGCCCTGAGACTGCTATCCTTGCCAGGAAAGTGGTCTTGCCTGTTTAAAAAAAAGAAAAATGTAGACTGGGCCCATCGGATTTGCTAACCTCCACTGCATCATCTCCAGGAATAAGTAAAGGACAGGGGTGGTAAGGCAGTGTGTGGCCTGAGAAGGAAAATCCACCTAATCCCTTTGGTGTTGCTACTGGAGGCAAGTTACCAAAGGCAGACACTAAGGAGCTTATGGTCAACTTTTTTATTTCTACTTTTCAAATTGGAAGTAAAATAAGTCATTTCTCATGTCTACTCAACAAGAGATTGCCTATTGAATGTTCTGGACCTAAAATTAGTTCTCAATAAAAAGGAAACTCTAAAATTCTCCTTGAAGCACGCTAAAACATTGTTTTTCTAAGGATCACACATTAAATGGTAGAACCTCATTCTTAAATTTAACTATGTAATACAATTCTTACTTGAAAGAACAGATGTTTCCAGAAGAAAACATGTTTTCCTGTCAAATATTTGTAGTATTAATGAATAAATGTGAAAATCACCATATAACCAAAAATTGGGTAAGTACAAAAAGTTTGTCTCCAATGTTATTTTCAAATTTAGTTACTGGGTGTTATGGAGGAGTCGCCCTGTGTTATATTCACCATCTTGATTTATGTTTCATGTAAGAGTTACAAAGCTATTAAAATTGAACTTGAAGAGAAATGGGTCTATAAATTATGAAGGTCATTTATTTCGTGGATTATTACCTTTTAATCACTAGTAGTTCAGATCCCACAGGGAGATACTAGGCCGTTTTGAAGGTGTCCAAATTTATACAGTCTACTAAAATACCATCAACATTATACTATCCTCTGCCTTACCAATTCTTTCTGATCTTAACTACCAACAAAGATGGATTATGAGATTTAAATTTATACTTAAACCTTGTCTGCTTCTGTGTAAGTTATAGCTTTGAGACATTCAGCAGTCCTGTGAGAGTTGATGCACTTCTCTAGGTGGGAAGCTCTTATCAAATAACCACCTGATGAGACTTTTTTATGGCCATCACATGCCCATGAAATAGGGACCACTCCTCCTTTGATAATACCATGCCTGGAATTTGCAGGGTGTGTTTCTTTCTCTTCCACTTAATTCTGCTTGATCCTGCTTGAGAAGTTGAGGACTCCTTGGTAGGAGTAAGGCACTGAGAGAAATATATTTATCCTTTCAGGGCATTAGGCAAATATGTACCAAACTAAAGCATAAAGAATAATCAACTTCCATTAATATTCTGACTTGGAAGTTCCTCAGTGCACTGGCAGGATCTGCCCTTGAGTTATTAATCTTCACAGCACAAATTCAATCATGAAGATAATTCCCTCCATTTCCAAGTGGAGAAAGTGACGAGCACATGTTCAGCCAGTGAGTGAGGGAGTCAACCCGCACAGGGGCTCGCGGCCGTGCATGTGACACGCGGCCAGTCGTTAGGACAGCACATGGCCCATCTGGTCTCTTCACACTTTTAAACACCAGACTTAGGGTCCCACAAAGTAATGGCTTTTCTTAACATTCAAGAGTAAGTCTCACGTTACACAGAAACAGGAAAATCTCTCTTCCACTGATTCAACCTTCTATGGTCATGGTTTGTACAAAACTGATAAAAATACACTGTATTATTTACATGTCAATTAAAAGTTGGAAACCAAAAAGAACGCAAACTGCCAAAGTCCTCCTGTGTCCTTGTGTGGCTGGGAAGGAATATGAGCGTACAGCGGGTCATGTCTTACCTGTGCCTGGAAGGGGACATTTCTCACAGTGTGGGCCCCAGGCCTTGCCCACACTACAACAGCAGAGCTGCTTGGTGAGGTGAACAGACAGAGGGTGCATACACTGCCTTCCGGAACTGACAAGACGATAACAGGGCCCTTTCTCTTCAGACATCACAGGGGTATCCGCTGAAGCAGAGAGATAAGGCCTGATGTCACCCAAGAAACAACAAAAGACTACATCGACTTTTCTTGGCATAGTAAAACGAACCTTAAAGTCTGGATTAGACACCATACTTCAGAATAAATTTGTGTAGATTCGGGGCATCGCCTTTCCTGATTTAGAGTCGTTTACCAAATACGTTTTAGGTTTTAGAATCAGGGCCCCAAGCGTCCCTGTCCCTATCTGGTCCCTTCTTCCATTCTAGCAAGCATTAGATCGGGTATGTGTGCATGATGTAAAAAGAAACCATTTCAACCAAAATCAACTGGCCAACGAAACCTAGGTACGTATTATCAAAATCACTATGCCATTTATTTTCTTGTATTTAGCCATAACAGAGGTAGTTCTAGGGCAGAGTTTGGTGAGCAACCAGGCATTGTGAACATCGGGAACTCAACATAGTTGATGCTGAAAGCCAGCTGCTGCCCTTCTTAAGGACAGTGAGAGCTTGCAGGGCCTTGCTGTAGGCCAGTCAACAGCGGATGGGAGGCAGGGAGCAGCTTCTGACCTGCCAGGTTACACAAGACAGCACACCAGAGAAGGCAACGATGTGTTCAGTCCCTTAGAAAACACGCAAAAACACACCAG
Organism: Phoca vitulina; assembly: GCF_004348235.1. Classification (NCBI taxonomy): domain Eukaryota; kingdom Metazoa; phylum Chordata; class Mammalia; order Carnivora; family Phocidae; genus Phoca; species Phoca vitulina. Next base: position 1,230,232 of record NW_022589715.1, on the reverse strand, counting down.
CCCATAATCATGCAAGACCTAACTCTTATTCCTGATGCTTCTATTCTAAGTTTAGTAGATAAGACTTCACTAATCCAACAGCTGGACACTCTACTGAGCACACAAGGCAGTTATGAGGATAAGATATAGCCCTGCCTTTGAGAAGTTCATTTTCTAATGTAAAGGTGAGCCAGCTCTAGGCCAAGTTAAGTGCTGAACAGACCAAGCTTGATGGTCCCCCCCTTGTCCCTTCTTCCATCCCAACCAAAGTTCTTCTCCACTGTATCACTGTCCAGATGAGGTTTTTCCAATTTGCCTTTCCCTTAACCAATTCCTCTAGCTCCTGTTGCTTCCAAAGTCACCTTCCCTTCCTGCTCAGATCTCAATTTTCAATCATTCTCAAAGGACTGACATCTTAGTTAGATGCTCTAAGAAACAATCTGATCAAATTAAGGTACTACAACACAGTGAGAAGAGCAAAGGTTTATAGAGCCAGACAGATCTGGATTCTCATGGGACGTCTACCACTTGCCAGTAAGACAACCTATAGAAGTCACTGGGGCTGTGATGGTTGACTGGATCTTTCAGCTTGGCTAGGCCACAGCAAGTAGGTATTTGGTCAAACACAGGTCTGAAAGTTGCTCGGAAGGTATGTTTTACATGAGATTAACATTTATATTGGTAGACTTTGAGTAAAACAGATGATCTCCAGAGTGTGTGTGGGCCTCATCCTAATAGTGGAAAGACCTTAAGAGGAAAAAGACTGAACTCTCCTGGAGAAGAGGGAATTTTGCCAGCGGACTGCCTTCAGACCCATGCTGTAACACTAACTCTTCCCTTCATCTCCAGGATACAGCCTACTCTGCGGATCCTGGACTTGCCAACCTCTGCAATCATGTGAGTCAATTCCCTTAAAACCTCTCTCTCTACACACACACGAGCATCCACACACACAGGCCTACTGCTTCTGTTTCTTTGGAAAGAACCTTAATACACTGGGTGAGCTTCAACATCCCTCACCTATAAATAATAGGCTCAATGTGCAGATTAGAAATAGCATATGCTCATAAACCTTTGGTACAGAGTAGACACAAAATACATGTCAGCCACTCTTTTATTACAAGTACATATCTCCATCCTCTCAATGGGTGTTTGTACACAACTTGATCGCTCCTTAGCAGCAGCATTTGAACAAAGTGAAGATATTCAAAAACAGTTATTATTGGTGAATAGGAGCATGGAAACAGGGGATTGAGGGGAGCAGGGGAGACCTTCCTGAAGCCTCAGAGCTTATGCAGTTAGTATGTCTAATAAGACCAGTTTTGTCCAGGGCTACTAAAAAAGTGCTCAGAGGGAGAAGTTTGAGTCTTTTCCTCTCCCTTCTCCCACTTACTTTCTGGAATCTTAAGAACATATACTTAGTTCTAGTATAATCAGCTCAGAAGGGATTCTACTAAAAAAAAAAAATTCCTCTCCAAATTATTTGGAACTTACAACACATATTTCCATAGAAACAATGTCAGGCCATCTCACAGGATCCCATTTACACATGGCAGGGCTTAATTATACCACTAACTACACTAATGTTTGTTCTAGATCCCTGGAACAAGGGCCATTCAGAGCAGAGCAGACGGTTTCCTCAAATCCATGACACTGGATAATGGTGACATTGACTCCCTTCCACTTAATTCTCCACCCTCACTTCTTTGCATCCCCCTCGCCCGCATGCCTAGGCAAGTGATACTGTATTAGGCACCATCCTTTTTACACTCAAAGTGCCCCCCTCCAGCCAAGGACTCAACTTTGAAGAAACCTCCTACCATGCCTGTCCCCAAAATTAAACCAAAACTCCACATCAGCAATTCAGTGTTTTAAGGGATTACTATGTGCACATGTGTGAATTTTAAGAAATTGCTTATTAATTAAAGTGAGTTGATGGTTGTTGAGATCTTGTGAACTACACACACACACACACACACACACACACAATTTTGGGTATTTTATCATCTGGAGAATAAAGATAGAAGTCTAGTGAGCTAATTCTTTCTAAACAAATCATCTATAGACTTTTGTCTTCCCATCAGACAGCTTCCAAAGCATTTCAAATGGCGGTTTTTAGGGGAGTAAGAGAGTCACTGGCTTACAGTCATCAAGTCAATTGTTGGTGAGCATGGGTGTGTCAGACCATGTTCTAACTAGACATGCCTCACCCCAACTACATATAAGAACAAGAAACTAATAAAAAAAAAAAAAAATACACTCCTTCAAAGATGGAAGACAACCAAGAAGGAAGCCATTGAAAAGGTCTAGCCTACATACCTCAGTTTTACTGGTGCTCCCATGATTCAAATTTTCTTTGATCTACAACTATGTGGAGGAAAAAGTGTTCATTTATGCCTCAGATTTCTAACAGGGTGTGCCTTTTTAAGCCACTCCTATTTTACCACCTACATTACCTGTCATTCTTATATCATTTCCAATCTCTCACATGGCAATTCCACTTATCTCTGGCATTTTCACATTCTGGTCAACATGACATGTAAATCCAGAAACAATATGCTCTGAATTATGAAGTTGAGTATCTTTAGCCACAGATTGGAAGGCTAGCCATGAGGGGTAATTCATTATACACTACATCATTTATTATTTTAAAATATGGCACACATGATCATGTATTCTCAAGTCATAAGGTTTTATGCTATGCTAAAAGAAATAGTATTGCCAAAAGATTTCTAAAGATTAAGTGGAAATGGGTATGGGATAGAGTACTGAGGATCCTATATGTAGACACACTGAAACAGTGGTTTTGGCAGATTATATTTTTGCAAGATGCGTTGCTAAGATTAAGGTGGGAAGATTCAGGTACTCTCTATAGATGGAAACACATTTCAAGGGTGTAAAACCTACTGGAAATGCCACATCAGTCAGGAACATAAATCATTTTTCTTAGCTAGAGATAGAGAAATCCCCAAAAGTAATAAACATATAGCTCCATACCCTCGTCTTGAATCATCACTATATAGCCAATGCTGATGATGCCCCACTTACAAAGGACAGTATGAAGGAAAGATGCTATGGTTCTCTTATTTGGGTTGCCCAGTAGTGTATCAAGCAACTTAATTATAGGGCTATACAATAAATTCTGATCATACTTTCAAAGACATCTTCCACACATGAATGACAAGTGTCATTAAGCAGATATAAATTAATCTGGCACTTAGAGGAAGCTAAAAAAATATAGAAGACCTAAGAAGATGGCATATAGCTAGCCTGTTTTCAATGCCCCCTGCCCCAACACCCCCAATATCCTCATTCAGCTCTTGGATGAATTCCACATCAGAGTTTCATCTCTTTAAGCTTAAAACCCCTGTGCGAGGAGTGTTGGGAGGCAGGTAAAGTGTTGATGAGGAGTCTGAGAGATGAATTTGCTGAAAGAAGAGCCACCAGGCACCCTTTTTGGGAAACGGGCTATTAAATTCTGGGAGAACTAAAATAAAAGAAACCATGATTCTAGAGCCAGTGCAGCGTTACATCATCTATTCTATTGTGCGGCGAGTAAGACTAAACAACAGCTCTCTTTAAATAAAGGACTCGCTCCCATCAATTCAGACTAGTTTCTTCTTCCTGATTCAAGGCTCAGCTTGTGGAGTAAGATCCAGCTTCAAACGTGGGCTTTACCACTTAAAGGCTGTGTGACTTTTGGCAAGATCCTTATTAACCCCTCCAAGCCTCCATTTCTTTATTCTAAAATAGAACAGCAACATAAACTTCACGGATGTCTTGGAAGTATTTTATCTGGTAATGCGCACCAAGTGCTTAGTGCCTGGCACTTATGAAATGCACAATAAAGATGCTGACATTGCTGCCCTGGTTCTGGCTGTTACTGTTAGGTGGGGGCAAACACTTTGCAGAGACATGTCTGTCTAGCCCCCAAGCCACGATGCTACAAGACCACTAAATGAGGGAAGTGAGAGACCGCAGAGGAGGTGGAAAGACAAGAGAAGGTGTAAGACAGATTACAAAGATTAACGACTTTCTTGGAGAAAAGGAGAGGACAGAGTCAAAAGTGGCAGAGGAGCTCCCAGCCTGCCCGCCTGGAAAATGGTGTCACATGCACAGAACCACTACGTCAGGAAGGAAAGGGGGAAAGGAGGAGGCCTAGCAGTCATTGACCCCATCAGCTGTGTCAAACAAGGATCTAGAACTGTGCTGTCCGATACATTAACGCCCAGCCACATGTTGCTACTTCAATAAAATTTCAATGAAGTACAATTTAAAATTCAATCTGTCAGTCACACTGCCCACATGGGACTAGCACCTGCTACATCAGAGAGCACAGATACAGAACATTCCCATCATCACACAAAGTCCTATTGGACGGTGTTGACACAGCCCAAGAGTAAGCAAACTCTTTCTGTAAAAGGCAAAATAATAGAGATATTTTAGACCTTGTGAGCCCTACAGTCTCTGCGGCAACTTCCCAACTCTGCCATCGTGGCACTAAAGCAACACTAGACAATATGTAAATGGACGGACATGGCTGTGTTCCAATAAAACTTTATTTACAGAAACAGACAGTGGAACAGTTTTGGCCCATGAGCTGTATCTTGCCAAGCCCTGATCTAGGACCCTAAACTTGGAGGCACAAAACCCAGTTTTAAATCTCAAGAGTCCCTGGGGTGCCTGGGGTGCAGTCAGTTAAGCTTCTGACTCTTGGTTTTGGCTCAGGTCCTGATATCAGGGTCATTGAGATGGAGCCCCACGTCCTGCTTCATGCTCAGCATGGAGTCTGCCTGAGATTCTCTCTCCCTCCCCCTCCTCCCTCTCGTGCTTGTGCACTCGCTCTCTTTCTCTCTCTCAAAAATAAATAAATCTTTAAATCTCAAGAGTCGCTTTACCAGCTGTATGATCTTAAGAAGTTGTGTAAGGTCCCCAAGCTTCAGTTACCTAATGCATAAAATGAGAATAATACATATCTCATTAAGATGTTAGATATGATATGATCTAACATCTAATACATATCTAATGATATGATATGATTATGCCCAAGATATGATGGGCATAAACATGACTAACTTTTAGAAGAAATGTGTTCTTCATCTCATGATTTCCAGGTTGCTGAGCACATCTCTCCAACCCTCTATTTTTATTTTTTTATTTATTTACTTTTTTTTAAGATTTTATTTATTTATTTGACAGAGAGAGAGATAGCGAGAGCAGGAACACAAGCAGGGGGAGTGGGAGAGGGAGAAGCAGGCTTCCCGCCGAGCAGGGAGCCCGATGTGGGACTCGAACCCAGGACCCTGGGATCATGGAGACACTTAACGACTGAGCCACCCAGGCGCCCCAACCCTCTATTTTTAAATTAGCACCCAGGCCATGGGGTAAAAAATGCAATCAAACAGCAAACAGGCCCAGAGATTTTTCATCTGGGCATTTTTCTACCAAACCTATGGACATACCCACTGCAGCTCTCATCCTGGAGCTCCCGAATGCCCAAGAAAATTGCAGCTCAGAAAGAAAGTTTCCCTATTCCAACTACAAAGGTTATTGTCCTTTTCTTGGATTTGCTCTGACAAATCCTAAAATTTCCGCTTTCCCCATGGAGAGGGAGGAGGAGGTCTAAAGATGCTGCGGCGACATCTGAAGGCACAGACACAGAGGTCTGGGGTAGCAGAGGACAGAGCCCTCTGGCCTTTGTTCTTTGAGCTGTGCTAAGTCAAGGACAGAGAGCGGGCAAGGAGAGAAAGAGAAATGGTTGCAACCTTTGGCCAGAGTCAAGGAATTCTGAGGGTGTTCACTTCAGCGCATCTGAGAACAGGGAGAGCTTCCCATTGCTCCTTGGCCATTGCCAAGTGCCTTTCTTTGCGTTCAGAGTCAGCCACACCTTTTATGGCCTGGCTATGCCCTCAATTCACGCTGCCTGAGCAAATGTGGTCAGTCTCTTCCATTTGCTTACATGCTCTATCTGTGGCTGATAGCTCTCAAAAACAGATACTCCAAACGTTAAGTAACAACTCCTCTCAGTGCCTTTGTGTGTCTGGGCACGTGTGTCTATGTGTGTGCATGCGTGCATGAGTATGTGTGACCTCCAGTCTCCTTCTGCTATTTCCCCATGACTATTAAGGATACCACCATCTTGCCAATATTTTTTCCCTTACTCTGTAAACATCACCTTCTTTCCTGATTCTTCTCAACTGTTTTCAGACTTCTGCCTTGGTCCCCCACCCCCCACCCCAAGCCCTGCATTGATTTCTTCAAAATACAGTTCACAAACACATCAGGCAGGACTGAACCAAGTCACAAATCCTGAAGGAACTCCACATATCTGTGATATAACATGTGGTAAATTCAGAGGCAGAGAAATAAATCTGCCACTCAATGCTGATAAAGACCCCAGGTTTGAACTCAAACTCTAAACTGGAACATTTAACTAGCAACAAACCTCTCTTAATACTTATCATTTCAGTTGTTGTAGCTGAACCATAAAACTGAATTATTTATTTTTCAAATAAGAATGAATGGTTGTTTAATAAGTTCAATATTATTTGGGCAACGACAGGGAAAATAAATGCTAAGGAAATGTCTAAGTGTTTCAAAAATCTCATTGGCAGATTTCTACAATCTTATTAAAACCTGGGTGTCTGCCCTTAACTCTAGACATCAGATCTAGTCAAAGTTCAATAAAACACCTTGCGACCAGCTCTCCAACTTTACCTAACCTGCAGTCTTCAATGTGGTAATTTTAACCAGACTACAAGTCAAATTAAGAGGAAAAAAAAACCCCAAACATTCAAAGCAAATTCTATATCCAAACTCTGTAAAATCTTTTATGCTTAAAATTACGAAACTATTTAAAATATTTACACATGTAATTCTAATCAGCCAGAAACAATCCCTAAATTATCTGGATATTATCAACAATGTGATTTTTGACCTGAAATTTCCAAATCCTTGCATTAGTTTTCAAACGTACCTTGTATGCAAACATCATTTTATAGTCTAATTTTACCACCCACCAAAAAAGCCCTATAATTAGGTGTCTGTCTGCTTCATGATCAGAATTGTCTGTGAAAGAACACGGAAAAAAGAACTTACGTGCAAAATTTCCTAATCTGCATTTGACAGTTTTTAAAAGAAAATAGTAGTAATTAGTAACAATTTTCCAGAAAACTCTCTGAACTCTTAAAATTTTAAAAGTAATGAATGAGACTGTCATTTTTATTTTACTACATTTGCCCATACTTCATTGTGTCTATGTATCTCAGGGAGAGTTGCACAATTAAAGCAATAGATACCAAGAACATGTCTTAACCAAATACCAAGTTTAAAAATGGAGGCCAGAGGATACAGCTTAATGTATATCAAAGCCACATTAAAAAATAGGCAATAAAAACAAAAACCTATCAGGACAGAAATACAGAATGGCTCTTTAAAATTATCCTAACAGTTTTCTGCCATACATTAATTTACAATGTTTAAGCTTTAATGGTATATGGCTTTTAAAAACCTTCAGTGCTTACCTGTTTTGTAATAATGAACACAAGTTCTTTAAAAAGTAAGATAACCTTAAAAAAATCTGCATGTGAGAACTTTCTATCTAAATGCATCCATCTCTGGTCGTCGAGTGATCTGTAGTGATTATACTGGATTAGGTTTTGTGGCTAGAGAGTTTCTTTGGAGACATTATATTTTCTGTATTAATATTAGAACATATGGTTTAATGAAGGATTTTTACCCTTACCAGGTGCAGGAGAAAAACTTAGAGACAACATTTGTAAGGCACAACAGTCTAACTCTGGAGACACATTTTGGTGGTTTTTGAGGACAACAGAGAGAATCTTAGAAATTAGAATTGAATATAGAATCTGAAATGCAGGGCCTTTATAACTATTTCCCAGACTCTACCAACTAAGCAAGTACAGTGAAACCTCATTAAATCAGACACCAGTGACTCAGAATTTGGACTAATTAAAGGCAGAAGCTGGGACAAAGTTTAACTCAGCCTAAATAATGCTTAAAATGCTCACAAAGGAAAAAACTGTTGTTATCTTTCAGGTATGAAAATTTTAAATAACACTTCATCAGAGTTTATTTTCTCAGTGTGCTTCTTCCCTACCTTGAGTTAGAGGTGTTATATTTTTCTGGCTGCAATAAAAATTTACTTTGGACAAAGATCCAAAACAGAGATCTTAGCAGGTCTGCCTCCTTCCAGCTGTCCTTTCAATGAGATTTTCCCACATATTTACAATATTCAGTTGACTGCTAAGTATTTATCTTCTTTTGGATACCCCCTCCTCAAATAAAAAAGAACAATCCAAAATAGGAATAAAAAGTGATCATTACTTACGAACACAACTTGAAAATGTGGGATCCGGCCCAAATCCCATTTTGCAGGTGCATCTATAGCTGCCCATGGTATTCAAACACTCACCATTAGGGCACACGCCCTGTAGCTGGCATTCATTAATATCTGCAGGAAAACAAATCCTTTTAGAAGTAGTCAAGCCCAGTTGAACAGATTCTGGGTATAAAAAGCATTCACTTTCTTTTTCACTATAATAATCTCTTAGTGACAGTAAATGAGAGATGTCAGCTTTTAATGCAGCAGGTACAAGTGACCTAAAGTCAAATCAAGCATTCACTGAACAACTACAATTTATATAACAGTTATTTATTATGTACCTACGATGTACCTGGTTCTGCTCTAGACACTAAACACTAGAAATTTACTAGTGAACCAAACTGACAAAGATTCCAGTCCTCACAGTACTTACGTTAATGGGTATTAGGTTTTAGAGATCGTACAGGTAAGGCAAAGACTCTCGCCCTGAAGACACTAGCAATCTAGCTGGACATACAACTACCTACAAATTAAAGAAGTGAAAAGCAGTTGAACTTATCACAATTAGAAGAAAGGTCATCAGCTTGAAGAAGTCAGATTATGAAACTGCCTGTGTAGACAGTAAGAGCTGGTGGAGTTAGCTGAAGATAGGGGAGACTAGAGCGTTGAGGAGGGGTTAAGACTTCATCAGGCATCGAGGTCAGGGAGAAGGTGGATGGTCAGATGGATGGATGGATGGGGAGGAAGGGGTGGGTGACCTACATGAGTGACCCCAGAGCGTAGGCGCAGAGACTGCAGAAGGGAAGGGGGGTTTAGGAAACCATGAGTCAAACTGTTGGCTGGAAAAGTAGTTTCAGGAAGGTAAACTGTTGGAAAAAGAGCTGGTTAAAGCCAGGCTAGGTTTAGATTCACTTTTACTGAGAACAGGGAGCTATCCTAAATGTTTCTGAGCACAAGAGGATAGAACCAAAGGAAGGCTCCCGCGAAATTCATCTGGCCAACACATGGCTTGGTGAGAAGAGACCAAAAGTTGATGACTGAAGGAGTAATGCAAGTATCAGATGGGACAAGCCAGGTTGGGACGGTGAGAATGATCAGGAAGGAAATTTTCTTTTGAAAAGAACAATGGGCCAAATGCACAGTGTTTGACTCGCTAGCATAACACTGGAAAGGAACAGAAAGGAGTCGAAGATGCCTGGGAGGCATCTAATCTGGGAAAAGAGGAAAAAACGTTGTTTTTGTGGAAAGTTCTGAGGAAAAAAAGAGGCAAATGAAAAGACTAGTTTTACACTTGAAGGTCACATAAGGATACCCAAGTATAAAATCCAGCAGCAGTGGCAGATTCAGGAATAAACTAAAGAGACAACATGGCTAGAAATAGAGACTTGAGGTCACCCACACAGGATGATTGCTATGGTCTGAATGTTTGTGTCCCCCCCAAAATTTAGGTGTTGAAATCATAACCCCCAAGCATAATGGTATTAGTAGGGGGGCCTTTGGGAGGTCCTTAAGCCATGAGGAAGATCCCTAGTCCCTTGCATCATTTGAGGACACAACAGAGATGTCTGCAACCAGAAGAGAGCCCTCACCAGGAGGCGACCATGCTGGCACCTTGACCTTGGACTTCCCAACCTTCAGAACTGTGAGCAGTAAGTATCTGTAGTTTATGAGCTACCCAGTCGTGGTATTCTATTACGGTAGCCCGAATGGGCTATGACACTGATCCAAAGGAAAATCAAAACGATTTGGAAGAGGACAGATAAAAATGTGTGCTTTAAAAAAAAAGATTAGAGAGTCTTTTGTAAAGGTAAGTAATTAAAAATGAAAAACAGAATAGGACAAGTTAAAAGTGAAAAATTAATAGTCATTTCTATTTTTATTCAGGGTGGCTTATGAAGCTTAACCATTAATAGACATGGTTATTAGCATTTCTGTTTCCAATAATGTTTGCTTGCTTCAATCATCAATTCAAATAAAACTTTTATTAATGATTTTAAAATTAATTTTCTAAATTAAAATTGGACACAATTGGGAGCAAAATATTATTAGCAAAATTGTCACATAATAAGGAAAATACAGCCCTCATTAAATCATTATTTGCTTATATTTCATATTCTAAGTAGCCATTGATTTCTATAATGGACCTATTTTATCAAACACATGCAGTTTTTAATTTCAGTGATAAAACATTTTCAGTGACATCCAAATAACAAATTAACACATATATTTGTTCTATAAATTCTACAGCTTTCTAACTTGGATCGAGCTGAAAACTAGCACTGCTAGATTACAACCTGGCACAGCATATGGTCCAGGACCTGATCATCTTACTCTTTATCAGAGTGTACATTGTGCTGTAATACACACTTATCCACAGCATCTAATTGAAAAATATTCCCCTATCACTCATTCTCCTTAAGAAAACCACCATGAAGGACCAGGAAGAATGCCAAGTCCAGTTGGGGCTACACGGTACAAGTAAAGCCCTTATCATACATCCCAACTTAAACCTCAAATTTGGGTAACCAGCCAGTTGTGGTCAAAAAGGCAGGACAAAATCTGCACTCTTCTGTTTTCCCTCATGTCCCCACTTGCCTGTGATTTATGAGCCTTCCTCTCTCAGTGATCTGTACTCCTGCTCATTGGTTGCACCCCTTTATATCCCATGTTCACCTCTTGGGATGCAAAATTTTCCCTCGACTGGAGTTTTCTATGAAGTGGGGTACCAGCCTTGCTTCTGGCTGCCAGGTTAAGATGAAGGTTTTCTGCTCCAATGCATAAATATCTGATGTACAAACACTTGCTTGTGTCCTCTTCCAATAGCCCCTCTTTTGACTCTCCTCAACATTGCCCACTGCTTCAACCATGATGCCATGGGAATGGAGGACAGGAATTAAGACTTAAAAAAAAAACCACTATGGCTATAGACAGGAATAGAAAAATTCAAAAAGAAGGGGAATCATGCATTTCCTACTATCTATACCTTTATCAGCTTGTGCCACCACCACTAAGTAGCAACACCACCGCCCCTAATTTTGGCCCTAGAAGCATGCAACTTTCTACATCACTTTCTTGGCTTCCAGAAAAACTATTTTCTTTGACTCAATTTATTTTTTAACCTAGTCTCCAAAATACCATAAATTAGAGATTAAATTTCCAAGTTCCTTCCTAATTTATATGTATCAATCTTAAATATACAGCTACATGAACTTTTACACATACTTATGTATACGTATATCCACGTGTGCACACGTACATAACTGAGTAACCACCAAACAGACTGTGATTTGGAAAGTTTCCACTGCCTTAGAGGGCTCCTTTACTGCCCTTTCCCATCAACATCTCTGCCCCCACAGGTAACTACTATCATCCATTAGTCCGCCCTGTTCTTCTACTTCATATAAAGGGAATCCTATTGCATATGTTCTTTTGCCTGACTTTTACTCATTATTATGCCTGTTGCATGCAGCAATTCATTCTTTTACTGCTGTTATATTTTATTGTGTGAGGATGTCAAAATTAATTTATCCATGCAACTGCTGATTGACATTTGGGTTAGTCCCAATTTCTGGCTATCAGTAACAATGCTTCTGTGAACATTCTTATATAGACGTCTTTTGGTAGGCCAAGGTACTCATTACTCTCCTGTATGTATCTAGGAGTAGAATTTCTGACTCACTAGAGAAGACTCATGATTGCTTTAATAAATAATCACATAGTTGTCCAAAGTGGTTATGCCAATTTCCATCCAACTGTTCTGCATCCTCGCCGAATTATTGTCAGTCTTTTTCATTGTAGCCATTCTGGTGGGATTGTAGTGTTCTTTCACTGTGGTTTTAATTTGCACTAATTTTTCATATATTTATTGGTCATCTTAATACAAAAACATTCTCTTCTAAAATGCAAATATCTAGGGAATGCTGTAGGTCAGTAAGATTGCTTCCCTTTTGGTAGGGAGATCAGTTGGTGATTCTCAAAGGGGGAAGGGTGTGTGCTTGTCTATGGGACATTCTGGGTTGTCACAAGGACTGGAGAACCCTGAGAGTAGATACTAGGGAGCTTAGCATTCCGAAAAGTGTAGGTAGTTCCCCTTGACAAAGAATTGCTCAGCCAAGATGAATCATGAGAGACGATGGACTCTGAAAAACAAGCTGAAGGTTCTAGAGGGGAGGGGGATGGGAGGATGGGTTAGCCTGATGATGGGTATTAAAGAGGGCACGTATTGCATGGAGCACTGGGTGTTATACACAAACAATGAATCATGGAACACTACATCAAAAACTAAAGATGTAATGTATGGTGATTAACATAACAATAAAAAATTTTTTAAAAAAAGAATGAGATGTAAAACAAATTTTCATGCAGAATCAGTACCACTATAAACATCTGAGCTTTGATGAAGCTATGAACATCAGATCTACATATTACATCTTTGACAAAGAAGAGTTAAAAGTAATTTCACTTCATTGGCTGTAATCTATTTTATTAGCACCCAAGAGCCTTTTCTTAATGGGAGTTCCAGGAGATGGGCGATTGATTTCAGTAAAGAAATCACTGACATGAAGAGGTTCTTTTGATGGAAAAGTTAGACTGGTTGTTATTTCATAAGGATAAGGAACACCTGGATCTTAGTTTAGAAGGTAATTGAAAAAGTCATCTCGCATAGTGAACTATGTATAGCAAAGGTAATTCTTTTGGTCCCTAAAAGTACCTGGAGAGTATTAAGTTTGGCCTGTGGATATAGGTATCTGCAGGTATTGGGAGTACCTCACATGGCTGGTGACCTGAGCTAAGTTTTCAAAGCATGTAAAATATATAATAAATGACAGAATAAAAAAAATGTTTGAAACTGAACATAGGGGAAGGAAGAAAAAGAAAAGAGAGGGAGGCTGGCCATAAGAGACTGTTAACGATAGAGAACAAACTGCAGGTCGATGAAGAGGAGTGGGCAGGGGGTGGGCTAAATGGGTGATGGGTATTAAAGAACGCACTTGTGATGAGCACTGGGTTTTGTATGTAAGTGATGAATCACTGACTTCTACTCCTGAAACCAATATTACATTATATGTAAACTATCTAGAATTCAAACAAAAACTTGGAAAAAAAAAAGCATAAAAAAAAAAAAGAATTGCTCAGCCAAAAATGTCTACAATGTCCTTGCTGAGAAATTCACACAAAGATGATAAAACGCTGAGTTTGTAAGTACACAGGGGACCATTTTGAAGTGAGGCTGTCTAAGGAATGCTGGAGTGACAGTGGGTGCTAGCTACCCGAAAGGACTTGATGGGTTTCATTCGCTTGACTCAGCATCTGTATCTTGTCCATCTGACAATCTCCTGCTGTCACCGAGACTGTACTATGGTCTTAGCTAAAAGCACAAGGGACTGGGTCCCCCACATCCCTAAGTGTGGCCTGTGTGGTTTGTGACCTACAAGGCTACAGTCCTCACACCTGACCAGGTCTCTGGCATGATTCATCACACTGAACTGTCACCAGCTGAGCTGTGCCCAGAGCCATGGGGACCTGGTACAGCTGTTTTAAGCAAGGCAGTTCTTTTGCATTTGTTTCAAATATTGAGCTTCTGTAATAAGATGGCACTTGTCAAAATTTTTCAAAGTTTTAAATCCTGACTTTTTATTTCTGTGACAAATCATATGGAAGGTTTCAACAACTCACTCACAAAACCTTCAAAAGCATTCCAATCATAAATTGTTAATTCCTAATACACAAAATTTTACACCTTCACTTCCTTCTTCCATCCCCTGCGTTGCTCCTGAGAAGACTGTGGGTGGTTAGTTTATATGCTCTGTGTTTAAAAAACAAAAACAAGGGGCTCCTGGGTGGCTCAGTCAGTTAAGGTCTGTCTTTGGTTCAGGTCATGATCGCGGGGTCCTGGGATCAGCTGAGGGGGTAGGGGTAGGGGGGGCAGCGGCTCCCTGGTAGGCAGGGAGTCAGCTTCTCCCTCTGCCCCCTCCCCCCACTCATGCTCTCTCTCTCTCACTCTCAAATAAGTATTTAAAAACAAAACAAAAACAAAATAAAAAAGATAAAAAACAGATCTCCCATGGTTTTTAATTTAGAATCTTAGAAATTAATATGAAACATGAATAGCTTTTCAAATGACTTTCTCAGGTAGCCAAGCTCCATAAGATCTTTCTAAATAACCTGAAGGAAATGAGAGGTTCAAAATGCTTTAAGAACAAAACATGTATTAACTGAACATGTTATATCTGGACATGAGAGGTTTAAGGAGTATACTAAGAGATGTTATCAGGCAAAAGTTTAACAATTATATAGAACATGACGGGTAAATTATGAATTATAATTCTACTTAGATTCCAATTCCAGCAGCTATTTTTTTAAATCAAATAAAAGCTTCTAACTTGATCATTTTTATAAATAACATATTTGACAAATATAACTGTGTTTCAGAAGTCTCATATTTTAGAGGGTCAGCCAATCTCCCTTAATGTATTCTGATTAAACTGAAAACAGTTTAGTGTTTAAACAAACAGATAAACAAACTGGACTTACTCATTATCATTCTCTCTCTAGAGCACTGAATTTTTCTAGCCAGCTGTGGAAATCTATCCTTCCAAAGAACGGTATAACCTCGCAGTTCACCGAGTTAATGAATAAAGATCCAAGTGAATGGCTAGAGGAGAAGGCCCTCTCGAATAGCCAGGCCCTATGCCTCCCATTGAGCTGCTTTGCTAAGCCCAGAAGTTGACGGAAGCAGAAAGAAGGAAAGAAACTCATACAACCCTATGTGCTCCTTTCCCGTAGGCAAAAATCCATAGGCCTACAGGGAACATGAAGGAGACCTACATACTTCTCAACTCACTTAAAACATTTATAGAGTTTCTCTGCCCTCTATAGCCTACCACGTGCTTCTGGCCATAACAAGTTCAAGAATACAAAACTGCTCTTCTTGTAAGCCTGAAATGGTTGACTATTAGCATGTCACATGGTTCAACCTAATACAACCGAAATTGAAGGCTGGGCCTCTATTACCCAGAAGCAGAAAAATACAGAGTAGTTGGAAAATATGCTTAACAAGAGACTCTTCAAATAACCTAATGTAACACAGCTTTAGCATTTCAATAGTAGGGAATGTTTACAATTATCTAGTAGAATGAGACAAGGATCCTCCTCCTCCTCCTTTATGTTTGTATAGCACACCTCCTCTTATTGGAACTTCATAACAATTCTGGATGGTGAGCAACATAATAGTTATTCTCATTTTATAAGCATAATTTGGCCAAGACCTTTTTTCTTAAGATTTTATTTATTTGAGAGAGAGAGCACGTGCAAGAGAGAGAGAGAGAGAGAGAGCATGCCCATGCACGCATGAGCTGAGGGGAGGGGCAGAGAGAGAGGGAGAGGAAAAAGGAAAGAATTCAGGCGGACGTTGTGCTAAGCATGAAGCCCTATACAGGGCTTGATCTCAGGACCCTGAGATCATGACCTGAGCCGGACACTTAACGGACTGAGCCACCCAGGTGCCCAAAGATCTTATTTTTTAAAAGGGTTAAGCGGGGGTGGGGGAGGTGTGTGAAAATCTAATGAGAGGCATATCCCATTAAGACCTACTTCTGGTATAACTAGGATGCTAACTTATGTTACCTAGAACAAGTCACTTAGTTTCTCTTGATCTCACGTTCCTTTCCTGTAACACAAAGGGGCTGAGCCAGACAATTCCCAAGGTTACTTCCAGCTTAAATATTCAGACTTCAAAACAACCTGCCAGGGTTGAAAATGCCAAGGAATAAATAAAGTATGACAGTTAATGCATAATTTATTATGAATAGCGTAAGTGTCCTTAATGGGAAATAAACACACTTTTATGTATCCATTCTCCTAAAGGAAAGTATGTATGTTTAACAGACTCATAATTTACTGCCTCTTTAGTGACGCAAGTTTATACAGGAAATGAGGCATGTCCAGTAACTGAAAGGAATTAAGTACAAGGTGAGAAGAGTACATGAAGATCTTTATACTGTGTGAAAATATGAAGCTTTCTACAGCTTCTGCTATGGATATTCAGTTTTTGCTGATGGACAGAAATATCAGCATACAATTTAGCAATAGGACTTCCACTTGAACGCAGAAAAAATACCTCTCTAGGTAAATACTTTTTCTAGCCAGACAGACCATTTGGCTATTTAATAGGGATCACTTGCTTTCCACGGAGAATGAATTCTCCCAGAAAACATACGGACCCTTTAACTCCTGTGGAAGCAGATTCACACTGGGTACACCTATCCCTAAAGGCATATGACAGTATGTCACAAGGTACACACAGGCTTGGATACTCTTATTTAAGGGAATCAATTTCATACGTTTCTTTCTCTAAAAGTAATTTGCCCAAGAACCACATGTGCCTATCTTCCTTTCCCAACCCTCCTTCCCTCAGAGCCTTCGTCCTCTTTACAAAGTCAAGGCACACCTCTTGCTCATCTGGAATCTTTTCTACAAGAAGCACACTGCCCTACACAATGTAAGATTCTCAAAGGCACCAAACATATGAACATTTCACAAATATATCCCTCCTGAGGACGAGTCACAGGAAAAGTGTTAAGTCTGGTTTGTTCAAGGCCCAGCTTTTGCCAATTAGGTTAGATGGTGACATTATTCATAAACTCAATGAGCCATCTCCAAAGCTCCAAGATTTTGATGAAAATACGTTTGAAGCACATATCTAACATAAATGCCCCAGAAATGACTCCACTATGTCCACTTAATTTTAACGGGAAAAATGTAGACGTCAACTTAAAAATGGGTGAACACTAAGTTTCTCCAAATTATTTTAGGAGATAAGTGAACCAAAAAAAAAAAAGGTTTGAAGGTCAATGTTCTAGAGCAACTTTACCCAAGGTATGTTACGTCAAACAAACTTTGTGAGCTTATAAAAGGGTCCTGTGGCCAAATATGTTTGAGAAACACTGCACATTCTACATACGTGAGCACATTACAGACCCTGAGAAGTCATTTGGCAAGGACTCTTGGTTTTCTTTAACTTGGTGTTTTTCACACCTTCAGCCACGGGGCCCTTTTGCACACACCATCTATTAGCATCCCTCTGAACTGGTGGTCTGTGGAGCACATTTTGTGAAATGCTCTCTGGGGATGGCCCCGAAAAATATCGTACCGTAGGTCTCTTTGCAGTCATATTCATGTCAACCTCAGCCTCACCACTGCCGTAGCCTCCCCTCCTGACCTGTAACTGCCCCACCTTCGCAAACGATAACCTAGCACAAGATAGATTTGATGGCTAGGCTCACTGAGAGGAGGCAAACCACCGTGCGAGCAACTCCCTTCCCTCCAATTCTTCTGTCTTCAGGGTAACATGATAAAAGAATTATCAGAGCCCAGAGAACAGCTTGTATTTATTTCTTGATACACGTGTACTACACATGGAAGACACTAATAACATACACATCTCTGCTGGTCTTGGATTTCTGACTCTGGTCTACAGACACGACATTAATTTCTCCTTAAACATTCACAGTAACATGAATCCATCATGGGCTTTCCTCATCACTTGTGATACAACAGCCATCTTCCCATTGATTTTATAGCCCCAGAGATTAAGGTCAAAGAACTATTGGAAAATACAATGTGCTAATGACTCACTTCACCACTGTCTTTCCTGAAGAAAAGTGAATAAAATAAACAGACATTTCCTTTTTGAATCCTATCCCAGTGACATAAGCACAGTAAGAAGATACACTAGAAAAAGACTCTCAAATGGATCGGAGTGGGTCCCAAATTGATTTTTAAATGCTGAAATATGATGCTCAGGTCCAGACCAAAAGCTGTTTAAGTTCTTACCGAAAATGTTGTGCCTATTTAAACTAGAAACTGCAGCAGGAGCTCCAGGAAAATGCCTAGGACAATAAAACCACCTCTTCAAATCAGTAACACATCAATTCCCTCCTAGTCACTGACTTTTGTAAAACCTTTTGATTCAGAATCACATTAAGTACCACAGCACTGGGATTAAATCACTAAATATAGCAGAGCACTGTGATAAATTTCTGGTAGGCTAAATAAAAAGAATTTTAAACATTTTTAAGTGTTTTGAAGAACTGACTTATCAAGTCTGGTGGACTCCAGTCTTAACTTCCACCTACTGATTTTCTACCGTAACTTCCCAAATATATACCAAGAACAACGGATTCTAACTTTCATATTTATACCCACATTGCTGTCATATGCACATTCCCTATTTCTTCCTAGAAAGAAATAAACCATTACAATAATCAATGCCCTTTCGATAGTGGAACTGAAAGCAACTTTAGAGACAATGTTAACTGTAGAGAATCCTGCATAGACAGAGAAGTCAGAGAAGAACAGGTTGAAGGAAGGGAAAAAAGTACTGAAAAAGATTTTAAATGAAAACATCAATGGGTATTATCACTTCCCTGGCCAGAATTGTGAATATTATTAGGGCAATGGTACTGGCCACATGCTGCTGCATGAAAGGAGTAGACCCAAAAGAACACGGACTGGATAAATTGAAAGTTCATAAAAAGACCCAAACTGATCTATTCTTGTAAGAGTCAGGCTAGTGAGGGGCACCTGAGTGGCTCAGTTGGTTAAGCAGCTGCCTTTGGCTCAGGTCATGATCCCAGAGTTCTGGGATCAAGCCCCTCGTCGGGCTCCCTGCTCATAGGGGAGCCTGCTTCTCCCTCTCCCTCTGCCTGCCTCTCTGCCTACTTGTGCTCTCTATCTCTCTGTCAAATAAATAAACAGTATCTTTAAAAAAAAAAAAGAGTCAGGCTAGGGATTACTTCTGGAAAAGAGAGTGCATTGTTCTACCCATAGGTTATACACAGATACGAAGTTTATTTAAAAATATAACGAACTACACAGTTTCTATTATAAACACCAGAACAGTGGTTTTTTTTACCAATACTTTGTTGATATGGCTCCATACATAGATGTAAAGTGATCTCACATCAATATAAGTAAATATCTTCATCTCCTTTTTTCCCCAGGCAAAGGCACTTATACTTGCTGAATCAGGATAAACCATCAGGGTGTTACAGATTGATTTTCAAAATGACCCCAATTCTCCACCCCTCCACCTCTCCATGTCTTTTGCTATGTGACTTCAAAGCTCCTCCCATGAAGAGGTGGAGTCCAATTCCCCTCCCCCTGAATGTGGGCTGGTTTTGTGACTTCTGACTTTCAGCCACTAGAACACAGTTGAAGAGACAGTATGTCAATTCCAAGCCTAGGCCTGAAAAGCTTTGTGTGCTTTTATTCTCTCTTGGAACCCTGCCACCATCATGAAAACAGCCCATGTTAGCTGCCCAGAAGATGAGAGATTGTGGAAGACGATGGAGTCATCCCAGCCAAGACCATCCTAGACCATCCAGCCCTAGGCACCCAGCAGCAGATGACAGATGCATGACTGAGCCTGGCTGAGCTCATCCACACCTGGTGTGGGTCAGCAAAACCACCCAGCTGCACCTACAAGTGTGAGGAAATACATGACTGCTTTATTAAATTGTTCACTGATAGGGGAAGGGAGAAGAGAGGATACCAGAAAAGGTGTGCCTCAGAATCCAAAGGAACTGTAGCTTAAACAAAAGCAAAGAAGCATAAATACAAAACAAAAGCATACAAATAAACACAAAAGCATTTAGAAGCATAAATATTCTGCTCATTAAACACTTCTGGATAAAACTGAGGCGGTATGACGACTTACTAATATTATGATAAAAAATTTTTTTAACTACACAGCAGACACATTTACAAGACAACTTGCTATAAAAATAAATGATGAAGTTTGGAGAACTTTAGGATTTCTAAACCAAGCCAGTAAAGGAGCCTAAGAGCTAAACACAGACTGTGAAAGTATTGGTGAGCATCTAATATCACTCTCAGTGCTGCCATTCACTGTGCAAGGCTTCACGTCACGGTTTCCCCACCTGTAACAAGTAGGTGTGGTCACTGTCACAAATTAAGGAGATGAGAAAATGTGTTAAAGTACTTCCCGTGGGGGTGCCTGGGTGCCTCAGTTGGTTAAGCGTCTGCCTTTGGCTCAGGTCA
Organism: Phoca vitulina; assembly: GCF_004348235.1. Lineage (NCBI taxonomy): Eukaryota > Metazoa > Chordata > Mammalia > Carnivora > Phocidae > Phoca > Phoca vitulina. Next base: position 1,209,846 of record NW_022589715.1, on the reverse strand, counting down.
TGATCCCAGGGCCCTGGGATTGAGCCCCACATCAGGCTCCCTGCTTAGCAGGGAGCCTGCTTCTCTCTCTCTCTGTTCTCTGCCTACTTGTGACTGCGCTCTATCAAATAAACAAATAAAATCTTTAAAAAAAAAAAAAAAGTACTTTTGGTGAGCCTGGGTGGCTCAGTCAGTTGAGCGAGCATCTGACTCTCGATTTCGGCTCAGGTCACCATCTCAGGGTTGTGAGATCGAGCCCCGAGTCAGGCTTGCTGCTGGGCATGGGGCCTGCTTGGGATTCTCTCTCTTTCCCCATCTCAGCCCCTCCCCTCCACCGTGCTTGTGTGCTCTCTCTAAAATAAATAAATAAATATTTTTTTAAAAAGTACTTTCATAAACTATAAACTGCTATATAAGTGCTAGCAGCCGAGGGAGGGGAGCCCAGGCTGCAGAGGTAAATTCTACCACTCTCCAGCTATGTGACCTTCCATCACTTAATTTCTTTGGGTCTCAAGACTCAGTTTCATTATCAGTTTAAAGAAAAGAAAACACTACTTATCTCCCAGGGTTGTTTGATTATGACATCCCTGAAGAATCCAACACAATGGCTCCACTAAATAGACTCTCAATAAATGTTAGTAAAATATACAAATGGGCAGATAAAAATATGTAAGCAATAATGACCAGAAAGGAAATGTATTGTATTAGAAAAAAGAAAACTACCAAGCTATTCTTATGCATAGCATTTTCTCCTAATACCATAAGGAGAAAAAAAGCCTCACATCGATAAAATCAACAGTAATTAGAAATGGAGCAACAGGGGCACCTGGGTGGCTCAGCCACTTAAGCATCCGACTTGATTCTGGCTCAGGTCATGATCTCATAGGTGGTGAGATCTAGCCCTGCCATGACGGCGCCCTGCTGAGCTCGGAACCTGCCTAAAGATTCTCTCCCTCTGCCCCTCCCCCCCCAAAAATAAATAACTAAATTTTTTAAAAGAAATACCTAGGGAGAGCCTAAATAGAAATGTACAGGGCCTATGTGAAGAAAAAGATACTATTTTACTGCCCTTTGTGTGTTTTCCAAATTGCAAAGAAAGGAAGTAGAAGAGCAGAGGAGGGACACAGTGAATGAACTCTCTATTGCTACTGAGAAGGGAAATGGACATCCTCTCTGAGAGGTCATGTGCACAGGATGAATCACAGCTTAGAACCAGTAATTTCACTTGTAAATATAACCACGGATTCATCAAAGCTTTGTGTTCAAGTATGCCGGTGACAGTATATATATTAAGAAAAAATAGAAACTAATCTGAAAATAGCACTTTAGGGGGATGGTTAAATGAATTATCCTATATCCATTAAATATAGGTCAGCATTAAAATAATTTTTATAAGATTTAATAAAATCAGAATGTATTATCTATTAAGTAAAAAAACAGTTTCACTTCACACTTATCCATGAATTATAATCTCAAAAAAAATATATATACATATGATTGGCAGGAACTACAGCAAAATGCATCAGTTTTTGAGGGAGGTTAATGTAATTTATATTTTTATACATTTCTTTAGTTTCTAAATTTTAAACAATAGGTATGATTTATTTTACAAATAGCAAAGACAATGTGTTTGTTTTAAAGAATAGGTTTTTAAATTGGAACTTTCTCTCTTCTGAAATTGCAGGGTCTGGTTCATTTCTTAAGCATTTACTATATGCTGCTTTGATGTTTTAATTATACATGAGAATAGTGATCTTCATAAGGGCAGGAGTTGAGTCTTATTATATTCTAATATTGCTCAGAGCACCCCCACTTATATCATCATTAAATATCTGTAAAATGAATGAGTTAATGAATGGCAGATGGTTAATATATTGATTAATTTACCAATATATTAATATTGGTTATTAATATACCAATATATTAACCAATATATTGATTGTGGGCTGCTTAATTACAACAGGAAAAAAGACAATCTTTGAATAACATTTAATCTATATAATTTATATAATTTGAAGCTTTCTCAATGTTTTTTAACATCCTCAAAGAAAATTTATAATAGATATATACATATTAAAAACCACATTCCAATATTGGTATCTCTTGAATTTTAAAAAGCTCAATCCTGATACAGATAAATGTTAAAGAAATGTAACATAGAAACTTCATGCTTTGGCATTCTCTCCTGTTCCAAATAACTAGCAATTGCAGACAATTATAAAAGAAGATTAAAAAAAAAAAAGAAAGAAAAACCAAGACAAACATCCCAGTAAACCTGAAATGTCATAGAAATACATGGCAGTGGATGGAGCCACTGAATTTCTGGGGCTACTGTCTAGGAAGAAATACGGGCAGCCAAGAATTTAGCAACTGAAGGTAAGAATCTGAAAGTACCTGTGCAGAAATGTTCTTCCTCAGCAACTGAAATCTTGCTAAACTTTTCAACATGCTTAAAAAGTTAAATGAATGAACACATTTTAAAAGAAAAGAAACAAGAACAGGTAGCTATGAAAAATCATTCGAAACCTCAGAAGTGGAAAACAGACTTAAAATTAAAAGTATAACGGATGGGATAGAGTCCAGACGGACAGAATAAAGCAAGAATTAGAAAACTGTAAGATGGAACTGAGGCGTTCATTCAAAATGCAACAACAACAACAACAACAAAAAGACAAAAGGATACAAGCACAAAAGACTTATTCAGAGGCATGAAAATTATAGAGGTTCCCCAAACTAGTCAGTAGGACTTTCAGCTGAGAAGCATGGTGGAAAAACAATATCTGAAGAGATAATAGTTGGTCATTTTTCAAATTTGAGGAGAGACACGACTGTTTGGACGGACAATACACTCTGTCTACTGAGCAAAATCAAAATAAATGCAAATATTGACACAGTGTGATAAGATGACAGAAAATAAAGGATTCAAAGAAGATCTCAAAAGAGAGAAAGAGAGATTATCTACAGGGGAGGAAAAGTATCAAAAAGAAGTCGGAAGACATCAGGATAAGGTGGTCAAATGTATTGCTGGAAAACCACCTAGAGCTGTACCCCTGACCAGTCTCCTTATAGAAGGAGCTCAAAAGAAAAATATTTTCAGACATCTAAAGTATATACTTCTCAGCACCCTCATTTAAAGAACAGTGAAAGAACATCATCTTAAAATACAGATTGGCAATAAAAATACAGGATACACAATTAAATTTGAATTTCAGATAAACAAGTACTTTTTAGTATATATGTCCCAACCAAATTATTTGCTATTTATCTGAGATTCAAATTTAACTGGGTGTCCTGTACTTTATCTGGCAAACCTACCTTAAAAGAAAAAAAAAAAAAGAATCCAGAAAGTAAGCAAAGGATACAAGAAATGATGCTGAATGCAAAACTTGATAAACTAGGTTAAATTCATTTAACTATTAACTGTATGGGGGGAAAAACCTTCTCAATTTCCATTAACTATACCTTTAAAAATAACTGTAAAGTGAGGACTCTAATTCTAAATGAACCCAGCACTATGCCACAGCCACATTCTTTTCTCCAGCCAAGTAGGTTTTCTTAAAACCTGTATTTTCCAGTTTTCTCAAAGCACCCAAAGACCAGTCTTCTTCTATATGCTTACCATACTGCAGTCACAATTTTTTGTAATGATTAAGAGAAGCTGAAATAGAAGCTATAGTCCAGCCAAGCTCTTCATAACCCAAAAATCCCATGTATGGCTTACTGGTATGGAGTGAGTTGTGAGTTTCATTTAGTAACAGAGACATGCCCCTGAAAAAAAAATGTCCATTATCCTTTCTGTGTTCCAAACAAAATTTGGTTTCAAATACAATTTGGGGCACCATCTTAAAGGAGCTCCACAGTGAAAGTTTTGTACTGGGTATGACGATGCCCTAATGTATCTGTTCTGTAAATTTATTTTATTAAAGCAGAAAAACCGGTGTAATAAAATGACGCCAAGAGAAAGTTATGTGGACAGCTCTTTCATATTTGCTTTAACGGGCTCATCTGGAGTCAGCTAAAATTTAGCTAGTTGGGAAAGTGAACAAAGCAAATTGTATCCTGCTGATTCCAACTGATTTAATTACACTAAGTCCAAGGTCAGGAAGGATGTCTTATTCATCACTTATCCTCAGTCTGTAGCTCAGGAGAGCCCTGCCAATTAATGTGTGTGGATCACTGAATATTTTTTAATATTTTCAAGATTATCTATGAAAAAGGAATATACATACACTGGATTATGAAAGTGTAGACGTCTCTCACTTACATATTTTGGCATTGCCCACAGCACCTCAGCACATGCTAAAAAATGTACAAAATAATACTAGGTTGATTTTATCCCTATAGCTCATGAACTGGGTGATTTCAACGTATCAAAAGAGGCATTTGCTTTTAATAAAAGACTTCCCTAAGTAGATTGGTCCCCAAGTAATTTCAGAACCAAATGTATTTTTAAAACTTGGATTTATGCCTGATTTTTTTTTTTTTTTTTTTTTTTTTTTAAAGATTTTATTTATTTATTTGACAGAGAGATAGAGAGAGAGAACAAGTACGACGAGAGGCAGGCAGAGGGAGAGGGAGAAGCAGGCTCCCCGCTGAGCAGGGAGCCCGATGCGGGGCTCGATCCCAGGACCCTGGGATCATGACCCGAGCCGAAGGCAGCCGCTTAACCGACTGAGCCACCCAGGCGCCCCTATGCCTGATTTTTAAGAGCTCATTTATCTCATGACAAAGTAATGGGCAAGTGAGAGTACTCAAAATGCAGGGAAGAACTGAGCTCTAGAGGCAAGGAGTATGAAAGCAGGCATTCCTATTATCATATTCATGAGGTATCAATCCATTTAATTCTAGCGCTACATCAAACTTTTACACAATAATTAAATGGCCAATGCTGCTCTAGATCCACTAGGAAATATGCTTGTATTGTTTGTTACGATAAATGAAGCAAATTATAACAATTCCATAATGTTAAGGGTAGTGAGAGCAGGTTTTAGAGTTCCATGTGTGTATATGTAATAAATCATTCCTTTGAAAAGATAATTGCAGCACCACCAGAGAGGAGAAAAGACCCAACTTTGAGGGCAATTATGTCAAAGCTCCTCAAATTAACTTGTGCACAGTTGGTTCTTTGTTACTGAGCCCACATTACCAAACGTTGTTTCAGGACATCAGTTCGCTTAGGTGAAGGAAATAATGTAATTCTAGTTATTAATCACTTTAATTTTAAATGTGCTTTGTAAACTGAGAAGACATTAAACTCTAAGAACAATGTGGAATGCACAAGTAATTAGTGGTTAATGGGCTCCTTTTGAAAAACTCTAGGATAACAAAATCAAAAGCTTCAACACTCTAGGAAAAAGGAGTGTACATATGTAATGTGAGAAAGTTCTATTTAATTTTGCTGACCGATAGTGTCACAAAGGGAGTGAAATTAAGCCCTTCTCTCAAAAGTAATTTTAATAGATTATGATGAATGAAATCATATTATTTTATGAGTCAGTCTCCTCTGTAGTGTAATTTAGCGGTGCCTTTTGGAGGCACCATGAAATAGAATTTTCTATGACACTTCACTCCAGAATCCATGCCAAAAAGTATAACGCTGTTTTGCAAATATCCTCCTGAGACAAACGTAAGCCAGGACTTGGTGTTACTGACCATCAGTGCAAAGAACAAGATGGAACCATTAAGATATGCTCAATATGAACAAAACTTGCAAAAGGTCACTCCATACCAGCCATACCAGAGGAGGAAAATACAAAACAAACAACAACAATAATCAAGCAATTACTTAAAGGATTCTTCATTCTATTTTGCTAAATGAGAGAGCAAGTGCAATAGTTGCAAATTTTTACTTCCACTTCTACCATGGTGTTTTTAAATACTGGTAGAACCTTGAAGCAGCTAGAAGGAGGAATATATTGGATAACCATCCTTTCTTATTACACAAAACCAAATTACTATTAATTGCTTTGACTTCTATTACTCCTCACAACAGATGGAGTGTCTTCTGTTCTAATGAGCTAGTATCTACATTAGTCATACTTCCCAGATACATACAAAATCCGTAAAGGAGGCCATGTGGCACATGGAAACAGAGGTGTTTTGGGAGTTCAGGCCTGGCCGGGCCTCTTATTATCTGTGTGATCTTGGTAAAGTTACTTACTCTCTCTCTGTCTCGGTTTTAATTGGGATGAATAATGTCCATATCCCACCCCACCCCACCCCATCCCATCCCAAAAAACAATGTACATTCTTCATCATTTGCAGTTAGGAAAAGATGACATTCTGGAGAATGTCTAACATTTAGGCACACAGGTGTACAATGGGGAAGGATAACTAGGGATTCTCCTCTGTCTGTAGTCTAAGGAGCAGGCAGTTACACCTCATCACAGGGCACATTTCAGGAAACTTCCTATCTCGGGGTTAAAATCGTGGAACAGACCAAGATGTCATTTCTTTCTTCTCATCCACAGCCTCTATCCCGGCAGCAGAGTAACGATAGCATCAGACAACTGGAATGTACCTACAAAGTCACCCAACCTCATGTACTGCACAGGACAGAAATTCCCCGTAACACCCCTAACTAGCTGTTATTAAGAATCTATTGGATCACTTCCGTGTGCAGGAAGCTCAGTACTTCCAAAGGCATTTCAGTACAGTGTTGGGGAATGCTATTCCACACAAAAAGTTTGCTTGTAATTGTAAATATGCTTCCTTTTAACTCCATCCTATGGACTGGTTTTTGAAGCAACTCATAAAAGACTTGTTTTGTAGGACAGTTAATCAAACATTTATAGGCATGTTTGCATGGCAGCCATTACATCTCTCTTCAGTCTGCACTTCTCCTGGGCTAAACACCCTCAGGTTTCCAGGCCCTTTGCAAGCTTTGTTGACCTTATCAGCCAAGAGACAATGAACACCAAACACCCAAACCTCAAATTCAGTCTGACTGGCAGAGAACAAGATTGTTACTTCCAACGGCCTGCTCATTCTGCTTCTACTAACACATTCTAAAAATGGGCCAGGGCTTGTCATATAGATTTTTATCCAAATCCATGAAGCAGTCACTTCATTTACACTGCAGAATGTACATTCATTCATTTGACATATTCCTTCTTCCATCCATTTAATTCAATCTTCCCTCCATTTAATAGACTCTTTTAAGGATGTCTTAAATTCTAGCGGTTCCTAGATAATAATGATTAACCCATTATTCCCATGTTACTAAGGTTTACAGAGGTTTCTCAAAAAGCATCTTGGGTGCCCTCTCCTTGAACAGTTAAATCTAACTTTCCCAATACTCTTTTACAAGAGGGCTTATCATACTTTAAGGCAAAACTTTTTCAAACACGTGGTATACCTATGTGCATTTCAGAAGAAAATTCTTTGTTTGCTAAAGCTCTACGAATCATAAAAGTTAGATGCAATATGGAACAACTTGAGAAAATTCTCAGATAATTAAGATAGTCCATTGAAATGAGCCCTTTTAATAGGAATTAATCTATATTTTCCAACATTACCTTAATCTACTCTGTCCTATAAACACATACTGGTCAAGGATACAGAGTCCCAGACAACAAGTCAGAAAACATGTGCTGTGTTCTTGACATGGATTTTGGTTCACTAAGATTCTTGAAGGCTCTTTCTTTATTTCAGTGTAGACATATTTCCAAGTTACTAATAATACCTTTATCCCAGACATGTCAGGGGAAATTAGGAGCATTAATTGGACATTCCACAAAGTAAGTGACACAAAATTTGCTATCATGTCTGGGTACTAAACCAGGCATTAGTAAACCTGAGTTCTAACCTTCGCTCTAGCCTCAGGGAAGTCACTTAGCAAGCCTGGGCTTGAACATCCCCATCTGTAAGGTACAGACCCTGGGCTAAATGATCTCTGAGGATCCCCCTGCTTGCTCAACTCTGCTACATGGTTCAAAATAAACTGAGCAAAAGTGCGTAGGACATTCCACATTTAGCTACATAGCCTTAACTGTTGCCTAGGAAATGTGTATTCACCCTGATATTTAAGACTCCATACTTCGAGGTGGCTAGCAATATTCTGATGAGAGGGGGAAAAATAAGGAACTCTCCTACCCAATCCTGTGCCAACAAGGAAGCAGTACTGCCAGGTACAGGTGTGAACTCATCCGTACCCACGCATCCGCTCACGTATGGACAGGCAGTGACCAGCGTGGAGACCACAGAGGGCTCTGCTATGTAATCTAATCTCCTGTGGATTTCAGGAAAAATTTCAGGGAAAAAAAGTTCCACGAAATTTTAAATGTTACTAATTCTAGTAACCCTACACTAGAACTCTTTATTTCCTTACTACCTAAGGAAATTGAGTGAGCAGGAGGTAGTCACTGTTATGACCTTCACACACTGGGCTAATGAGCAAAACATGATCAAACAACTCAAATTCCTAAAAAGCCAAAACAATGAAGTCCACACCAATGAATTCAGTTAACCTTACCTTGACAAAAGGTGTTGTTAACCCGCTTATAACCTTGTAGACATTCCATCATTTGGTTATATCCATGATAAGCTGTAAGGAGAAATAATTCTTTGTTACACGCTTAAATTCCTACAGTCCTAAACTACCAACGTGATAACCTAAGCCACCAAAGTCATCAGTGGTCTGTCTTATTCATTTCTAAGATACCCAACTCAACATATAACAGTTTCTTTCACTTATCCCTGCTTTCCAGTATACTTCCTATTCTGCAACAGATAGAGTCCCAAGTAGTTGTCAGCAAATCTTGATTATGTTAATCCAAAGAATCATAAGACTATTTTTTTATTTTCTTCCAATTAGTGATTATTTATATTACAGAGGATCTATTCCTCCCCAAATGATTGGCTACAGGCATTTGAATTTTCTTATAAGTTGGAGTGAACATACATCCTGGCCTGCCTGGGACAGCCCTGGGTTGAGCACTCTATTGTACTCTCACAAGTGGCCCAGTTCCAAAAATAAACTATATGCTCACCTAAATATTGGCTCACATATGCTGGTAATGAGGCATTATTACTACTATGAACCCGAGAAGAATAGGAGATGAAAAGAGGAAGCCAGGCAAGGAGAAGGGCTGCTGTGATCATCGGTATGGTTCATCACCCAGAATTTTCACCAATACAATGCTGCTGTTACCAAATTACCAACAAAACCCCATTCACGGATTCTGGCACTCTTAACTGAGACCCAAGAGACTTCTTGGCATAATGGATACAGCATAAGTTCAGGGACCAAGCAGTTCAAATCCTGGCTCTGCCTATCAATAGCTCTGCGACCCTGACAGACAAGCTTTCCGGGTTTCAAATGGCAATTCTATACAATGGGAGTATTCATAACTACTGAGCAGGTCAGGGCTAGTGTGGATTTTAGATATAATTTATGCAAAATGCCTACCACCGTGCCTGACAAAACCACTCACAAGATGACAGATGTCTTTATTTCCTCCCATACGGTATTCTTTCATTAAGATCATGAGCAACAGAAAATGGCCAATAATCAAAACAGGATGGATGGTGAGACCACTAAAAAGACCTGAACAAAGAGTAAAGAGGGAAAATTCAAAATGAAAAGGAAATTTTCTCTCAGAAAACAAAATTGTTTTGCCCCAACACATGCTCTTTACTCTCACCACTAATGGAATGTTCCCCTCTCCTCCTTCACTTCCTTTCTTTGCTATATGTCCCATCTCTTCAGATCCTTCTGAATTCTAGGAAAAGGTTATAGTGAGGAGTCTTGGAATGGTGAGTTATAAGGAGGGAGAAATTGACATGTGGGGAGTCACCCCACTCAAGCTCCTTGGCCACATAACTAGTCTTCCATAGAATGGAGACTCTCTGGAGCAGGATGCCTACAGAGATCTTGGGATCTCTGTGAACTCTTCAAATGAAAAAGAGAGGATAACTTGTTTAAAAAGTTTCAACAGTCATCTACCTCAAGGCAGAGAGTCAGACCAGATGATCTCTTCAGGTCCTCGTCAGCTTAGGATTCGATGTTAATTTTCTTCTAAAAACTTTTAAAGGACCAGTGACTTGTTCATGCAAAGTACATTTTTAAAAGATTACGAGTATTTAATGAAATCATTTGCAGATTTAAAATTAAGTTTTCACAGTAAAAACGGATCAACAGTGAAAGGTCTTTCTGTATGTGGCTAAACAAAAACTTCAAACATTAAATAAAAGCCATTTGAAAACTGAAGTTTGAACTACTTCAAGTGAAAATTAAAAAAAAAAAAAAAAGGCATGGAACACAAAACCATAGCATATAAAGCCAAGGAAAGTCTGCTCTCTTCCAAAAAGAATATGATTTAGAGAGGAGTACCAACCAAGGAAAGGAAAGTTTCTAAATGACACAGGAAGAATGTGACCCTGAGTGTGTTTCTTGGGAGTGAGTCACTTAGGACAGCACAAACAAAGTAAATGTCAAGATGTTAATAGTTTACTTCAGTCATAATCCACATTGCCCTTCCTGAAATGAAATCAATTGCTTCAATTTTATACATTACATGAGCCAACATGAATTTTTTTTTTTTAAGATTTTATTTATTTATTTGACAGAGAGATAGAGAGAGAGCACAAGTAGGCAGAGAGGCAGGCAGGGGGAGAGGGAGAAGCAGACTCACCACTGAGCAGGGAGCCCAATGTGAGGCTTGATCCCAGGACCCTGGGATCATGACCTGAGCTGAAGGCAGCCGCTTAACCGACTGAGCCACCCAGGCGCCCCCAACATGAATTTATTTTTGTCAGCATTTAGTCACAAGCGATAGCAACTTTGTGCTTTCACATTCTCCTTAATTACTAGCACTAAAACATAGAATTAACAAAACCATTTAGAGCAGTGAATTTATGCTCAGAAAACACAATTCTAAATAAAAACAACAGAAGGTCGGGAGTAGAGGTTAGGGATTAAAAAACAACAACAAGAATCTAGGATTCTCTTTACCCCTAACTTCTGTCCCTCTCTTTCAACTTTGGGATTGAGAAAATGGAGGAAAGGGAAGCAGTTAAGCAAAAAACACAGAAAGAAAGAGGGATAAGAAAAAGACGTAAGATAAGAGAAAAGATGGAACAAGTATTTAGAGAACGTGAACTTGGCCCCAGAATAAAGTTGGAAGAACTGGACTTCTCCTTCTGCAGTCCTGAGACTTAGAGGTGGGAAACATACCGTCCCCTCCACAATATTCCTACAGACAAATTTACACAGTATATGAGGGATAGGCCATTAAAAGAAAGAAAAAAAAAAAGCTTTGCTTTTTCAACATTTTAGATATAGACTCTTGTTTCATGATACATATGACTCAACAGCAAATGACTAAGCTGGGAGTCAAACTCAAGTCTGTCTAGCTCCAAACTCCATGCTCTTTAAATCATATCAAATCTCTCCTGGATATCCCTTTGGTCAGGTTGCCAGAATAATTTTAGGCACATGGATCTTTCAGTGAGGAGGGACTATAGCACTCAACCCACTTACTGGAAATCCAAATTACCAGTCATTATTGAATCAGCATAAAAAGTCCACAGGGGACATTCTCAGTAATGAAGGTCTTCATTTATGTGATCTTTCCCTAAATGAAGAATTCACTAGTTGCAGGAAATTTTAGTGGGTGTTTTCACAAATTAGTCCTCTAAGAAAAATAGAAGAAGTATCAACAAAATGAAATGTTAGGCATTACATGTTTTAATAAGCAGTTCTCAATTGCCTTCTTAGTAATTTTAGGGTTCCGTGTTAGAAAACACATAAGTTTGAGAGACAAGGAGGTCCAAATGAGAGGCAATGAGACAATTATTGACAGCAAATTACTATGATGGCAGAACACTAGTACATAAAACAAAGCTTTGGAGCAGTGATTCCAAGATAGCAGATTCTAGATTGAACAGAGGTGTGAAAGGCAATTGAGAATATCAAATCAACAGGTGCTTAAGAAGAATGAATAAAAATTACCCAATTGAAGCAAATGAGAAATTCCTTGCAACACAAAGTGTAAAACACCTACTATAAAAATCTTCAGCTATATAAGGCAAAGGAAGACGACTAAGGAAAATATCACTTGCTTTTTGGGAAAAATGCGATAAGTATTAAAAGAAAATCAAGTTACCTCCGTTTTTCTAAAAAATCTCTATTAGGAATCAGCCAGAGTTAATGCTACATTCAAAAACTAAAAATGTTAACTATAATTGGGGAAAAAGTAACAGAGACTCACAAATCTGGATTTACTCAATCAGTAGGTCCTAAAAACCAGAATTTATAGACTAACCAAAACATGTATCAGTATAGATTCAAGTCACTGAGAACTGTGATGGTATCAAAAATGTGGTGACTGGGGCACATGGGTGGCTCAGTCAGCTGAGAGTCCGAATCTTGGTTTCAGCACAGGTCATGATCTCAGGGTCCTGGGATCCAGCCTCATGCTCAGTGGGGAGCCTCTTCTCTCTCTCCCCCTCTCCCTCTACTTGTGCCCCTCTCCCCACATGTGTGTGCGCAAGTGCATGCGCACATTCTCTCTCCCTCAAATAAATAAATAAATCTCAAAAAAAAAAATTAAAAGTGGTGACTAAAAAGGAGAAAGTACTGTATCCTAGTGACTGTAGACTTATTTTTAGAGGTCAGCAACCAATCATTTCTCCATTTTAGCCTTTTTTTTTAGTGAAATCTGAAAACTTACACTATAACAAACTTCTATTGTGGTTATTAATAAAAATTTCATTTAAGGAATTTAACCTAAGAAATAACAGCTTTACTAACTTTTTATCAGTTTTTGAAACATTTACCATTTTTAAAGACATCTTATTTTCTCTTCACCTAAAGGAAAAAGAACCTAGTTTAGTGTACTGCCCTCTTAAAACACTTTTTAAAAATAACTGGAAAAGGCAACTGAGAACTGCTTATTAAAACACGGAATCGACAGGAAATCTTTCTTAGACCTGAAGCAAGGTTTCTGGAAATGCCAATTATAGCGCTATGTTCTAGAATTCAGTAAGAGTTCTCTGAAAGTCTAATGTTAGCTCCACATTAAAACAGTGATCATAAGGCAACAGATATGCTACATTGACATTCAAAGGAATGATGAAACATCACTTACGTGGCTTCTTGGGGCATTTCTGGCATTTGTTAAAGCCCCAGGAGGTACCCACAGTTCCACAGCAGTCCTCCTGCTTTGAAAGGCCAGGGAGCGCCTTGCCACACTGCAGTGATGAGATGTGAAATAGGAAGGTTAATTGAGTGCAAGATGCCCAGCCCTAGAGCACTGCTGGGCTTCCCGGTCACATTACAAAACAGTTCCCTTGTTATCGACACAATTAGAGAGGGATAAAAAACAAAAAAACCAAAAAACCCCTCAAACTTTGAAACAAAACACCAGAACCGAATCAATACGACATTAATGAACAAGCATATTTCTAAGAGCTTCTTGGCATGTTGAGAGTCTTAAGAAAATCTGTCACTGCTCAGAGCACTTCATAAAACATACGTTTCCAATGCCCCCCTCTTCTGTTTTTTTTTTCCCTTAAGAAGAATCTCAACTCGGGGCGCCTGGGTGGCTCAGTCGTTAAGCGTCTGCCTTCGGCTCAGGTCATGATCCCGGGGTCCTGGGATCGAGCCCCGCATCGGGCTCCCTGCTCCGCGGGAAGCCTGCTTCTCCCTCTCCCACTCCCCCTGCTTGTGTTCCTGCTCTCACTATCTTTCTCTCTGTCAAATAAATAAATAAAATCTTGTAAAAAAAAAAAAAAACTCAACTCAAAAGTTCAACATAAACTTTTAAAATTTAGTGTAACTGCTGGAAGCTCTGCTGTGGATCATCAGGGAACAGAGCTGTAAGGGTGTGGGGCAGGTGTGTCAACCTTGAGAAAGTGGCCCAGGTCCCATCTGCAAGAGGCTTTTGGTCTTCCTATAACCACCAAGGCCTTGGCAGGAACAGGACAGGAGAGGGCGGGACAGGAAACGATCACTGGCTCCGCCAGATCAGCTTTGGCAGAGATGAAAGCCCCACACAGCCACGTGGTCTGAGCCAGGGAGGTCAGCCAAGTTAGGAAGGGGCTGGCAGGGTTAAGCAAAGGCTAGCAGGGAGAAGAATGGGGCTTACAGTTGTCAAATATAAAGACCCATCTCCTCTCCTGGTAAATCACGGGAGGTCTGAAGAGGCTGAGAGGAAGGGGCCTGCAATCAGACTAACCCAATGAGGTCAGGAAGGGCCTAGGCAAACAGATCCTACTCTGTGTACCCACTCTGAGGCCACCTGTGCAAGAAAGGCCACGTGGCTCTCCATCGACACTTTTGTCGGCTAAGCCCAGAATCCACACCCGAAGGGTCACTCTGCCTTCCTCTGCCTCAACCTCTGAAAAGTCCTCCAAACAGTTTCCAGTGTCATCTTTCCAAAGACGAATCTGATGACATCACTCAACTGATTAAAAACCTTCCGTGATTCCCACAGTCTGAAGACCGCAGACGCCCTGGGATGATATACAGGGTTCTCCCTACCCTGCCTCAGAGAAGATGACTTTCCCTCTGCCCCCCTCCACCTCTCTACATCCAGCCTTCGGGCACACTAAAAGACTGTTTATTTTCTGAACAAATGTCTTTCCAAGAGCTGTCCCCTTCCTCTGCTAAGCCCTATACCCCTCCTTTTCCCTTTGCCTGGAGAAACTTTCCCCAGTGAACTCCAGCTCTGAAAGGCTGTCATGGCGAAGCCTCCTGTCTCCTCAGCCTCAGCGAGCTCCTCCTCTCTCTTCCCCCCACAGCACGCTACACAGATCCACCGCCTCCGCTACGCTTTTTAATTAAATGCAGATGTACCTTACGTATCTTTATATCCCAATACACAGTGCCCATGCTCAATAAATTCTGAACGAAGGAAGGAGCGAACAATCCAAGGAACTAAGAAACAACCCAGCTGCGGTCCATCCAGACAAGCAGTGGCTCTGTGAAAACCAGGAAAAGGTAGCAAACACACCCAGGCTAGTGAGTGCAACACGGTGACAGAGAGAGTCTGGGCAGGTGGTGACCCTTAGAAGGGCAGGGGACGCCAAGCACCTGGCAGGCCTACGGGTCCAGGCAGACAGCATTCTGACGGAGGCTCTAAGTGACTACAGGTCTGAAATCGTAAAACAAAGCCAGGGAAGGCCCGGCACAGTTAATGAAGGTTTAGTTCCATCCTAGTTCTGAAGTCCTTAGGTTTTTGTGGTTTTTAATAAGATTTTGACAGAATGTTGTGTGCTCTCGAAGACAGTAAATGATGGGGGTTTGGGGGGTGGGGGAGAGAGGGCAGGGAGATGGGGAGGAACGTGAACACACCAACAGATAAGAACGTGACAGAAGAAAAGCATACAGTGGCTGGGTTCAGGTCGTTCCCGGACTCCTTCGGCTCAGTCACAGAAGGCTTACATCTGAAAGAGGAAGCAGGAAGAAGGAAGAGAGAACTGTGCTACGGGTCTAAGACTGGAAACCAGCGATGATGTTGAGAACACAGAGGTCTGTCTCCACTGCTGCATTCTGCTGCCAGGGTGCCTCCTGTTTATTTCCAGTTTTATCAAGACACCAGTGTACCTCAGATGTAGATCATTCTTGTACCAGACTCTTCAGGTTCTTCTCTTCATCAAGTAAAACTTTCAACACTTGGGGATTTTATATGCTCAAAATTTTAGTAGCAGTTAAAATCCAATTTTCACCTCAGATTCCTAGAATGTTTTATTTGGTAGGGTAAAAATAAATCATCTCTCTCTACCAGGCCTCAGAAAAGGGACAAGATTTTCATTACAGGATGCGGGCTGCTTTATCCCATGGCTTTGTTTTTGCAGGTCCAAGGCCAAGAGCAGCACAAACCATCCAAATCGATTAAATAAATGACGGTGTAGGTGGTACCACGAAACTGTGTGTTCTTCTCAAAATTGGGCCTGCACAAGATAATAATAGGCTGCAAGGGATGAAGTCAGGCTTATAACAAGGCACAAAGTCTCACACATGCCCCTTGAGGTAGTTAATTATGAAGAGGCTTCCATGCAAGCCAGAAAAGGCCTGAGAGATCTTTGTGGCCACAGGCAGGCTCTCACACAAGAGATTACACCTACCACCATGAGGTCTGACTTGGATGTCGGAAGTAGCCAGAGGAAAAAGAAGGGGGAAGAGGATCTTTTCTCCTCCACTCTAAAGGTCACTTTGGGGAGAATCACGAAGAACAGGAGGAGTTACCATTCAGAATGCCCTTCTCTACGAGTAGTGGATTCTGCTTCTTCATGAGACACCATCCCAAGGACCCAAGACGGGCTCTGCCCAACTGCATTTTTATGCCCAGATTGAGGTGATTTTTGACAAGTTAAAAACACAAATGGAATTTCTCCTATGTGACTCATTCACCACATTTTCAGAGAAAGCCTATCTCTCATTTCAAGGCATCTCTTATGTATAAGCCATCCAGAAGAAATGTACTAAAAAATTTACAACCAATATTTAGCTATCTCAAGCCAGAAAGAAAAATCTATCCTGTCAAATGAGCGTTGTGCTGGAGCTCCTCAAAAACCTCACCCACCCTCGGGCTGCACACCGGGGACACTGTCACTCCACACGTCCGTGCTAGGTTCGGCAAAAGCACGACCCACCTAGAGCAGCAAGCAGAACAGTGCTGGTTCTGATAACCAGGTCCTGTGAGCAACAAGCTAAGAAAGGAGAGGCGAGACTCTCCTTCTCATCATGGTATGACCATGATGGCGGAGTTGAGATATGTTAAGCAAGCTTGTCGGCTGAAGCCAGGTGCGTGATAAAGGGATGAGCAGGACTAAAGGCCACAAATCAAAGGAAGAGAGGATTTATGTCATTCAGCAGGAAACCTTTTTGACAGTGAGTGCTCCTCAGCAATGGAAGACGCTGACATCTTCACTGGGAGCAGAAGCTGGAGGACCACCAGGCAGGAATGTCCAGGATATGAAGTGGGTGACTTCTATGGTTTCTGCCAGGTCTGGGGTTCTGTGTTCAATACCTACTGATAGGGCACATTACTTGATTTAGAAAAGGCAAATTACGAGACACCGGAGCCAACCTGAAGAACTTTTGTTGCTCTCACATCTGTGTCCAGGACTGTGTCTGGGTAGATGCACTCCTAACCATCTTTTTAAAGTCTTCCTTCCTTCCTCACATTAGTCTCTCCAGAGATGCTCACCCCAGGCTGAGCTTCCTCCTACAGGACTTATGTAAACTAGACAGAAAAGAGAAAAACATAGAGCTACCCCCAGCCCCAATTCACAGTGCATTGGCCACGATTCTTAGAAGACTGAGTGCAAGAAAATAATTCAGGGACCTTTCCTCCCTCCCTGTATCAGCACTACGTCTCCAAAGATAAAGCTATTTAAGAATTGTTACAATTGCTCCATGAATAGCCGTGTTTTACCTTTTATAACACAAAATTATCACACGCGATGGCACGAAAACCTTTAATTTTTAAAGTAATTGTTAAGAATAAACAGACTGTGGAATAATGTACTTTTCTAAATCTTGACCCGGTTGAGAAAACTTCAGACTTCAACCTCAGTTTTGAGGTACTACATTGGCACTTTCTTGATCCTCAAAGTTAAGCTGTGATTGCCCTTGTTTTTAGATCTCCCTATAAATACATGAGCAGGAATGATAGTTCAAAACTTACCATTTGGCAACCAAGGCCCGTCATTTTTGTCAATTAAAAACTCACCACTGGAGATGCTCCAGAGATGAATGGTAATTTGAGGAGGTTGTGATAAATATCGGAGCATGGCTTCATAAGATTTAATTTTCATGCCTTAAAATTACTAGTACCTACAGTATCCTCATTCTAAGAGTGTTTGCTGTGTTTTGCCGGGATCTGGGGAAGGAAGATCCAGTAGTGGGTAAAAGAAGAGGGTGCTGGATTATAATTAGCAAACCTGGATCTAAATCCCCACTCTCTCTCAGGAGCAGTGAGATGTTCACCAGACTGTCCAGCCTCTCTGGGCTAATAATGGGACAATGGGACAATAATCCCAACAGCAAAGGATTGTGGCGAGATTAAATGATGTCTGTCTGCCCTATCCCTTCAGCTCCTGTGCAGGGACTGGAAAAAAGTGACCCTTAAGATGTGTTGTGCATCAGGACATAGCAGTAAACAGAGCGTGGGCTGAATCCTCGTCTGCCCTCTCAGCTGGTGTCCCGTGTTGAGTACAACCTAGAAAATGTTCAAGAGCTGGCTATCTGTTAGCTTCCTAGCATACATTTATTAAAACGGTTTAGATATTCCACTAGTAAAAGGGCTACTCGATGGAGATGGCCACCATGTCAAGGACCTACTATTTAGTTTTCCTATTTAAGACATTTTAAAACGACAATATCAAAATACTCTTGGGAATTATCATTTATCACATGTACAGAACTCGTTTTACTTTGTGATCAGGAACCATTCTACAATAAAGCATAAAATACTGAGTTTAAATAAAGAATGTTTTCCCAAAGAGAATAAGGCACTGGAGCCAAAAAAAAAATACAACTTAAAGATGTTGAAGTGATACAGATTTTTTAAATGCACTAAAGTAAAACATGAAAGAACAGAGAAGGCTGACTCACTGCAACTCTTGCAAGAGTATGCAGGACTGTGTTTAAGCAAGAGCTGAAACAAGACAGTGACTCAGCCGCTGGACTGGAGAGACAGATTCCAAAGAGATGGAGCAGCTCTAGCTAAGCCCAAGACTGACCACCAACTGGGAGAGGACCCAGGGGCAGGTGGGTGGGAGGGGAAGGGTGGAGGAAGGCAGGCCAAAGACAGAGGAACAGAGAGAGTGGGTGGGGAAAGTCAGAGAATGAGACAGAGCTGAGCCATGGAGAATTTTCCAAATTTGGGATTCAGTTTGTGGTTAGGTACCAAAATTGATCAGAAGATAGTTCCTTTTCCCAAAGCAAAAAGTTTTGGATTGCTTCCAGGGAAATATCTGGCATCTTTGAAGTAATGGCAAACACAGAAATATTGATAAAGAGGAGGAGAAAGAGAAGGAAAAAATTGTTTTTATATAAGTATAGTTTTCTACATCTGCAACTTCCCCTCAAGAGTAAAAAAGAATTATCAGCATAGAGTATATTGTTCATGGGGGAGCGGGGGGAGGAAGAAATTACATTTAAAGTCAACATGAAAGGTTATCAGAGGACCAAAAAAAACCAAAATTGGATAATTATTAAAGGACTAGTAGCAATACTCCTCCTCAAGGAAAGAGCACAAGGGAGGTTTTATTTTTTTTAAAGATTTTATTTATTTATGTGAGAGAGAGAGATCTCGTGTGCGTGCCCATGAGCGGGGTGAGGGGCAGAGGGAGAAGGAGACTCCCCGCTGAGCAGGGAGCCTAATGCAGGGCTCCATCCAGGGACTCCAGGATCATGACTTGAGCCAAAGGCAGGCACTTAACCAACTGAGCCACCCAGGTGCCCCACAAGGGAGTTTTTAAGTTCAGCACAAAAACAGCTCTTTCCCCAACAAATGCTATCCCCCACAAAGCACACACCCAGGCATCTCTGTGTCCATTAGAATTGGTGCTCTCTGAAGGTGAAATTGACCTTTCCACACAATCACAGTCCCTGTGGACCAAGTGAGTAGTGTAAAGATGATCCATAACAGAGTTAAATGGTAAGAGCACAGCTTTTGAGGTTGGACCAACACGGGCTGGCGCTGGCTGACTTGACCAGTTACCACATATATTATTACCATGGGCAAAACTCTCAACCTCTCATTGCCTATATTCTCCTCTATAAAACATAACTAAAAATGCCCATTTTCACAGAGCTCTCAAGAGGACTGAGACAATACATATGAGACAGTTAGATGGCCAGCATGCACTAGGCTCACAATGTTAGATCCCTTTCTCCAGGACCCTCACCTAGAAACCCGGGTTGATTTAACAAAGGACTAAGTAACCTAACAATTATTCAGTATACAATGTCCCAGATTCAATTTATCAAGAAAAGAGATATAAAAATAATTTAGATATAGAAATGTGAAAAGAAGGGGCACCTGGGTGGCTCAGTCGTTAAGCGTCTGCCTTCAGCTCAGGTCATGATCCCAGGGTCCTGAGATTAAGCCCTGCGTCAGGCTCCCTGCTCCGCGGGAGGCCTGTTTCTTCCTCTCCCACTCCCCCTGCTTGTGTTCCCTCTTACTGTCTCTCTCTCTCTGTCAAATAAATGAATAAAATCTTTAAAAAAAAAAGAAATGTGAAAAGAAAAAGAAGATATTACAATTTTGCTAAAAATGTTCAAGTTTTCACAAAACTTGCTCTGGCTAGTGAAAAAATAAATGCTCAAAGAATAAATGCTATGGAAGATTTCTAACTGTATGGATTTCATTTTAATTCTCCTCAAGAAACACATGATGTCGCTGAATTACATAATTCAACCAGTTAATATCAATGTTCAAGTAGCAAATTTCACTTTGGGGACATCCAGACCCTTTTGGTCACCCACCATGTCTTGGTGCCAAAAGATCAAGACCATGAAGCCAAAATATCAGAGCCCACTCTGCACCTCTTGCCTACAAGCACCCAGGGCTTAGTCATAAAACACTGCGGAACATGGAACTCATTAAAACAGGTCCCAGAAATATATCTGTCCTTCTAGGTTCAGCTGGTGTTATACACTGAATATGTGCCTCATCCCCCAAATCCCTATGCTGAAGCCCTGAGCTCTAATGTGATGACATAGGGAGGTGGGGCCTTTGGGAAGTAATTAGGTTTATTTTTATTTTTTTCCATATTCATATAACTTTTATTACAGTATATTGTTATAATTGCTAATCTCTTACTATGCCTAATTTATTTATTTATTTTTAATTAAGTTTTTTTCAAATTTTTATTTAAATTCTAGTTAGTTAACATACAGTGGAATACTGGTTTCAGGAGTAGAATTTAGTGACTCATCACTTACATATAACAGTGCCCATCATAAGTGGCATTTAGTGCCCTCCTTAATATCCATCACCCATTGAGACCATCCCCCGCCCACTTCCCCTCTATCAATCCTCAGTCTGTTCTCTAGAGGGTAAGTAATTAGGTTTAAAGGAAGTCATGAGAGTGGAGCCACCATGATGGGATTAGGTCAAAACCAGAATGAGGTCCCTTATGGGGAAAGTTCTAACTGTATATAATGGGGTGGATTCATCCAAACTTCTGTCACAGCTCTTCTTTATTCCTATCATTCCCCCTTAGAAGGAGGGGAATGAAGACAGAGCACAGATTCCCTCTCTTTCTACCACATGAGCAGATCAAGAAGGTGGGTGTCTGGACACCAGGAAAACAGCCCCACCAGGAACTGAATCTGTGAGCATCTTGATCTGACTTCCAGTCTCCCCAGTTGTAAGAAAGTAAGTTTTGGTTGTGTAAGCTACCCGGACTACGGTATTTTGTTATGGCAGCCTGAGCCAATGTATACAGATAGCAATGGTTTCTTGTGAATACTCCATGTCCAAAAGAGATGGCCTAAGAGCCAGGATGAAATAGTACAAAGAACACTGAAGCAGGAACCACAAAGCTCAGTTCTAGTCCTCACCAACCGCAAAGTCAATACCAGACGTGAAGCAAACTAATTCACTTCTCTGGACTTCAGTTTCCTCATCAACAAAGTTTTAAGGATGCTAATCCTCAATGATGTGCCTACATTCTATGATTTTATAAAGGCTCCAGTGCAGAGGTAGAGAATAACCAGGGAGCTAGGAGTGGAATGGTTTGCCGTGTCAGGGAAATCCTATGAAGGTCAGTGTTCCTTAAATGTCCCCTGTCTGGCCAGATGGATACAGGACATTACATGATGCCGCCTGTTTGCCAGTCCTAACATCACACCCTGGCCTAGATCAGTGTGATCAGTGATAATCAGTATGGGTCTCCTCTTCTTGACCCTACTTCATGCTCACCCCTTTCCTGATAGCCAGTATTCACAAAAAAAGGCAGCTCTGTCTTCCTGAAAATAGTCTCAGCTCTTAAACAGCTATTTTCTAGATTATAGTAATTATAACGAATTGCATTGTGATTATCAAGAGGCAAAGTATCAGAAATTATTCAAGATAGTCATGGAGATGCAGATTTTGCATATCTTGAGCTGTGACCCATTATAAAGTCACGTTATGACTGATCAACCCATACTGCACGGGTGTCCTGTAAATTATCCCACCTATGCAGTTGAGATGTTCATCTCCATCCAGAGCTAGAAAATCTTATTCCAACGTTCTGGCACAAAACTGAGGTTTTCTGGCAAACAGAAGCTCTACCCTCAGTACTCTAAATTTGGTTGAGGAATGTGAATCCCTTTTTTGGAAATCCTGGACTTCTTTTCGTAAAAACCAGAATGAGGTCCCTTACGGGGAAAGTTCTAACTGTATATAATGGGGTGGATTCATCCAAACTTCTGTCACAGCTCTTCTTTATTCCTATCATCAATCTTTTTCACTATGATACAAACACATCTCCACTCCGGCAAAGTGACTTCTGCCCATCTTCCAAGCTAAACGGAGTTCCTGTAGCCTCAGGCCGACCGTGGCCCCAAACTAAACTGGAAAACCTCGGGAGAGCTCTTCAGTGTCCATGCACTAGAACATTAAAATATGTTTATTTCTCTGTGCCAGTAGGAAAGAGGGTCCAAATATCTAAGCCTATCATTAATGCAACTAAAGCAACATATGTGATCAACTTGTCCTAAAAGCCTGTTGTCATAAAGGAGAATATCGTACGACAGAGCACTGGCGGTGTAACAGGCATTGTCTCATAAGAAGAGGAAAACGCTTAAATACTTCCAGATTTTCTAAAAGAACTTGTAAAAAATTTGCTTTGGCTTGAGCAGAACATTCTTTATAGGCAAGGTTTTTTTTTTTTTTTTTTTTTTTTAATCCATCCAGCTTTCTTTTATTAGAGTAATTAAAACAATGTTAGGCATTTGGGGTATCTGATACAACCATAATCCTCTGATATTTCAGGCTATTGATTTTACAAAATATCTACTGTGACTAGGGCATTAACTGCTGGAAACGTATCCACATTGATTTCTGACAGTGTATTTGTTTAAAGCCTGCTGAAGCCAAACCATGGGCTTCAAGGAATTCCAGACAACTACTTTAGTTTATGAAATGGTATTTTAAAAGTTACACGAAGGCAGAAATGGTTTTAAAAAGTAACCTACAAAGGGGAAAAAAAATTCCTAAGCATGAAACTTCTGATTCTGCTTGACATCTTTTCTAAAGAAACAATTAAATTTGAGATATTTCCTCCATCTCTACCATGATTTGAGCATTTCAACAGTCGTGATATATGTATCTTGCTATTCTTACATTGTGAAAAGAATAAGTATTGTCATGATTATATTCTGACATCATAATTCCCGTTAGTCTGTCCTTGCAGCAAAACAACACAAATCACATCCTAAATCCTAGCACTCGATGGTGAGAACATGAAATTTATTCAAAGTTCCATTACCAAGGATGTGACTAAAAAGACAGACTCGTGTTGAGGGGGAAATAAAGAGGGGCATAGAGACATAGTTGTTATTACCATGACAACCGGATCACTCCCAAAATGATGACCATAAAGGCCTCTTTTCCCCAATGCTTCTTTCTACAACTGTATTGAGGGAAATTTTCTATATTAAGCTTCAGTGCTTCTCAGGTTCTTTTTTATCTATGTAGAGATCCTGCAAGGAACAAAAAACATTTTGGGCCTCATACCACTGTGCAAATTTTAACACGTGCCTCATCTGGTTACGCTCCCAGGTTTTCTGTGCCTTATCCAAGTACACAGAACTCAAAACTAATAATTACCTGTGGTTTGGTTGCAAATAGTGTAGAAAAACTAAATGCCACAAATCATATTAATAGGTTTCTTTAGTTCCCTGGGAGCAGGAAACCAGGTCTGTCTTGACCACACTCTGCCGCTTGTGGTGGGAACATTCACTGCTCACCAAAGAACCACTTGTCCCAGCTTCCCCGCATATGCCGGCTTCCAAACTACCATCAGTCAGCTCAGACTACTGTTAACAAAATATCCCAGACTGGGGGGCTTAAATAACAGAAGACCATTTTCCCACAGCTCTACAGGCCTAAAGGGCAAGACATATGAGCATGGCCAATTCCGGTGAGGTCTTTCTTCCTTGCTTGTAGGAGGCTGCCATCTTGCTGTGTCCACATATGGCAGAGAACGGGAGTCGGGAGTTCTCGGGTATCACTTCTTAAAAGGACACTAATTCTGTCATCTCAAGGCTCCACCCTTACAATCTCACTGAATCTTAATTACCTCCTTATTGACTCTATCTCCAAATAAAGTCACATTGGAGTTTGAGATTTCAACATATGCTTTGGGAGGGCCACAATTGAGTCCATAGCCCTGACAGGCAGGGCCAAGTGACTCATTCTGAAACAAGGGTTGTAGGAAAAGGAGTGTCCCTTGCAGCACCTCTTTCTCCCCATTGTAGGAATTAAGGAGGCCACATATTCCAGACAGCAAGCATTAACATGGTGGAAGCCCATCAGCCCGAAGCTCAGAGAGATCTAGCACAGAGCTCTCTGCAAAATGCAAGCTTTTGTTATGTTCATTTAGGACGACCGCACAACCTAGCTGAACCTAATAACGTATTTACTGACTATTCCTCTCTGCCCAGCACTGAGCTCAATTCCTAAATGGCCCTGCCCTCACAAGCAGCACAGCCTTGTGGGGAAAAGAGGATCAAAAACAACAATTTGAAGATAATTACATTCAAAATGGTCTGATTGGATTCCAAATGCAGTAAGAGTTCACGGAGGAGAGAGAGAACGTGGGCTGAAGGATTGGAAGGCTTTTTGGAGGAGCCAACATTGGAGTGGAGGCTCTCGGGTCAGGCTGGATTTGGGAGATCATTGTAGGTCTTGATGTATTTGATGTTTGTGCAGTTTGCTCTGTCCACAGATCCCGTGCATATGTAACTCTCAGTGGCACGTAGGACCATGGTGGAAAAGAAGAAAGATGTCAAAATTATCACAATCAGAGGACTGCAGGGCTAAAAGAGGCCGTGGTAGTCTTCTCAGCCAAAGTTATTTGAAAAATGAACAAAACCGAGGGCCAGAGATATGGCGAGTTTGCAAAACGGAGAAAGATCTATGGACCTGGAAACCCCAACAGAGCTAGTCCCTACTTCTGAGCCTGGGGTTTCACATAAGTAAATGGGAGACAAATATACCAACTTTTCCTTGTGTTTTAAAGGTCAAGTAAGGTCATAAATGTCAACATTCTCCATCAGCTATCAATTTTATATAAATGCACTGTCTTACTAGGATGCCTGCCCCTAAGCCCCAGAACGTTCATACCATTTTCTGAACAACTCCGTTAAAGCCTGAACATTCTAAACCAGACCTCTTCAAAGTGTCATCTTGAAAGCATTGCTGTTTTCGTTCAAAATATTTAGAGCTCCTCTGTCTGGATTTCAGAATTCTCTTCAGGGCTGAAGACATACTATTTTAAATATCCTCAATGGTGCAAATCCTTGCTTGCTGGAGGCTGAATTGACCATTGGAAGCCTTCGATCCATTGAGACTATAGCAAATGAGTGAGCTGCAGAAGATCAAAGACAGTCTAATTTTCTTATGCA
Source organism: Phoca vitulina (assembly GCF_004348235.1). Classification (NCBI taxonomy): domain Eukaryota; kingdom Metazoa; phylum Chordata; class Mammalia; order Carnivora; family Phocidae; genus Phoca; species Phoca vitulina. Next base: position 1,184,291 of record NW_022589715.1, on the reverse strand, counting down.
GCTCATAAACTGATTCCGAAACAACTACTTCAAAATAGAAATTGCAAGTCTGTTTGCACAACAGCATCACTAGAATAAAGACAGTCTCATAAACAAAGACCTCAATGCGACAGAATATTCTATCTTATATATACCTTTTCTGATATATAAAAGGAGACAACAGGAGAAAAAAAATGGAAGGATGAGAAAGAAAAAAAAACCCATACTATCATCATTGTGGGAGAAGGGGCAGGGCAGTGCAGGGGAGTCATTCTGTAATCTCTCAACACAGGGCAATGCTGCTTTGTTCTCCACAAATTTATGGGTCAGATTCCAGAGGACTGAGGTTTATTTCGATTTTTTTTTTTAAGTAAACCAGATGATTCCACTTTGTTTTAGCAAATCTCAATTCTAAGGGATCATGTAGACAAAGCCAAGAAACAACAGACCCTAGAATATCAGCTGCAACTCCTTAAACATTTTTGTAATGTACAGAGCCCAAATCAACCAGCAACTCAAGCCTTGGTCCCTTAAAACTACTTCCAACCTACTCAGAATTGTCATCGTCAAATATCATGACCACAAAATCATGCCACGTTGCCAGTATGTGAACTGACCTAACATGCTTCCATTCTCAACTGCCCCATAATTCATTTCAATGCCTGTTGCTCAGCAAACATGGGAGTCTAATTATTAATAGGATATATTATTTTAGTGAGCCTAAAGGTATAAAACATGGAAATTTGATATTCCATGTCATGATAAAGGCATTTTCATTGCCAACAAAATGAAAATCATCTGAGATCAGGGGCTTGAGGAGGACCCAGGAAATGTAAACGTGTCTATGAAACAGGTCAAGTGGTGTGAACACTCAAAGGAGTGAACACTTCTGGACACTCGTAGGCACCCAGAAGACACTGGCCTGGGTGAAGAACGGTATTAGGCAGTAGGAAGGGTAACGTCTGGGTCATCGTCCATTCTCTGAAAGACTCTACTTCAGTTCTAAGAATCTATATTTTGATTATCCTAATGTCTCAGTCCCACATTCAGTCCAAGTCAAACTAGCAGTTCTCCCTGCCCTGGCAGAAGCCCAGTGACATGCAGACATGCTCCCTTTCATGCAGCTCTTTCTCCCTTTGGATCTTATCCCTGTCTTTACTGATCTTTTCAACTCGAAGGAAGAGGGGCCCTGCACGAAGGAGGTCTGGCAGAGGCTGCTGGAACAAGACCAGCCACTGCTGGAGAGCTCCAGGCTCCCATCACTGATATGTGTGGGACACGTTCAGGGATACCTCTGCTGTTGACACAGGTAAGCTTTGGCAAGGGTGGCCATTTTAGAGCCACTGGAGACAACCAGACTCACTAACACTCAATGAAATACTTCTTAGATTATGCCAAAGGAGTATTTGAGCGGGATACTGAAGAAAAACCCAGATGTCATAGGAAGTGCCTGGTGTTAATGACTTATTCCACCCGAAGGAGGCCAAACTTCAGTAAATGCAATCAGCACACCCCAGTGGGGCTCTCTGCTCACAGAGAAGGCAGATGTCTGGTAGCCCTGGCCCAGCCTTCCCCAGTCACTGCCCAGCAGTATGTCTGCAAGAAGATGAAGGCCAAGTTCACCTGGGACGGCCCTGCCCCTCAAAGCATGTGGCTGGGCAAATGGGGAAGGGGCGAGGGCCACATGCACATCTGTACCCACCGGTGACCCAGCCTGGGGGGTCACTCCGTCCCCCTTCCCACAGAAGGGGATAATACATCCGCGAGAGGCCAAGCGTCTTTGGTAAAATGTCTTATCGTTATTCCTTCTTTAGAAGTCTCAGCTCCTTATGTCGCTTGTGGCCTCAGTTGAGGGAAATGACCAATATGAAAAGTGTTACAATGATTCTGGCACCATCCCCATCAGAATATCCTCAACTAGCTATTTCATCTTAGCTTTATACCTCATTCCAACAACGCACTAACAGTCACAGCAGAGGCGACTGCAGAAAACTAAAGATTTCTAAGCAGAACTTAATGTCCCAGACCCTTTAATTGAGCACTAAATTCATTTTCCATCACTGAGAAGAGATTTTCAAAGTCTGGTCTCTGTCTCTATATGTAGAGCGGTAACAATCCACATGGGTGTCTATACATCCATCTGTACTTTTTTTGCCATGTCGGACTGACAGGCCTGGTATCTGTTTCCCTACTTTCTCATTGGCTTCTGTGTGGTAGAAACCAAGAAATATTTTTCTTCAAAGTCCTGTCACAGAAGAATTGAGACTTTTTTAAAAAGTACTTTCAGCCATAATTAGGATAGTTTCCACTTTGATGAGCTCACACTTTCCTGTTAATTTCTCCATGTTTACTTAAAAAAAATTTTTTTTAAACAAAAGTTAAGTGCATCTGTTTGACCCTTCAAAAACTGTGTGTGTGTGTGTGTGTGTGTATGTGTGTGTCTTATTACTAAGGTTTAGAGACTGGGGTAATGTTACTGAATTTATCTGCCAAAAAAGACCTATTTCCAATTATATCCAATTATTTCTCCAAAGGCCCATCCTGTTTCCATTTTTCCTGTCTAAAGAGAACTGTTAGAACAACTTCTGGAACCTCTAAGAGGATCCCCCAAATAATTCTTGGGTGCTTTAACTCAGTTTTGCCCCAGCTCTTATTATTTGTATGAGCAGGAATTAAAGGAAAGAAAGGCTTTTCCAATAATTTCTGGACTTCACAGCAAGTACTGCTCCTTTCTCTTCTTCCTAATCCACATAAGGATTATTTTTTTCTACAGAATGCGTATTAGAGAATTTAATCTTAGAGTTTGTTTCTTATGGGTTTTTTTTTTTTTTAACTTATGGACATTTTATACTTGCAAACTACAAAAGTGGGTTTGCATGTTGTTTGATCATCTTTATCTGTGCTAAAGCACTGTACTAAAAATATCTTTTCTGTTTACACCTACTTCAGGTTTTCCAGTATTTCTGTTCTTAGTTAACTCAGGTGTTTATATGTGGAATTTTCTGCTCTTTTGGCATTTGCAACAGGAAGGTCTTGAAGTACTTGAATTTTTGGTCTCGTTTTGTAATGTCTGTGTCTAATTAAGGGGCATGTTCCCATGTTTAACAAAGAGCACATGACTGCACAACTGGGCAATGGCAGACCCAAGCATGGACGCTGGACCCCAAGCCCTACATCAGGATTCTAAACACTTCTCAGACAAGGTCTTTTCATACCATCTGGCGTCATTAGGTCACTGCAAATGTTTGTTTCCAGCAACTGGGCAACAAATAAAACATGCTTAAAACAACCAAAAACTCAAATGCCAAGTAAGTTTCAAATTTAGGTCACTGTTAAGAGAACCAATTTAAAACAAAGGAAACCCGTGTACAAAGGAAAAGGTATACATATTCAATGTCCCCGTGATGGAAAAAGAAATTGGAGGGGTATTTTCTGAAATTTGGCCTCTCCTTAGAGATGAAAACTAGCATGGAAATGTTCAAGTTTTAAGCATTTGAAATAACATGAGATTTTTCCTAAAAGTAGTTGGTAATTGTAGCCATTGGAGATGTAATTCTAATTTGATCTATACAGTAAGCAAACCCTCCAAAATGTTTTCAAACATGTATCACAATTTACTTCAGGTAGCACAGATACCTAACTGCCAAAATTATAACTTGCTGACTGCTTCAAATTTGACTGACATTCAAGAAACCCAGTCCTCTTAGCCACACCATACGTTCCATTATTTTCTATCCTTTTAATACTTTAACATGAATTTAATGATGCCTGTACCCAGCCGATTCACACAGAAATAAATACTTTATATGATCTAAAGAACAAGAAATTATTTTTAGGACTCAAAAGATGGAACATCACTTTCTATAACAGTAACTAACAATAGGACGGATTCCTCCTCCCCGCTTCACCTCCCGCCCTTGTATCTTGACACACTCTGTCAAAGTGAAAAACACTGTAAATTTCCAATCACATTATTCCTGCTCTTTTCTCTTCATAATACAAGCCAAAGAGATGTCCTCTGTTCTCATTAATTTATCACCACTAGATCTACTTGCTGCCTGCTAAATTTTGTCCATTCATCCACTCTCATTCCATCTCTGAAACAACACTGGGTTTCCCAATTGATACGCAAGAATACACCATTCTTGATGTCAGTCAAGGATGGGGCTGCTTAAAATAAAGATGTAGTTACTCATCTTCACCTTACAATCCTCCCCCGGGGTGAGTTAATCAATGAGAGTGAGCATTTATCTGATTTCTGAAGCAAGGAATTTCAGAATGGTCCAACTCATCACCATCTTTTTCTTTGCAACAGCCCATAATCAAATCCTGATGCTTGATTCTTCACAAAAGCTCAGAGATTCATCTTTATTTTCAACTTCACTTCTTAGACTGGACCCTGGTCAATTCACAAATGGACCAAGGCCAACTTCTCTTCCCTGGCCCTCCTCATGTCTACCATTTCCACATCCACCCACCCCATTCTTTCCTAAGTTGAAACTTTCAAAATTACTTTCTTAAAATTCATAAAATGTATCAAAGTTACAACTTTTAAGTTCAGCTTAAAATTCAATTACTCTCAAGTCGAGAAAATGATCATTTTTCTGTTTCTTTTCCTCGAGAAGTTTTCAAATACTCTGACATATTGAAAGAATAACACAGTGATCACTTGAATACTCACCTCTCAGTCAACAACAGTCAAAATTTTGCCGTATTTCTGTGTAAAATGCATTTGAAAATAAATTATAGACATCATGGCATTTTACCCCTAAAACTTTCAACATTCATCTCTCAAGAATAAGGACACGGTCCTACATAACCCCAACATCATTATCATACCTAAATAATAGTAATTCCAAAGTATCATCTAATATCCAGTCCTATTTAGATTTCCCCAATTGTTCCCAAATGTCCTTTAGAGCCAGGTGTTCCATGTGCATGTTTTTCTAACCAGGATTTGATTAAGCTTCATATATTACATTTGTTATTGTGTCTCTTTGTCTCTTTCTAGAAAAGTCACTCTGCCTTTTTTTTCCCCCCATGAGAAGATTTTTTGAAGAAACCAGGCAATAATATCCTACATTATGAATCTGATGGAGGAGGCAGGTGTGTGATATTTTTAGTTGGCTTCCTCATTCCCTATGAGCTGGAGAGATTAAGGTGTAAGGGCTTGATTAGATTCAGGTTAAACATTTTTGGCAAGAAGACTTCAAGGATGATGTGTAAACTCCACACTGTATCACGTTGGGAGGCACATCACGTCAGCTGTCGTACTTCTAATGATTCTGACTTTGCCTGCCTGGTTAAGGGGGCTTCATGAATATTATTACCTTGACACCAAGTAGTTTATATTGCACTATGCCTCAGGTGTAAGGGGCTTCACTTATCTGTGCCGACGCATGCCAGGGATCCCAAGCTATTTCACTTCTCTGGTCTTTCCTGACACTCCTTTCTCCATTTCTTGTATTGTTCTCTTCCCTTTGTTTAATTATTCTCCCCCTCTTCTGTGCAAGCTTGCTCTCCTAGCCAGTCATACATTTTCCTCCACCATCCAAGCAGTTCCTGAAATTCTACTGTACAAAGATTCCCTGAATTAAGTACCTGATCACAGCTCATGTTGGGTTTTCAACCCCAAGTTTACCATCTAATTACTAGAATGTGCCATAGAAACAAGGGCAAATTATGCCAAATTTGTTCTCTATATGACTATTTATGGCAGCACATAAACACAGGTGCTTACTGATGACTCTAAGGCATTCAAAGTCCCAAGAGCCAAAATCTGCAGCTTAATAAGAGTGTTTCAAACGGAGCAAAGCAATGTGCTCTGAGTGAGCATTTATGCTGTTGTTTCTGCAATTCATTCAAAATCTACCTACATCTCCTGGAGTTTTGTTTATAAACTAACCACAGCAAAAAGTACACGTATTTTCCAACACCCTTGTAGGATACATCTTATATACTATTGACTATTTACCAGTAGCGCATATTTTTTTTTAAAAGATTTTATTTATTTATTTGAGAAAGACAGAGACAGAGCACAAGCATGGGGAGGGATAAAGGAAGAGGGAGAAGCAGGCTCCCCGTTGAGCAAGAAGCCCCAACACCAGACTCGATCCCAGGACCCTGGGATCATGACCTGAGCCGAAGGCAGACGTTTAACCAACTGAGCCACCCAAGCACCCCAGTAGTGTGTATTTTTAAATGCCTAGATCATCCTAATTACACAAATTAATTGGGCAATCACAGGCACCCAGCAACACTTCTCAGTAACAAGAAGACAAATATACACTGAGAATGTTTTCTGAAAACAGGTCTTATTTTGAAGCTGTATTAGTGACTACACATGCAAAATAAATTAAGAACTGAGATCACTGTCTGAATCATTCATACCAAAAGTCAGAAAAGTATCCAGATAAGGCAAAAGTATTCCACGGAGTTCGAATTATTTGGGTAACTCCAACTATCCAATTCATTTTGACTGTATTGTCCAGCTTAGGCTTAAAAGTAAATAGTTTGTTTTTACCCTTTCTAGTTAGCAGTCATCTCCCTACTACTATACAAAAATTCTAAGTTTGTCATTTTCTTGCTTTTTAGGCTCTGTGTTCCAACTTGGAAATTAGGGAGAAAGATACTGGGCATGTAGTTTTAAAAGGACCTGCTTTTTCCTTTCTCATGACCAACCCAAGCTGGAATGACTAAACAATGCAAATGGCACCAAAATCATCCTCTCTCTCCAAAGCTAACCCAGGGCAACACTGTGAAGTATGAAGTTTATGTTCTGCCCACTGCCCCTATCAAAACCTGCCCTTAGCAGGGTGGCTCAGTCGGTTAAGTGTCTGCCTTCGGCTCAGGTCATGATCCCAGTGTCCTGGGTTAAGTTCCGCATCTGGCCCCCTGCTCAGTGGACAGCGTGCTTCTCCCTCTTCCTCCGCTTGCCGCTCTGCCTATTTGTGCTCTCTCTCTCTCTGTCAAATAAATAAAATCTTAAAAAAAAAAAATAAACCTGCCCTTAGCACAAGAATCCAGTCTTCACTTCTAAGCTAAATTTAAATTGATGATGTTTCTTCCCCAAAAAGCATTTGCTTAAGCCTGGTCTTCAACTGAGCAAAGAAAAGGTGCCCTTCAGTGGGCATATTTCAGGTATCTGCCGGCAGGTGATAAAGGTTGTGTTTGGGCAATCAAGCCTTCCTTGCTTTACTGAAATTACAGGACATAAGCAATCACCTACTTTATTTTTAAGTTTGACTATCTGGATAGATAAGTATCTTCTAAGCTAATATTTGTAGAGTTCTCTAACGTTTGCAAAGCGGGGCTCACATTACCTTGTCTCATCTTGATAGACCTCCATATTCTTATCTCTACCTTACAGATAAGGAAGCTGGTTTCCTAGCACAGTGCTGGGCCCATGGCTGTAGCCAAGACCCTTAACTCTATCTACATGGGTGCTCTTTTCTGTTTGGGTCTATAAACCAATTTTGTCTTACTGCCCTGGAAGAAAGATTATAACCCTATCATGGACTTGTCCAGTACCTAAAAAGTATTTTCTAGGTTTCTAAAGCAGTAATAATTGATTCTATTACCTACAAATACTTCCCACACGCAAAATTTTTTTTTAATATTGAGGTAACAACAGCTAAATAATAATACAGCTACCCCATCCTCTCATGGGGGATCCAAACCACATCAAATGACAAGAGGAGAACCATAGGACAAATCAACATCATTATCATGTGATCCCAAACAAGTAGCACAAAGTAATTGGGGTAGAGGAACCAATATATTTATATTGCCTTTCCTATGTACATTCAACAATGAGTTTTAAAGAAAATTCAGCCTTTCTCCCACATTATGATATAAATATAGGCCTAAAGTTACATGTAAATTCAATATTAAAATGCATTTCAAACAACTCTTGCATTGCCATTCTAGTTATGAATTTTTATCAGGAGAGAAAAGATGCCAAGTTATTAGTACAAAAAGGGGTCAAATTTCCTCTCTACCTACAACTTGCAAGCTACTGCAGAAAGGCAGAAAGGTTTTCAAACATCTTTGCAGAATACATCTCACCATACCACATCTCATGCCCGACACGTTTCATGCACAAATTACCTTAAGTGAAAAAATATATAAGCAGGCAATCATGGACTTCCAGGAGCAATTATGAAAGGTCACTACTTAATATTATAGAATGAGGACAGCAAACTTTTTCTGTACAGGGCTTTGCAGACCACACTTTAGGATTTGGCTATCAAATGATCTCACCGACACTACATAATTTTATCATCAATAGCATGAAAGCAAGGATAGACATACGTAAATGAATGGATGTGTCTGTGTTCCAGTAAAACTTTATTTATAAAAACAGGCCCATGGGTCAGTTTGCCAACCCCTTCTGTAGAAGATCATCTTACCAAGTCTGGCTTTCCTACTAATATGAGACCATATCTAGAATGTGTTCCTAACATGGGCTAGACAGTGTTGCTTACCTGTGACCCAATGGTTTCCTGGAAGCACCGGCCAAGCTGCGTCTTAGCGGCCACGGGATAGACATGGGGGATGACTTGCTGGTGAGAGTATGTGGAATGTACTGTCTGGGTCTTCTGGACGGGAAGCCCTTGGTAAGAGATTTGGGATTGGCCTGGTTGAGCTTCCTTTGCCTTCTGGCCTGTTGGGCCATCGATTCTTGAAACCTGATGTATCTGGACTGAAGCCTCAGGAGGGTGCTTCACATGGATATTGACTATGTTGGGAGGAAATTTCACTAAAAGAGATCAGGAGAAAAACTTAGTCATGAATAATTAACATGCGAGTCAGCATGAGAGGAAATAGTAAGTACACACGTATGTACTTATAGGCATATATACCACCCCGGGGATAAAATATACAGAGTGTATATGCATTTTTGCTGCATAGCCATCAACTCTGGAGAATAAGAGGGTACTTCCAAAATACAAACTAGACCTGAATTTATGTATTTTAAGGGATAAAACTGGAAGTATAAAGAGAAATTAAAGCCTCTCCCAGTAACACATTCATGAGACAAAAATTTTTTCAGAGTCAGAAAACTATGAAATCCATGCAGCCTATGGTCATAGGTGGGTACATTTTATCAAAGGATAGTAGTAAAGACTCAAGCGTTTGATTACTTTTGCATCTCTCAGAGTTTCCATTGCCAAACTTGGAAGATTCACCCTTCTACATCAACAGAGGAAATAACAATTTCACCAAGCGTAATTCTCTTAGCCTGAACAGCAGAGTGTGGACGTACTCGTGTGCGTCTTGGGCCTCACCAAAGACCCATGTGTGATATTTTATATCTGTATTTACTTTCTGCTGCTTTCAAATACAATTTCATCTTCTGATGCTAACATTCAAGTTTTACAGAGTAAAGGCCAGTCACACTTCTCTGACCCTTTTTCAAAATCTGGGCATGGAAGAGATGCCAAGTTTAAAAAGAATGAGTTAGTCACAGAATTTCTGAGCTCCAAGTGACCTAGTTTACCTTCCTCTACAGATGAATAAACTGAAGCCCAGTGAGGTTAACTGATTGTTTATAACTAAAACCAAGCACTCTTCAACTACAAAATAAACTAGGTATTCACCAGCGGGTAGTATATGATCCACTAGCTTATTCGTCCTGTACGGGCCTGAACACAGCCTTGCTCATCTTTGTTTCCCTGCCAGAAATGTGCGTGTAACAGCTCTTGGTGCTCAGAGCCAGCAGAGAAGGATGGGCTCCTTTCTGGTTTGTTTCCTGGATTCCAAATCTCTATGGCCTAGAAAGTACTGCAGCCACATAGGTGGGCCCATATTCTGTCCCTGCTGCCATTTCTTGGGCCACAGATCACATACTTCTTTCTGTTTCAATACCAGCCCTGCCATGTGCAGATATTTGCTTCCGTATGGGTTTGGCAGGTTACCAGAAGTCCGACGAATGGGCAAAAAGAAAATAAATAAGCTTACCTTTGACTCCTTGTTGGCTAGTCATGGTCAGAGGCAAGGTATGTGTGGAGTGGACCACATGCGTTCCCAATGCCTTGCCTGACTGCTGGGAATGCTGATACAGTTTCGGCATGCTGGCACCATGGACTGGGATCTGACAAAGCTTCCCTGTGAAATTTGGAGGGCACTGGCATTTGTCCCTTGAACTGCACTGGCCGCCATTCATACATGGAAGATGGCAAATGACTAAAAGGGAAAAGAGAAAATGTGGAGAGTTGGTTAGTTTCTCAAATGCTAAGTAACAACCAACCAACAAAACTCCCAAAACACACAGCCCATTATAACCATCATATTCCTGCTGACTTTAGAAACAGTCAACAAAGAAGTCACTACATGAAGAAAACAACAGTCTCTATTATTATCTTCTTCTTCCCATCTTATGTCATTTAACTCTCCAATTGCTTATGGGTGTTCTCCCCAACAATGGAAAGAATTCAGGGAGAAGAATATATATATACACACACATACATATATATATAGTCACTCAGGATTATTATCTATATAATTATTATATATAAGTATTATATATGTTATATATTATATATAATTATATATATCATATATAGATTGTATTATATAGATTATATAAGTATTCTATAATTACTTTGCTTTTGTGTTTTATTATTTATTAACTATCTCCCAAGATTATAAAGTCCTTGGGAAAAAGAGGTATGTCTGGCTTAGTGATTTTTATATCCTTAATATCTAGAATAATTTCTGGCACACAGGAGACATTAGTTATTTCCTCAAAAAATAAACAAAGAAACACATGAGAGTGCTAAAAGTATCTGTTGAGGGTTTTCTCTAAGACAGGGAACTAAGGGCGCCTGGGTGGCTCAGTTGGTTAAGTGACTGCCTTCGGCTCAGGTCATGATCCTGGAGTCCCCGGATCGAGTCCCACATCGGGCTCCTTGCTCGGCAGGGAGTCTGCTTCTCCCTCTGCCCTTCCCCCCTCTCATGCTCTCTCTAATAAATAAATAAATAAATCTTAAAAAAAAAAAAAAAGACAGGAACTAAGTGCTAACCAAAATCAGGGGGAATAGTCTGGGTCCTGCTGTATCGGAATACGCAATCTCATTGGGATAACAAGACCACAGTGAAACCAGAAGTAGCAGAGTGATTAGTAGTATGGACTTGAACTGATTTAGAATAAAAAAAGATAAAAGGACGCATAGGGTAAAGAACTGTAAGGGGAGTTTTAAATTCTGTCTAAATTCAACTTATAGCCAACTTCTTGATCTCTAACAAATTCTTCCTATCAGCCTTTTAACATGATCAGATTCCTACCAGCTTGAACATGTAAAAGCCCCTCAATTCCACTTCCTTCCAGCTTCTACCCTCTTTAAAATTTTCTCCTCCATGACCAACCTTTCAAAGAACTGTCTGTTCACTTCTCCACACACTACCATCTAGCTTGGACCCCGCCTCTCTTCTATAGGACACTACTCTTACCAAGGTGACTCATAGGCTCCATGTTGCTAAACCCAATGGACAGATTTCATTCTTCCTTTGATTTCCATCACATCTCACTCACCTATTGTGCTCCTTCCTCTCTGCCCATTTCAACTTAATATTCTGCACAGACTCCATTTTCTATGCCTTTTAAGTATTGGTTGTTTTTTGGTTTTTTTTTAAGATTTATTTATTTATTTGACAGAGAGAGACACAGTGAGAGAAGGAACACAAGCAGGGGGAGTGGGAGAGGGAGAAGCAGGCTTCCCGCGGAGCAGAGAGCCCGATGCAGGGCTCGATCCCAGGACCCTGGGATCATGACCTGAGCCGAAGGCAGACGCTTAACGACTGAGCCACCCAGGCGCCCCTAAGT